>NC_064819.1:110425792-110727692 GCF_024166365.1 Elephas maximus indicus
TTTAATCTCATGGCCAAGTTGAAGATAGTTTCTGTGAAACCCAAGATGAAGACAACCACTGTATCTTTCAGGGTCTAATATACAGGGCTCTGTGTAATATTCCAAGCATCTCTTAGCACCAGAGAAAGCTTTTGTCTCGTCATGTTTCCCTTTTTGTCTAGGTTGCTAGGAAGCTTTAAGCTAAACTTAGTTTTCAAATGTTTTTACTCTTAAATTCCAGAAATCTGCAAGATGATACTCCTGTTCATTAAATTTACTCTGAGAGTGTTTTATTAATTATAATATTTAAAACATAGTGCCTAATTTTCAGAGTATGTAATATACAGGTAAAGGATATTCTCCACTAAGAAAATAGTACAAGAAGCATTGAAGATATTATCCATATTGGAAATTTATTGAAATATGTATAAATGATATAAATTAAATGCTAAAAAATTCTACTGTTGTTGTTGTTAGATTCTGTTCAGTTGGTTCTGACTCATGGTGACCCTATGTACAACCGAATGAAATACTGCCCAGTTCTGCAGCATCCTCACAATCATTGTTGTGCTTGAGCCCATTGTTGCAGCCACTGTGTCAATCCATCTCCTTGAGGGTCTTCCTCTTTTTCACTGATGCTCTACTTTACCAAGCATGATGTCCTTCTCCAGGGACTGATCACTCCTGATAACATGTCCAAAGTATGTGAGAAGTAGTCTCGCCATCCTTGCTTCCAAAGAGCATTCTGGCTGTACTTCTTCCAAGGCAAATTTGTTTGTTCTTTTGGCAGTCCATGGTATATTCAATATTCTTCGCCAAAACCACAATTCAAAGGTGTCAATTCTTCTTAAGTCTTCCTTATTCATTGTCTGGATTTCACATGCATATGAAGCAAATGAAAATTGCATGGCTTGGGTGTCATTCCCAGGTTAAATTTCCTTGTTTGTTTGTTTATTTTCCACAAAAAAATATCAAGGGGGGCAATTAATCTCCACATAGATGCTATACTCTTTGTAAAACTGAATTATGGCAGGAGATTGTGGGAGTTGATTTCTGCCTCAGTGACAAATGCTGCAGCCTAGGGTCACATGACAAGTGGAGACTTAAGAAACAGAGCAGATTCTTTCAGAATGAATTTCTTCCAAGCTGAGTTACATGGATCGAATGTTGATGCCATTGCTTTCCAGTATCATTCTGTATTTTCACAACTCTAAGTAAAAGACATACACAAAGCATTGTATTTTTTTTTTTTTTTTCCTTTTCCATGTCCATTTGTTAAGATTTTCAGGTGTCCTTTAAAAGTTAAAGGCCATGGTGAATCTTGCTATGGAACATCAATCTTTAATTAGAACTCTCTGTCTCTTTCCCAAGTTTCTATTCAATATTTTCCTCTCTGAACATTGTTATAAGTGTCAGGTCAGATTAAAATAAACCAAGAAGGGCAAATTGAAAATTCAGCCTTATGTCGTCACATTCTGCTCTCTTCAGTGCCCAACAGGCAAGTCTCTGTCATCCCCCTAGGTTCAGTTGATATGTAAAGAAGATTCCAGCATCTGTCATGTCTGAGGCACTGGGATTTTTCTTCTATTAGCCTTACCTCCCTTCTGTAGAATGCTGCCACATGACCGCTTCAGTCAAAATGGTCTCTTCCATCTTTGAAGATTCCTCTCCCCAAACTATTATGCTAAGAGATAGCAAGATATCTATCAAAAAAAATTTTTGGCATTGAAATTGATCATTTGCTCTAGAAATAGCGAAAACATTTTGGAAATATCTTTAAGTTAATTCTTTATAGTCTAACTTACACCTCATTGTCCAATGTCCAGGATCATCAAATAGCTCAGCTTTTCCAGAGGCCTGCTATATACACACCTCTCTGTATTCAAGATAACCAGGAATGAGGAGAGAGAAGAGCTAGAGAGTTCTCTAGCTCAAGCAAGAGGGATAAATTTAGCTAGTCATCTGCATAAGATAAGACTAACTCATGTCTGAATCCCCCACAATATCTTTTTTTGAGTTTTGAGTATGATGTCTTAGACAAAGTCAGGCTCAGTCGATGTGCTGAATTAAACATTTGCTCAGTTGAATTACTTAAAACAACAGCAACGTTATGTTGATTCATGGAGCCTCCATGCTGAGAATGTTCTTTATGAGCTCCCAACCCCAAGTCTGAGTGGAATGAACTTTTTTCACTATACAGCAGGAAAAAGAAATCAAAAGGGCATGACTTTTTTAAAAAATGTCATGTTCCACAAAAATGAAAACTTCCAAATTAACTTACTAAGTGATTAAGTAAGTCCTTCAGGAAAAAAGGTTTGAATTCTCCCACAGAGAAATGGGCCTATAAACTCTCAAAGTTCAAGAAGACACTACAGAACATCTAGGTTAACTCTTTCATGAGGTTCAGAGAGGTATGGGGTGTTGTACTGACCAGGATCCAACATCCTCAGAAGCCTTTTGGTCCACTGTTCTGTCTTTCATGTAGACCATTGGCCTTCTTCTATCATCTTCCCTCCTAAATGACTTAAATGGCTGAAAACTTAATTTGTCTGGAGAAATCAGTGTGGTTAAACTCTCAGCCTTTAAAACAGATTACATTCGAACACTTAGTAATAACTGGGAAAAAGTAAGCTAAGAGAGAAACTTGGAACAATCCAACTGTGATACAAACTTACCTGAGTATGAAAGCCAGAACTAGATGAGGGCCAACTGTAAAGAAAGTTAAAAATAAAATTAATTTTAAGGAACAAAACATTTTAATAAGGAATTTCTCAAAGGTATGATTTTAAAAGAAGGACCTAATAACCTGCATTAGAGATAACTAGCATTCAAGTGTTAAGTGGCCCTTAGAAGCAATCTTCTTCCAAAACTAGCAGAGTAGGCGGCCACCATCCAGCTCAGTTCTCAGAATGGCCAGGACAAGCTGTGACATCAAGTCTTTGTGCCACCGCTTCTCCTTCATAGTGTTCTGAAGCTCATTCCATGTCCATTTATAAACCAGTAGCTGTCTAGTCGACTCCCACTTGTAACAACCCCATGTGTGTCTGAGTAGAGCTGTGTCCATAGGGTTTTCAGTGCCTAATATTTCAGAAGTTGATCACTGGCCTTTCTTCCAAGAGACATCTGGGTGGACTGGAACCTCCAGCCTTTTGGTTAACAGTTGAATGCATTAACTATTTGCACTACCCAAAGACTTCTCAAGTATATTAGAGACCCCATGAAAATATATCATGTCCAAACCCTATTTTGAATCATTTCATTCTGCCTTTTACCTTTCCAGATTTTTTTTTTTTTTAAAACGTGCTACAACTGGATGGATGTTGGTGCCCTTCACTGATATAGACAGCCCAGGAAGGGGAGTACTTCCTGGCACATCGACTCGCCCAATTGGCTTTCTCTGCTCTTACTTACAGTTCAGTGAAACAGAATATTCTCCAGAAATAAACCCCACACATATATGTTCAATTGATTTTTTTTTAAGTTGCTAAAGAAATCAAATGGCAAAAATTGTCTTTTCAACAAATCTTGCTCGAAGACACATGGAAAAAATTAACTTCATCTCATACCTCACACCCTATACAAAAAAATTTTGAAATGGGTCATACGTAAATATAAAAGTTATAACTACAAATTTTCTAAAAGGAAATGTAGAAAATATCTTTTCGACCTTGGAGGAGGGAAAAATTTCTTAGAAAGTACATAGACAATAATAATCATGAAAGCTTGATATATTAGAGTTCATTCAAATTAAAAACTTCTCTTCTTCAAATGCTACTGTTAAGATTGGGAGAAATGTTTGTAATTCACTTATCTGTGAAAGGACTTGTGTTTAGTATATATAAAAAAAACTCCTACAACTCAGTAATAAAAAGACAAAACTTGAACAGGCACTTATCAAAAGAAGATAAACGAACGGGCAATAAGCACACAAAATAGTGCTCAATATCACTAGTCATCAGGGAAATACAAATTTAAACTACAATGAGTTTCACTATTCACACACTAGAATGACTAAAATTAAAAACACTGTCAACACCAAGTGTTGGCAAGGATGTGGAGCAGCTAGAACTTGCTATATTGCTGGTGGGAGTGTAAAGTGGTACTATCATTGAAAAACAGTTTGGCAGTTTCTAAGAAAGTTAAGCATACCCTATCCTAAAAAAAATATGATCCAGTAATTCCATTCTTAGGTATTTACCTGAATGAAATTGTGTGTCAAAAAAAAAAAAATTGTGTAAGAATGTTCATAGCAGTGTGTCTGTAATAGTCCCAAGGTGGAAACCATCCAGACGTCCATTAGTAGCTGAGTGGATAAATTGTAGCATATTCATATAATGGACTACTACTCACTAATAAAAAAGAATGGTCTACCTATACAAGCAACAGAAGGACTATTTTTAAAATATTCTGTTAGGCAAAAGATCACAAAAGAGTCAGTACTGTACGGTTCTATTTACACAATGTTTTTAGTACAGGAAAAGTTAATTGTGAAGGAAATCAGAACAGTGGCTGCTTATGGTGGTGGTGGGGGTGTTGACTAGGAGGAAACTTTCTGGTGTAACAGAAGTGCATCATATTTTTCTAGGCGTGTGCATTATATAGATGCATACATTTGTCAAAATAATTATAGTTAACATGTAAGATTCACAATATGGTAATTAAAAAAAAAAAGCTTAAATATGATTTTAAGTACTAAGAAAATTACGCAGGAACCATCACAGAATAGAGCCTTTTTAACTGTTTTTGTACCAACTCTGTTGATGAAAGTATGGTCCTGCGCTGTTGGGACTCACAGGTATTGTTTCTGTTCTGCTGCTCACCTCACTGGCATGGGACCGCCTCCAGGACCACAGCCTCCAGCACCCCTGGATTTCCTCCTTCAGCTTCTCCAAATCCTAGGCCATGCGTGAGTGTACCTCTGTGGTGAAGAGCTTATCCTCCTGGCCCCCACATCATCGAGACTGGAGGTGGTGAGAGACACACACAGTTCCAGTTGGTCCTTGGCCTCTCCCACTCCAACTCCTTCTTCCCTTCTAGACTGCACACCTTGACAGCAGGCAAAAGACTACATAGTGTTTAAAACCTGTTCCGAAGACTGCATAAGGTCTTACCCTAGAACATATCCCATCCTCTGTGTCCCTCATTCCTGGCCAATGCACCTCAAATGCAGTCACTACCTGTCAGAGGAGGCTTGTGTGTTGCTACGATGCTGAACAGGTTTCAGTAGAGTTTCTGGACTAATACAAACTAGGAAGACAGGCCTGGTGATCTACTTCCAAAAAGAAGCTAAAGAAAATTGTATGGATCACAGCAATCTGATTCCATTGTGCGTGGGGTCGCCATGAGTTGGAGGTCAGCAACATGCAGGTCATAGGGGTTATGCTTCTCTGATTGAACCCTGACTGATACAAAATTGGGTGTATTGATACAGATACGATACTGGGTGCTATGAGCCATAAGGAAACTGACAAACAGTGAAAACCATTTCTAGGAAGGGTGTCTAGAATTGTGAAAGCACATGGGTTTGGTAACGTGACAGTAGTGATTGTGCTCTGGCTCCTTCCCTCCCCCCACCCACTTTTCTTTTCTGTATGACCTTGGCCAACTCACCTAACACAGGTGAGCCTAGATCTCCTAGCCTGCAAAACTGGGTGGCGCAAATGGTTGTGTTTGACTACTAGCCGAAAGGTTGGTAGTTCAAAACCACCCAGAGGTGCCTTGGAAGACAGGCCTGAAGATCTGCTTCTGAAAGGTCACAGCCTTGAAAGCCCCACGGAACAGTTCTACTTTGCACACATGGGGTCGTTATGAGCTGGAATCAACTTGACGACAACTAACAGCAATAACACATTACCTTGCTGAACTCTCCAGCATTATACAAAATGGCAGCTGTGGTTGTGATTATTCCTTCCTACCCTCCTAGAGTGTGGTCTTATTCAACGTAGACCGGGGAGTGGGTGGTGAAGCCTTTTTAAAGTCTGTTTCTGGATTCTTTCAAGACCTTTAATAAGAGGGAGGAAAAGCTAAAATAGAGGCTAAATAGAAAAATGAGCATCTCAAGGAAACAGGAAACTTGATGTGCTGTGGGATTTCATTTCTCGTGTGCAAAGCACATTTTCTTCAACCCATCATTTCTGAAATAAATGATCCACAATCATTTAATGAGAATGTATCCCAGACCTGGGTTGGGCCCATGTAATTTGGAATCAAAAATGACTGACGGATTGACAGAAAAGTCTTGCCAATAAATTACATACATCCTGTTAGCACAGTCTCATACCTTAAAATATCTTCAGAGGCTAAAGGGAAACTGGCAATGGCTATAGGTTGACTGAAAAAAAAAAAAATCAACCATAAAAACAACTAAGCAAAATGATATCCACGCTCCCCAAGCTGTACTTAAAATTCATTTGCTTTTAGACCAAAGTCAAATACGCCAGGGCGATATGTGGTTCATTGAATCCATTCAGTAAAGATGTGAATTCAAACTAGGTTTTTGGTGTTGTGTACACTGGACATCCAGATTATGAATTTGTGTGTGTGTGTGTTTTCCTAAAGGGACAAAAAAAAAAAAAAAAAACCATTGCCACTGAGTGACCCTATAGAACAGAGTAGAACTGCCCCATAGGGTTCCAAGGAGCTGCTGGTGAATTTGAACTGCCGACCTTTTGGTTAACAGCCATAGCTCTTAACCACTGCGCCAGCAGGGCTCCTCTCCCAGGGCCAGCAGGATGTTTATCCTTCTGTAGATGTGGGCTCCATGTGATGCCGCGAAGTGCTTCTGTTTCAGGAAGCAGAGCTGTGTGATAGCAATAACGATGACAGGATTCTAGTTCTGGGCTATCAGTTGCTTACTGGCTTCAGTTTTTTCCAGCCAAAAAACAGCTTAATACCAGCTGCTTACTGCCTTGTAGCTCGAAGTCAGTTCCACACAATTGGACACAGCAGTTTGCCCACAGGAAGCAATTTGGGGCTGTAGACCTAAATAGCGCCTAGGAATCGCCTTCTATCTCCCTGATGGAAGATCGGGGTCTGGGTGCAAAGGAACTCAAGGTGAGCATAGTCTGGACTGAAATCGGGGAGGCCATTCCTCAGCTACTGCTCCTCACTCACAGTTGCCAGTTCAGGTCAGGAAAAGCTAAATAATTTGTTTAACCCCATCCCCTTCCCCTACCTTGAGGGAAAACTCCTATAAGCTCACTGTAAACACAATTATGCCATGTGGGGCTTTCATTAATCTAGTACAAACCACAGCCTG
Source organism: Elephas maximus indicus (assembly GCF_024166365.1). Classification (NCBI taxonomy): domain Eukaryota; kingdom Metazoa; phylum Chordata; class Mammalia; order Proboscidea; family Elephantidae; genus Elephas; species Elephas maximus. The sequence goes on from NC_064819.1 coordinate 110,433,030, forward strand.
ACATCCACTGGGCAGGATTTACTTTATTTATTTATTTTTTTCTTAGCTCATTTTCAGCACCAGCTTATCCTCACACTTCCTACCCAGAGGTGGTTATTTGTAGAGTGTGAGTATGGGGGAAGAGAGAAGTCACCAGAGCCAATCTTTGCTATCGTAAAAGCATTTTTCAGGACTCAGAGATCGTCATGGATTCTTAGGATAGGGCTTGAGGGGACTCAAAGTTTATCCTCAAGTGCTGAAAACTCATTTTATAAATGAGGCGACTGAGTCCCAGAGGTCACCCAGCCAGTGAGTGGTGTTCATTGATTTAGCAAATGTTTATTGGACACTTTATGCAGATACTGAGCTGGGCACAGGGGATGCTGTGGTGAACAAGACAGATGTGGTGTCTACCTTCAGAACTCAGAGTCTAATGGCCTTGACCTAGTGCCCTTTCTGCTACACAGCCCTCTAGGCTCAGACAGTAGCCAGAAAAAAGCTAGGGCTTTGGGCTAGGGTAAAACTGTGTTTATCAAACTCTTTTGACCATAACCCACAATATCAAAGACAGTTAACATTTCATCTCAGTACATGAGTATTTATACATAGGATATATATGTGTATGACTAAGCAAGAGTTTTACCGTATGTAACAAAAAATTTTTTTTCCAAAGACAATATTTATGTTTACTTAGTGTGATGTGCTCTGATATTTCCTATTTTTATTTCTCAAAAATGCCCACTTCTGACCATGGGCTTTAGAAGGTGAAGGATTGGTTTGCAGCCGCACATTCCCTGAAGCTTAGGGGTGTGGTGATGTTGGTGGAATTGTGATTTAATGAAGGCTTTCGAGGATTTGAAGGATTATAGTGCGGAGGTTGAGGAACCAGCTGCTCTTGTTCGCTTGAGGCGCTGGGGGCCCGAGTTGGAGGAAGTGGGTTTAAATGGTAATGGCTGCGATTTAGAGTAGACAGAGAGGTTAGCAGCAAAGCCGGCCAGCGGACGTTGAGAAAGCTACTTCCTGGGAAAATACCATCTATTGGAAATAGAAGCAGTGGGAGAAAAATAGCCTCCCCCCACACCCCCCCTCCCACCCCCGCAGACCCTGCTGCTTGGGGGCTTGGGGACTTGTGGGGAGAAAGGAGCGGGCTGATTGGAAAGTGGCCATGTGGCCTCAGCTGCAGCAAGGCAGAGTACACACCCCAGAGGAGCAGGGCACATCCCAGAAGTTCAGGGACTCAAGGATCTAGCCTCTGGGAGGCTCCCCTTCCAGAATCTATAACCCGACCCATGATGCAACCCAACTTTCTCAGTGAATTAAGAGGACCAAAGGAACTACCAAAGGAGTTTCATTCTGATGACTCCTCTTAAGTTGGTTCTGGTGTGAGTCAAATACTGTATTTTACACAAATAACACGCACCTTTTACATTTATTTGTCAATCGAGTCCTCCCCCACCCCCCAAGAGGTACTTTCCTAAGTGCCACTCTGCCAATTTTTTTTTTACATGTTGCTGTAAAAAAAAAAAAAAAAAAAGCATAGCACGCTTATGAAAATACCTCGCGGAGGAGGACACGGCTGGCAAACAAAGATAAAAAAAAACAAAAACCCAGTGCCGTCGAAACAAAGGTAGAAGGTGCATATTATCGTACCTTTTTTTTTCCCGTTATTATTGCCTTTTATTATGAGTATCATTATTGCGTGTAGTACATTTGATAAAACCAAAACAACCCTGTTGTCATCCAGTCAATTCCGATTCATAGAGACCCTATAAGATACACAAAAAAAAAGGGTAGTCGTTTAATTGCGGTTGGTGGCAACTGAAGTCATATGGTAAGTAGAGGACTACCTGTATTCATAATGGCAGGCTGGTTCCTTGGAGCTCAACAAAGGTACCAGAGATGCTTGTTTGAAGGAAAACAGACTGAGAAGACTCAACAAATGTCTCCAAATATTTAAAAAGTGGTCACATGGAAGAATGAGTAGATTTGCTCTATGTTTCTCTGGATGACAGAACTAGAAGCAGTGGGGGTAGAAACGCAGAGGTAGACTTTACCTCAAAGTAAGAAAGAACTTTCTAAGGCGTAAGTGGTGCCCAGCTCTGCTGGTGAGATCCAAACTGCCAGAGTTGTTTGAGAAATGGTTGGATTCATCCACTCACTCACCCAAACGTTTACTGAGTCCCTCCTGCATGTAGTGGCCTCTGCCAGCCCAGGGAATGTGCTACTATCAAGGGTGTTGCAGAAAAAAAAAAATTTACGTTAATTAAAAAATAGGATTTGATAACTTCTTAGATTTCTCCCAATTCTAAGATCCTATTTTTTATCCAAGGTTATGCCGTGCCCATAACTTAGGAAGAGGCCCTGTTAAGACCACAAGTGATAGAAGCATGTCTGAATAGTGTTTCAATGGCTACCAGGAGCAAAGACCACCACTGACCTCTTCATTTTATAGATGAGGATCAATATCTTAGACTCAGGGAATTTTGGATACCAAGAGCCTGTCTTGCACTGTTTATTTATAAGAGTTCATTCTCTACTATGCATAGAAAGGAGGCTTGGTGACATATGGTTAAGCACTTGGCCGAAAACTGAAAGGTTGGAGGTTCGAACACACCCAGTGGCTCCTTGGGAAACAGACCTAGCAATATGCTTCCGTAAAGATTACAGCCGAGAAAACCCTATGGGGCAGTTCTGTTCTGTCACAGGGGGTTATTATGAGTCAGAATCAACTAGATGGCACCCAGCAACAACAGCATTATTCATAGGATTAAGTCCAATTTGCTTAGCCTGGGCAACTGATCTACCCAATCATTGCAACGTCATAACTTACTGCTGCCAAATGGCGATCCTCTAGGCTAGCCCACCAGAAGTGTTCATTCTCCTCTAATGTTGGTGCCTATGCTCACTCTTCCTGCTTTCTGGAAGTCTCTCCTTTCCTTTCCACTGTGCCTTCATGCCCACTATTCAGAGCCCTTCTCTGTAAAGCCTAGCCCACACTGTCTTTTTGCCTATTGCACATCCTGCCTATACCAGTCATTTGGCATTTCTTACATTGCCTGATGGCATCTCTTGGGTAGATATTTAACTATGGGCATGTGTATAATTTACCTTGCCAACTGGATTGTGATCTTTTTGTGGGCATATGCCACACATTCTACTTTGTCGTATCCCTTTTTTGCCACAGGGCAAACCATGCCTTCAATTCATGTGAAGTTGGCTGCAAGTGAACAAGCTCTCTTACCATTCGGTCCCATTACAACACAATCGCAGCTCAGGCCTATTGTTTATACTAATGAAGAACATCTTATAGATAATGATGCTGAAAGCGTTTCAAGATGCCTATGGAAGGCTCACATTTCACATAGACTTTGAACAACAGGAGTTTATTTTTATTTTATTTATTTACAAACGCTTATATATAATATTGACCTTGTGCCAAGCACTGGCCATTCTGGTCCATGAACCTTTTTTAAAACGCATGCCCTGTATTGTTCTCTATTTTCTTTGTCTTGGCCCATTGGTATGTTACTGACCGGAATATTGTTCACTGATTTCAGTTCTGTGTGGCTGGTAAATATCTGGGTACTAGAAGGGTTTGGGTTTGTCTGCGGTAGGTTTCTGTCTTCTCATGAGTTTACAGACATGTAGCATAAGCCACAGTTCTCTGACTTCTCTAGCAAGAATTCTAGTGCTTCTCCATAGCCCACTTGTTTTTACAGCTCTCTTCACTCCCTTCTTCTCACATATGACTCTGCTTTTTTACTTCATGAAACCCTGGTGGCTTAGTGGTTAAGTGCTATGGCTGCTAACTAAAGGGTCAGCAGTTCGAACCCACCAGGCGCTCCTTGGAAACTCTATGAGTTAGTTCTACTCTGTCCTATAGGGTTGCTATGAGTCGGAATCCACTCGACGGCGCTGGGTTTGGTTTCTTTTCTTTTCTTGGAACCATTTCAAGATCATGACCTAAGGTCTCTACCCCTAGGAGTTTTATATCTAATGGCAGAATAGAAGGTGAGCCTCAAGAAGATCCTCAGAAGAAATATTTTTTTCTCTGAGGGCTGCACCATTGATAAACACAAACATGGAAATGTGGTATGATGTTTGGTCACACCAAAGAAAAAAATTGTTTACTTCTAGAATCAGGAGTGTTGAAAGGGAGGTTATGATTAAACATTTACTTTATATGACACCTCTCACTTTCTTCACCCTGTACGTGTGCACATACACACACAAACACATAGCTTTGTCTGGCTTCCAAAGATCTTATGGCCCTGTACATTAAGTTAGAGCAAGTTTCAGAATCTGTCTTCTCAATTATAGAAGTCAAAGCCTCATTTTCTGAAAACTTTTTTTTTTTCCCCCTTAACTAATAGATTTCAAATGATAGAATCCTGGGATTTGAGTCTCAGGAAGTTAATAACCTCTTCATTTTACAGATGAGAAAACTGAAGCCTAGAGAGCCTAAATCATTCCTCTGAGGCTACACAGGTCTTCCGTGATAGAACTGGACTTAGACTTTTTATCTCCTGTGTCCTGGTTGGTTGCCCCTCAAACAGGATGACGACAAATTCCAATAGCTCATCGGCACTCCTTTTCCTTCTCAGGCCTAGCACCGAAGGTCATGCTCTGAAGAAAATTGTAGGTTGACTGCTGTTTTATTTGGATACAATAACCTTGGGATTTGTTTTGAAATTCATTGGCTCTATTTCCTAGTATCACAATAGGCTATGGCTAAATTTATTCCACTGTTATTCAGATTGCATGCTTTTCTAAAAGGCTTGTTAGATGGAAAGCTTGGGAAACCAAATAGGTTGGCTCTTTCAAAGAAGTTAAAACACACACACACACACACACACACACACACACAGAGAAAGAACTTTTTCCAGATGACAAGAAATGTGATGCTTATCAGAGGTTGACTTTATGGATCCAAAAAGAACACTGAATGCACTAAGAGTACTTGTAAACCAATAAACCAGTTGATTCTGACTCGTGGTGACTCCAAGTGTGTCAGAGTAGAACTGTGTTCCATAGGGTTTTCAATGGCTGACTTTTTGGAAGTCGATCACCAGCCCTATTCTTCCAAGGTGCCTCAGGCAGGCTCAAACCTTTCAGTCAGCAGCTGAGTAGGTTAACCATTTGCACCACCCAGAGACTCCAGAGCATATGTAAAGGGATAATATTTATCAGCTCTTGCAATGAGTCAATGCAGTTAATTTTTCTTCAGCAAACATTAATAATTACCAGTGTGTACCAGCTTAAGTGCTAAACAGGAGCTTTGGATGGTATAAAGGTGTATAAGACCCGGTTCTTGCCTCCAGGCATTAGCTGTCTAATGGGGGAAAGGTAAAGACACTCAGTGCTCCTGTTGAAGAAGACAACTTTCCCATGAGAAACGGACTGTTCTTTGGTTAGAGTTATATGAGTAGTTGTATTCTCCTTACATCAAGTTCCATAGGATTTATCTGTAAGATTTATCTGTAAATTTTTTCTGGCCTTTCTTGAATGTATTTATAACGTCTGCTGGGTTCTCTTCATGGAAAACATGCATTCCTGTGGATATATGTGAACCATACCTGTGGTGTATCTTTTAAATAAATGTTGCTATTGATTACATAGAGTCTATTTTTTTAGTCTCAAAACTATTTTTTCTATGTGCCTGTGAGTGGGAAGAAGGAAGGGAACTCTCAAGGAAAGTACCAGGCCACTTCGTTTTCTGCTTTTGTGATTTGTAGATATTGGTAACATCCCTTCCAAGAGTTCCAGGTTGAAGAATCTTCTATCACTTTAATTATCGCAATGCCCCATGTTTGAAATACTTCTGTCTGGCCTCCATTTTTCTCTCCCTCAGTCCCCTCCTCTTATTTCTTTTGCTCTGCTTTCTCTCTTTGTTTTCTAGGTTACTTTGCCCAGCTCATTGTATCTTTTCTGGGGTGGGAAAATGAAAACCATGCAAATTACCCCAGTTGGGTTGCACCATGCTTTTATTCAGGAGTTGGGTAAAGTGTCTTTATTTTCAAAAAGAGCAATCATACTGATGATGTGCCAGGAATTTTATTGGCCTTTTTGGCTCTGCCTACACATTGGGCTGATGTCTTCAGGGAGTAGCCTATACAGTCTCCTGCATTCCTTTCTTGTAACTAGTTGCTTGTGGGGACGCCAATTGGGTTATGGATTTGCTGGATACCAAGTGTCGCTTTCTGTTGTTATTGTTAGGCTTCCAGCACGCATGCATGCAGAAACAATTCAGTATCTTGGCTTATTTTTCGTCCACTTCCCATACCTGTTCCTTGTCTGATTAGGTGTGCAAGTAAATTGTCCCAATTTCCCCTTTCGCAAGTGAATTCTCTCCAGCTCTCTCTAATAGGAATCCTGAACCCAAAGCTTACATTCTTACGTTGTTGGAATCCCAGACTGTTAAAGCGGAAGGTACCTCAGCATCTAGTCTAGTGGTTGTCAATTACTTTACTTTTTTGGCTGGGGAACCCTTTTCTCAAATCAAATTTTAAATGGAAGCCCATTGCAGGAGTATTGTACAGGCATCCATTTAACCATTTGTATGGTATGTGTGAGAGTGAGAGAGATGGGTGAGGAGACTCTGCTTTTCCACTCTGGGCTTTGGTCCCTTTGTACTTTTCACAGTATCCATTTGGGTGATTTAAAGATTTTTTTTTTTTGGCAAAGTAATTTTGACTGTATGCGATTTTCCTTTATGAGCCAATCTTAGGACCTTACAAGTAAAGCTGCTTGGATTGAGTGAGGGATGAGGACTTATATCCTTTTCTTGCTCCCTAACCCTTCCTCCTCCTTCCCACAAGCCAAGGAGCACAACTTATAAATCAACAGACTAATCTCCTTCTATGTACAAGAAAACCTAAATTTAGACATTGGCATTGTTTTGCTCGAGGGCACACAGCTGGTTAGTGAGAGCTAGAAACTGAATTTCTACTCCCAAGACCCATAGGCATATTGTCTTCCCCTCCCTTCTTTGAGTTTAAAAACTCCCCTGTTACCTTGTAAACATTTATTGCCCATAATCTGGTGTCACTTTGGTTCAAGGTGAGATCAGATTTCCTATAGTTCTATTGCCAAAGATCTCCCTTTAAGCTTTACTCACTTGCTCTTGTCTAAAATGTGGCACCCCACCCTACTTTTCCTTCATCTCACGCATTGAAGCTTAGACTGTTCTCTATCAACCACTTGTCTGGGCCCTGTTCACAGTATGAGCAATGATTCTAGAACACCTCGTACTTTGAAGTCTACCTAAGGTTATGGCATTCATTAACTATCACCTAAACACTATGAGGAGCCCTGGTAGCACTGTGGTTAAGAGCTACGGCTGCTAACCAAAAGGTGGGCAGTTCGAATCCACCAGCCGCTCCCTGGACACCCTATGGAACAGTTCTACTCTGCCCTATTGGGTCGCTAGGAGTCGAAATTAACTCAACGGCAGCAGGTCTGGTGGTTTTGACCACTATGAAGGAGTGCTGGTGGTGCAGTGATTAAAGAGATTGACTGCTAACCGAAAGGTTGGCAGTTTGAAACCACCAGCAGCTTCTGGGGAGAAAGATGTGGCAGTCTGTTTCCGTAGAGATTTACAGCCTTGGAAATCCTATGGGGTTGCTGGGAGTCGGAATCAACTCAACAGCAGTGGGTTTTTGGGTTTTAACCACTATGAGATTTGGGGAGATGTTTACCATGGACCTGTCACTGTGTTAAGCATGTTACAAAAATTTTATTAGTCAACTCTTGAAACAACTTTGAAGTAGTACAATTTTCCATTTCCAGGATGAGGAAACAAGGCTGAGAGAGACCGCACAGCAAGCAGCCGAACTAGAATTTGAGCCGAGGTTTGTATGCCTCTAAAGCCCAGGCTTTAACCCCCAGGCTCTCCTGACTCTAAGGCATTTGGAGCCAGGACTTCCTTTTACCATCAGCATCTACATTTATAGTATAACCAGCCAGCTGCTGTTGATTCCAATTCATGGCAACCCCATTCGTGTCAGAGTAGAACTGGGCTCCATCGGGTTTTCAATGGCTCGTTTTCAGAAGTCATTTGCCAGGCTTTTGTTCCAAGGTGTGTACAAGTAACTATAATCATTTGGGGAATTGCGTGGGGTGGCTTGCTGCTTAATGAATCAGACTAAAATTGATTGCAACTCCAGTTTATAAAGCAAAGACTGTGGATGAGCATGTTCATCAAATTCTGAAATACCAGGGGAAGCAAGCAGTTTGGAAGCTTGAGGTAAGTTTAGGGCAAACAAGGAAATAATACTTTTCCTAGCACGTAATAAAGTTATGGAACTCATTACCCTGAGAGGCAGTACAGACAGGAAATGTAAATGGATTAAAAAAGAGTTTGAACAAATTTATGAATGACAGAGTCATAAAAGGCTTCTAACAGAAGCTGGAATATACGAGGTGTGACGGTAAAGCAATGAAAATCTTTTTTTTTTTTTAACAAACACCAGAACTTGCAGATCTAAATAAATATATTTTTTCCTCCAAAGTAGTTGCCTTGTGAGATGCTTGCTTATTCTAATATTGCTTGCTTGTTCAAAACAGTTTTTGGAGCCCATAGAATATTAGAGGTTTAAGTCCACCCTCCTCCCCCTTTTTACAGATGTGGAAACTGAAACCTAAAATAATTAAATAGCTTGCCACAGTCACACAGAAGCAGTTGTGGGTTAGAGTCTCGGTCGTCTGACTTTTGGTTTATTGCTCTTTTCTCTGCCGCACGCCGTCTCCTGCTATAGATTTCTTCAGAGTCCATAACTAATTCTTCAGAATACCCTCCACGGTGGTAAATCCTTTGTAAATGGGTTTCTGGGACAGCCAAAATCGATTCAGATTTAAGTTTGCTGATTAAGATGTGTGTTCGAGCTGTATGTTAATGTAATTTGTTGAAAACCAGAGATGCTTTAAGTTTTTAAAAAAGGAAGAGGCGGTAAAATGGCGGTTCTTTTGCAACCTGTCCACTGGCTCCCTGCTGGCCATCTTCGGTGGGCCCCTAGGAATGTACAATGCACCTTCTCTTCTAGATCTCTTTTCTTAAGCCACATCTCTGAGCCATGTGGCTGTCACACCGCTTTCCTTGACTGGTAATGAAGGCACAGCCAAGGCAAATCACTCTCTCACAGTCAAAAAGGATTGAGCCGAGAGGCAGCCTCTTGAAGCAAGAGATGGCTTTAGAACTTTAAGTACTCCCGGAAGGAATTCGTTATATACCTCCTTTCACCCATTTCTCCTTCAAACAGATCAAAGCTATTTTGGAAAATGGAGAAGACTTGACAAAGCAGAGTTAAAACCTGGCATAGACCACCATTGTCACTGAAAAGATAAAAAGAGAATTGGAGAGCTCAGAAGAAAATGAGGAGAGATGGATGCAGTCTTCCCAGCGGCCGCAAACGTGGGTTCTGGGGATGGAGCTCATCAAGATCCATCCAGAGACAGAAGGTCATTGGGAGCTCATTGGTTTGTTTCATTCATGCCCTGCCAGTTGAATTCACTTTGATCACCAAATATCCTTTTCTTGAATTTCTAAGAAAATAAAAGAAGGGTGGTTGGGAGGAGGGGATGGGCATTGTGAAATCTCAAAGTCCACGAAGCATGTTAGAGGAATTTTGCTCAGGCTTGGAAAACTTGCTTTCTCAAATGGATTTATAGCCTTGAACCAAAGCTAACAAAGAAAGGACAAACATGTCACTGAAAGTAACATGTTGACATGTGTTGATGTTTCAGCCAAAGTTTATAACATAACCCAGAAGGAACATTTGAGATGCCTGGCCATGCATCCTGGTGGATGGTGTGTTTCTGGGGAATTCTAGTAGGAGATGTCCCAGAGAGGTCAAGGCCAGTGAGGAAAGCTGCAAACAGTGGCTCTAGCTCTACGGTGCTGTTAAAAAAAAAAAAAAAAAAAAAAACCTTTGTCTCATGATGTTTAAGGCCAACTTAACAGAAAACGTAGACGGTATGGAAATGGAAAGAGTGTTGGATTTGCTGAACTCTTTGGAAGACAATTGGTAATAGAAAAGAAGGGATATCTATCTATGTATGTTTATACACATACATGGGCACTGAAAACACTTACATAGGCACCCATACACTATACATGTTTTCTCTGGGGCTTGGCCAGTTCTGAAGTGTGGTGAAGGTGTGGCATGGCTGTACGGTCCTTGAGTAGACACCTTGGGTATGAGTGTATACATACATATTATGCTGGCTCACTGAACACACACACAAAATTTACCTCATACAACAGAATTATTATACAACCTTTTTGGCTAAGAAAGGGAGGAAAAACGTTGAAAAAGGGAGGGGAAAAAATTGAGCCTTAACTGTAGGTGAGAAGTTGCTAATAGTAGGGAAGTGCTTATTCTGAAAATGTCTACATTTCCACTGAATCCCACCTTGGCTCCAGCCCCAATCCCACAGAGCCTTGCAGATTTTACAGAAATACAGAGATTAAAAAAGGACCCCAGAATGCTGTTTTGAAGAAGCTTCGTTTCTTGGGATGCCACTGGGTTCCTGAGATGAGAGGACACAGCTTCCCCATCCCCGGGGAGAGGCTGACGGGAAGGTTGGTCCCAGCCTGCATAGTACATCCTGGGCACAATTTTGGGGGGCTAGGCTAACTCTGGGACCCCTTAGTAGTACAAATGGTTAACATGCTTGGCTGCTAACTGAAAGGCTGGAGGTTCGAGTCCACACAGGGAAGCCTCAGAAGAAAGGCTGGTAGTTTACTTCTGAAAAATCAGCCACTGAAATATGGAGCCCAGTTTCACTCTGACATACATGGGGTAACCCTGAGTCAGAGTCAACTCCATGGCAACAGGTTTGGATGTTTTTTGTTTGTTTGTTTTGGCTAACTGTAGTGTGGTGAGGGTGTAGCTATGGCTTTTGAACCCTTGTTGTTTTTACTTAGGAATGGGGCAGGTTTCTGGCTTTAAAAAGTTTTATTTTGTTTTTGTCTCACTGATTGCCAGGTTGGACGAGTACTTCGTATGCTTTCCCATTCTTTGGTACATGTGTCTCTGGACTCATGCTGGCCATGACCCACGAGCCTATCACAGTCAGGCCCAGTGATGCCCTGAGTCCAGAGAGGAGACTTCCAACCAGCCCATTTCCACCTATCTCCATTTAAACCTCTGTTCTTGGCTCGAAGACACAATACCCCAAACCCATTGCTGTCAAGTTGATTCCAAATCATAGCTACTCTGTAGGACAGAGAAGTGCCCGATAAGGTTTCCAAGGCTGTAAATCTTTACAGGAGCAGACTGCTACAACTTTCTGCCACGGAATGGCTGGTGAGTTCGAACCACCAGCCTTTTGGTTAGCAGCCAATTGCTTAACCACTGCACCACCTGGGCTCCTTAGAGACAAAATATACCTCCCTAAAAGGTAACAAATATTATCTATTTTAAGAAAACCCTTTTCCAAACTATCATTTGCGTTTCAAATTTCAAAAAAAAAAAAGTCCTGACAGACACTAAGAAATGCTTGTCAGCCTCGAAGGTGAAGAGAAAACACTAGAATCGTTTAGCACATGAATAACCTCAGGGCTAAGAACAAGGAGATACTCACCAATTCTGTTCAATCTCCTTCATGTTCATCAGGAGGGGCAATGGCAAACCGTGCTGCTCCTTGACAAAATAAAATAAAATCCTTAAAAATGACTTTAATCATTAATGTTATATGTCAACTTGAGTAGGCTATTCTCAGTGGTTTGGCAGACACTGAACTGGGTCCTCTTTCAGAATATAATGTAATGTAATCACTTTTCATGATGTAATCTGACGTGATGATCAGTCAATCACTTGAAAGGGGAGTTTCCCTGGGGGTGTGGCCTACCTCCAGTATATAAATGGATGTTCTGATAAAACTCGCTCTCTCTTGACCCTGTACTCTTCTGGTAGCCTGACCTTCAGTTCTTGGGATGTAAGCCTGCAGAAGTCTCCAGCCGGCCACCTGACCTGCAGATTTTGGATTCACCAACCCCTGCAACCCTATGAGCCAGCAGAGGTCTCTAGCCTGCCACTTGACCCATGGATTTAGAACTTGCCAGCCCCACAACTGCATGAGCTATTTCCTTGAAGTAAATTTCTGTCTATATATTTATATACACCTTTCGCTGTTTTTACTCCTTTAGAAAACCTAGACTGAGACAATGCCCCTCTCCCATTTCTAAAAAGTTGAACACAGTCCATTCATTATGGCTCTCTTCATGAGTTCACATGGCAGAACCTGCTGCCTTGTGTTCAGGCTTCAGATGAAAACTTCTTCAATAAAGAGAGCAATAAAAAAAAGGAGGGGGGGGCGGGGACTTTAGCTGGAATCTCAGAGTCAGACTAGTGCTAGCTAAGATTTTCAGCCTGAGAATGTCTTCAAAGTACAGTCCAGGCCTCTCTCAGAAACTCTTCTCCATAGATTTTCTCACTGTCCAAATCTCAAAAGCTCCCCACTCCCTAAACATCTGATGATGTCTACATGATTTAAATCATTTAAAAGGAAATGGGAAACAGGAACTTGTTTGTGAATCCATTTACCTGACACTTGTGCTATGCTAAAAAAAGGAAACATCTGGCCTACTTTAAATCCATGTGGGTTTGAGAAACATGGCACCCGTCAGAAAAGAAGAAAGCTTTTTCTTGTAGTGTCTGCTCTAATTTCATCTTTTTCATTTATCTTCAACCATTTTTTTTAAAGCCATTCTTCAGACCAAGCCCAACCAGTATGTTACTGGGACATTAACAGGGAAATTAAGGCATGCAGGGGCTATGGGACTTGTCCAGGCTGATTTATAACCCTGGACACTCAAAGAAGATGTGAGTTTTGGCCTATGAGTGGGCTGGGGAGATGGGTGGGTGGATGACGGCTGGGCTGTGAAGCTCTAAGTCCCATATGAAATGAGAGGCAATATGATGGAGCTAAAAAACAAGCACTCAAACAAACCTACAAGCATGGTTTTGGCACCAGGCTCCTCTTGATTTCATCCTAGTTCCACTACTTTCTAGCTCTATGAATATGGGATAGTTATTTAACCTTGGTCCCCTCATCTGTAAAATGGGGGATAATAATAGGTAATATGACAATTTGACATGGCACTTTTTGTAGCCATGGACATTCACACTAAATTTTATAACACCAAAAGAAAATTAAAATGTCAGCTTTTAAAAAATTGCCAAATAACTTACGCAGAAGATCCCTTCGCACCATTTCAGACTCCCACCCCATCCTTGAGGGATGAGAGGAAGTGTGAAGATGGAATAAATAGGCCCAAGTGTGGGGTGGGGGTCAGAGGTGGGGTGCAGCTCAGGGATGGACTGAAGTTTACAGATCAGATGAAAAGTTTGGTTATTTGATTTCTGAGCATTATCAAGAGGGCCCGCTTTGACGTGCCTTTCCTTGGATGATAAATTCCACAGGGTTTAGGGGAGGTTTAAATGAGATGAGGTCTATAAAGAGCACAGCACATGGCAGGTACTGAATCAGTGTTATTGGTCCTCCCCCCCCTTCTTCTGTCCTTCCCTCCCTCCCTCCCTCCCTTTCTTCCTTCCTCACTCTCCGTCATTAGCTAATCATTCATTTGTTCCCAGCTTGATCCAGAGAGGGTGTCCCTGGGTGGTGCAAATGGTTAACATGCTTAGCTGCTAACCAAAGGTTCGAGTCAACCCAGAAGGAACTTGGAAGAAAGGCCTGGAAATCTACCTCTGAAAAATCAGCCATTGAAAATCCCATGGAGCTCGGTTCTACTCTGACACACATGGGTTGGCATTGACTCTGGTTTTAAAATCCAAGGAAAGGCTCCAGGAGCCCAAATTGGAGATGAGCTGAGCTCATGTGGAAAATCAGCCAACAGTGGGGACTTCAGGGCTGCATTATATGGGATCGGTCTGGGAGAGCAGAAGAAACAGCACTGGCCTTGCTCATCTGAGCTGCTCCTTGGACTCAGAACCTCACCGCTCTGGGTCCAACTGGGCACCCAGCAGTACAGTGATAGGAGAATTTCACATGCTGTGATTATTACACCATTTTTTAACTACCCAGGTATAGCAGGGATTTTCTTCTTCCCCGTATCCTACTTTCTTTTGACCCCTTTTCTTTATTGGGGAAGAGATCTTTGAGAAAGACATACAAAAGACAATTTTTAGTATAAAAAATTATCAAAGTTACACTGTGTAAGGAGGTGGGACAGAGTTGGCTGGGTTTGAAATATCCCAGAACCCTAACAACTCCTCAGCAATGCAGATACCCCTGCTTCTCCCTCCAGGTCAGAGCTGGGGCTGCAGGGCAGGCCGAGGCCTTGGAAGGCACAGGTGACTGGATCCTTAGCACTGCAGAAAAAGAGGGCATCTGGTCTCTACTCTGACTTCCATCACCATGTATATGCATATTTTTTCTTATTGGGAGATTGTGATCACCTTCCTAAGCTAACAAATATACTTCTCCAACATGGCACAAGCAATTAAGGGCTCAACTACTAACCAAAAGGTTGACAGTTTGAACCTATCCAGAAGTGCCTCAAAAGAAAGGCCTGGCAATCTACTTCCAAAAGGTGACAGCATTGAAAATCCTGTGGAACACAGTTCTACTCTGACGCACATGGGTCTCCATGAGTCGGCATTACCTTGGCCACAACCCCCGCCAAAGAAAAACCTACATCATTCTTAAGGCTTTCAAAGAATTCCATGGAATAAGGCACCTATACCTGTAAACCTGTGGCTGTCGAGTCAATTCCAACTCACAGCCACCTTATAGGACAGAGTAGAACTGTCCCAATAGAGCTTTGTGGTTAACCACGGCACCACCAGTACGCCAAGGCATATATATACACACATACACATATATGTATATATATACCATACCAAAACAAAACCCATTGCTGTTGAGTTGATTCCAACTCAGCGACCCTATAAGATGGTAGAACTGCCCGGTAGAGTTTCCAAGGCACGTCTGGTGGATTCGAACTGCCAGCCTTTGGGTTAGCAGCCGTAGCACTTAACCATTATACCACCAGGGTTTCCATAGATATATATACATAAATATACATGTATACATATATATACATATATATATACCTATACACATAAAAAAAAAAAATACACACACACATTTTTTTTTTAAACCCCATAGCCCCATAGCCTGTCTTTCCAAGTCGCTGGTGATAGACTCCTCAGACCCCCTTGGCATCAGTTTGGTGAACGGCATAAACATCTCTGAGATGGAAGCAGAAGCTGACTGGGCTGATATGGGTGCTGCTCCCCGGGGTTAGTCTTGGCCTCAGCCCCCATGCCCCTGGCCGTGGGGCGGGTCCCGGACCCTCGTGCCTGTAGCCCCGGTACCGTGGCGTTACAGCCAACACACACAATTCTACTATTCCTTAATTAGAAACCCTGTCTTTATACTCAGGAAAGCTTCAGCTCTTTGTCAATGAAAACATATTTGTACCGTGGTCTTAAACACACACACACACACACACACACACACACAAATTGCCAATTATTCCCCATTCACAGACTCTGGCAAGACGCAGGGGAGAGCGGTTTGCTTTCCCTTAGGCCAAATTAAGACTTGCCTTTCATGGCAACTTATTTGTGGAGTAATTTTCCACCTCATTTAATTAGGTTAATTGATTCAGCAGCTCTGTACAGGGGCAGCGCTGGGTGCTCAGGGCAAATTACTCTGAGTGCTCATTTTCTTCGCTTTGAGCAACAGCCTGATTAGTTTTCCTGTTTTCAGACCTAGATCTTTTTTTTTTTTTTTAATACTTTGTATGTCTGACTTTGTGGCACATGGGTAAGGACACGAGGAGAGCCACTAATTTATTAAGCACTTTGAAAGGAGCCGCTGCGCAGCCCAGTGGGTGATTCTATTCAAGGAACAATTAGCTCACTGAAGCCTGAGAGTGAGTCTTAACCAGGTCCTGGAGGTAGTGAACTGATCCGATTCCAGCCCAACTAATGATTGTCATGCTCTTCTATTGTTAGCTTGGTTTTTACAAGAGCGATTGTATATGCCATGTTCTAGTACATCTAGTTCACAGATTATTATGAATGACTTTCAGGAAAAATAAATAAGGTGTCGGTGCTTCTCCTTGTTAGCTGCGTTTGAGTCAGCCCCATCTCATAGCAACTCCATGCACAAGAAAATGAAATGCAACCCGGTCTTGCGCCTTCCCCATAATCCATTGCGGATCAGACAGTTGTGATCCATAGGGTTTTCATTGGCTGATTTTTGGAAGTAGATTGCCAGGCCATTCTTTCTAGGCTGTCTTAATCTAGAAGCTCTGGTGAAACCTGTTTAGCATCCGAGCAAGACATAAGCCTCCACTGGCAGCTGGTGGCTTTGCATGAGAAGAGTTGGCTGGGAATTGAACCAGGGTCTTCCGCATGAAAGGTGAGAATTCCAGATTGGTTTCTTATTCTCTTTTTCCTGTTCTCCTACTTCCCCCTTTTCTAATGCAAGCATATTTCATGGAATGTCGGTGGAGGTAACGAAAAGGAAACAGGAGCCAACATTTATTGAGGCCTCACTATGGCCAGGCACTGCCTTGGCAGTTTACATGCATTAATTCATTTAGTCTTCATTGCAACCTTATGAGTGAGGTTATGATCACACTAGGTGAGAACATAAGAGGTTAACAGACTGGCCCAAAGTCACACAGCTGGTGAGCAGGGAGCCAGGACTCAACTCTCTGCTATTTACCACCACTCTAGGAAAGGCTTGTTGGTGGAGAAAAACAATGAGGTTTCTATTTGATGAGGAGGTGTATGCTTTGAGGGAGGGTCATGTGTTTTACTCCTGTGTTGACATATAAACTTCCACCAATCAAGTGAGTGAGCAGGACTAGACTGTGTCAATATTTGTTTAAAACAGTTTCAAGGATTGAATTGTGTTCCCCCAAAATATGTGTCTTGGCTAGGCCATGATTCCCAGTATTGTGTGGTTTTCCTCCATTTTGTGATCTGATGTAAATATTCTCTATTTTGTGATGTGTTATAGGCCCTAATCTCTAAGTGGGGTCCTAGTGGTGCAGTGGTTAAGAGCTCAGCTGTTAACCAGAAGGTCAGCAGTTCGAATCCACCAGCCACTCCCTGGAAACCCAACTGGGGCAGTTCTACTCTAGCCTATAGGGTTGCTATGAGTTGGAATCGACCCAAGGACAATGGGTTTTGTTTTGTTTTATATGTTAATGAGGCAGGGTCAGTGTGGGGTGTATCTGGAGTCAGAACCTTACAAGAGGGTGTAAGTCACACCCTTATTCAAACCACACACTTACTCAAGTCACAACGTTGCTTGAATCACACCTTTTATCTTACAAGAGATAAAAGGAAAGAAGTGAGCAGAGAGCGAGGCACCTATCGCCAAGAAAGAAGAGCTGGAGTGGAGTGCATCCTTTGAACCCGGGGTCCCTGCATTGAGAACCTCCTAGACCCATGAGGAAAACTGATATCAAGACACATGAAGATCTCCAAGGAATGCCAGGCCCACAGATGTTGAAAGGAAACAAGGACCTTCCCCCAGAGCTGACACAGAGGGAAAGCTTTCCTCTAGAGCTCAGCCCTGAGTTCAGACTTCTAGCCTCCTAAGCTGTGAGAGAAAAAATTTCTGCTTGTTAAAGTCATGCACTTGTGGTATTTCTGGTATAGCAGCACTAGGTAACTAAGACACGGGGGATTGGCAAACTGTTTCTGTAAAGGGTCAGATAGTAAATAATTTAACCTTTGCAGGCTGTGTATGGTCTCTGTTGCAATTTCTCAAGAAAGCCGCTGCAAACAACATGTAAATGAATAGATGTGGCTGTGTTCCAATAAAACTTTATTTACAAAAACAGGCAGCTGGCTGGATTTAGCTCACAGGCTGTATTTTGTTAAGTCCTGGCCTAAAAAATGGTTCTGTAGGGTCCTAAACCATTACAAAACATACTGAAATCTTAAAAACAAAACCAAATTGGCAACCCCTGTATTTGCCTTATAATATAAATACATTCTTGTATTCATTCCCAGATGAATTTATTTCTTGGGGCTCAGTCTCTCTCTCTCTGTTTTGTTCTTATAGGTGATAATTCAGTGCATTGCACAAACATTGCCCTGAATTTGCCATTTTTTTCCAAGACTAAAAACAAGGGTAATCACGCTTCCCAGGGCAATGGAGAATGGTGAGTGAGAGGCAGAGCCCCTCTCCAATAAATTGCATGCACTCTTTGTCAGGTTTTTGAGGCAACTAGGTCTCAGAGAAATTCTGGGAGCCTGAGCTTGGCAGTGACACATAGTTGGGTATACCCAAGGCCAGATTAAGGCACACTGATAATCTGTGGTGCCTCGTCCTCTGCTTATTCACACATTTGGACAGGATATATGAGTTAGATATATACATGTGTATATCTATATATGTGCGGTGTGTGTGTGTCTTAGCTATCCACAATGTAGCTTCTTTTTTTAAATAATATTAGCAATTAAACACAGAAGTCACTTATGCCATTTTAGCAGAATGAGATGAACTGAATTATAAAATTTTTAATGGATGCAGGATACTAAGATTTTACTATACACCACATTTTCTACAAAAAAGAATATCCCACATATTATACAACAAAGAAAAGGAGTCAGTGAACTTAGTCGTTTCGACAATCAATATAAAATTTTGTTGACCTCCCACAACAAAATATTGAGTTTCACCAATTTTGCTTTAAAGTGTCCTACTTCATTGTTGTTGCCTGTTTCATTATAAATGCTATAATCATAAATGAACAAATGAAAAGATGTCACAAAAGAAAATTTAATGATCAGAAAGCAAATATTACAAATTACTGTATTTTTCTTAGATAAATCTTCCGTCTCTAACAGAAGTAAACACATTTCTTCCTATTTGTTACTTTCACAAATTCTTCAATGATTTCGTCAAAATAAAGCTGCCAAACAATATCTACTTCCATACCTCATAAGGATAACGAAGCGAGTCTTTCTTGAATCATTGTTGCGCTCGCTTTTCCTTGTATCCTGTCTGCTTGGCATCTATCAGTCTTTGCTTTGGATAACTGGTACCCCTGTTTTGTTGATGCTCTAAGCACGTGCTTACTTTGCTTATTGGGTAATCTGCCTCTGGGTGTACCCTGTTATCGCTGATCCGTGGAAATGTGTCCTCATTCCATATGCCATCAAGAATACCTCTGTAATAACTCTCTCCTGTTATCGCTGATCCGTGGAAATGTGTCCTCATTCCATATGCCATCAAGAATACCTCTGTAATAACTCTCTCCTGTCCTCATTAAGTTTGCACGGGAGAGTCTCTAAAGCCAGATTAAAGACTTTATGTCTGAGATTTAGGCTGCTGCGACCCAGAGAGGGAAAATGCCTGGCATTAGAGCTTCTCCCACAGAACATGATCTATGGGGAGAGGGGGATGGGGTTTTGTTCCAGAGAAATCCACATTATTCATTCAATATTTTAACTAAAAACCTGTCCAGAGGCTCCTTGGGAGAAAGACCTGGTGATCTATTTCTGTAAAGATTACATCCTAGAAAACCCTATGGGGAAGTTCTACTCTGTCACTATGAGTTGGAATTGACTTGATGGCACTTAACAACAATAATTCTAAAAGGAAAAAAAAAAAAAAGATAGCATGATTGGAACATTTGTAAGAACAAGAATCAACAGCAAAATACAATTTGTACAACAATTTAAAGAAATAAAAAAAGTTGCTTCAAAATGTAAAGGGAGAGATAGGGAAGGAGATGATAAATTCTTTCTTTGCCTATCTTTTCTATTTCTTGCATTATTAAAGAGAACAAAAACAAAACAGACAAACAAAACAAGTTCCCATCAAGTTGTTTCCAACTTACGGAGACCCCGTGTGTGTCAGAGTAGAATTGGGTTCCATGGGGTTTTCAATGGTTCATTTTTCAGAAGTAGATTGCCAGGTTTTTCTTCTGAGGCTCCTCTGGGTAGATTCAAACTTTCAACCTTCTGATAAGTAGTCGAGTACATTAACTGTTCGTACCACCCAGGGACTCCTTCTCTTGCTGTACAAATCATATATTATTTTCTTAGAAAATCATTAAATATAAAACCATCTAAAACAAAATAATGAAATAATGGCTGTACGCTCTAAAAAATTTAAGAAAAGATTTTCTTCACAGAGTCAATAGCTGTTACTGTTACTTCAGGAGTCAGAGGTGCCTTCTGGGTAACAGGTAGAGGCCCATTATTATATTAACAGAGCTACAAGAAGCCTAAAGCCAACAGTTCAACAATGGGGGAATCAGGACTCCTTTTCCAAGTCCAGGGTGCTTTCCACACCCTCTCTCCCTCTTTGTTCTCACCTGACCAAGGGTAGTCATGAGCTATGGGCATTCACTGGTGTAGGGTAAGAACTCACTGGCATCAACACTGAGATAATTAGAGTAGGCCTTGAAGTTGTCAAAGGTCCCATTAGGTTTTTTATTATAAAGGTGATATTTTCAATATTTCTGTGAAAAGTTACATGGAATTAGACTCCAAAGGATTGAATTTGATTCAAAATATTTTCACTTGCAAGGAGTTCTGGTGGCACAGTGGTTAAGTGCTCGGTTGTTAACCAAAAGGTTGGCGGTTTGAACCCACTGGCCACTCTGTGGGAGAAAAATGTGGCAATCTGCTTCCATAAAGACTACAGTCTTGGAAACCCTATGGGGCAGTTCTACTCTGTCATATACGGTCTCTATGAGGTGGAGTCAACGCGATGGTAGTGGGTTTATTTTCAGTCGTAAAATGTTCGCCTCCATGTGGGAGACTCCGGTTTGATTCCCAGCCAAAGCACCTCATGAGCAGCCAACCACCCATCTGTCAATGGAGGCTTGCCATGTTGCCATGATATAGAACAGGTTTCAGGGGAGCTTCCAGAATAAGACAGACTAGGAAGAAAGGCCTGGTGAACTACTTTCCAAAAATCAGCCAGTGAAGACCCTGTGGATCATAATGGTCTGATCCCCAACCAATAATGGGGGTGGTACAGGACTGGGCAGAGGTTTGCTTGGCGTTGCCATGAGTTGGGGGTCGCCTCGACAGCAGCTAACAACAACAATTTCTGTAGGGTAGGCTCCGGCATCCATTCATTCACCAGCCAGCCAGCCAACATTTCTAGAGCATCACTACATGCCAGTTGCTGAACAAGCTCTTAGGGTACAAAGATGAGTTAAACTGTGTTGCTGTTTCTGGGCTCCTGGGTGTCTGATGGGCAGAGACAAAGAAGTAAGCACCATAGAGAGCATCCATTTTTTAACAGAGGCCTGTGGAAGCGTAGTGGAGGAAGTGACAAATTATGCCAGAAGTAGCAGGAAGACTTCAGAGGAAAGAACACAACCTTCGGGCTTTGAAGTATGAGTAGGATTTTTGCTAGGTAGAGGGCAGAAAGTGGTTGAAGGGCAGAGGAAATATTATGCTCAAAAAAGAAACTCCTTGTTTTGGTATAAAATGTCTGCTGTCAGAATTATACCTGTATTACTAAAATAAAGATTGTTTGTAGAATGGCACAGTTAAAATGTTGGGATAGTTGAGAAGAGAAGGGAGAACTAGACCTCTAACTTTAACAGCTCTGTAAAGATTAGTTTACAGTGTATTTGACAAATTTCTCTTGGCCAGATTCACCGTCTTGGGCTATAGCCACCAAAGAACTCAGACAGGGAGTATGGTAAGGTAACTTCATGGAGCCCCCAGCAAGAGACAGAGCACCCAGTAACCAGGGATACACACTTTCTCACTCCACAGCCCTCTTACCTCTATGAGGCCTCCACTGCTTGCCAACAGGCCACTGTTGCTCAGCCTGAGAGATACTAGGTCACTGCCATCGGGGTCTGCCTTGTCTCCATTGGCCAGCTGCTTCATTACCATTTTTTGTTTGTTTGCTTATTTATTGTCTGTTCGATTTTTTGGGCTTTTTGTTGCGTTGTTGCATCCTTAGACCCGTGTGCCACCCCCTCCCCTTGATAGGCTGTGATGTTTTTGGATTGTTTGCTTTGTTGTTTTTTGTTTGTTTGTTTGTTTTTAATCGTTTTCTTGATGGTCTGTGATTTTTTTGTTTGCTTTGTTCTTTTTTTTTTCTTCCTCTTTCCTCTCACTCTCTCCTTTCCTTTCTCCTGCCTACTCAGCCTTGTACACTACCACTGCCCCTTCTGAAGGGGCTCTGCTGCACAGCTTGGTTAGAGAGTCTCTGGCACACAGACTCCCCGGGTCTGCACCACTCCCACAGGCCAGCTACGTCAGTGCCATATTTTTCTTTATCTTCCCCCTTCTCCTTTCCCTTCTCCCTCCCACCTAGGCCCTTTGCTGTCTCTGCCCCTTCCTGATGGGCTGTGGTGTGCCACCTGGCAAGAGAGACATCAGCTTGTTGCCACTTTAATTCTGCCCCGCCCCAACCATATTTTTTTGTTGTTGTTTTTATTTATTTGTTTCATTGCTGGTTTCTTCTATTCCCCCTCTTCGCTTTCCTTTCTCCCACCTACCTAGTCCTGTACACCACCCCCACTACTTCTTTACAGGCTAAGCCACACCACTTGGCTAGAGAGCCACCAGAACACAGCCTCGCCGGGTCTGCCCCACCAAATCCTACCACTTGGCTGTTTTATTTCTTTTTTATTATTATTAGTATTTCTACTTTAGTTGTTTTCTTTTTTACTTTGCCTTTGTTTCTCTCTTTTTCACTCACCTACTTAGTTCTGCACATCATCCCCTTTCCCTCCTGCTTATCTGCACCGTGTGCCAAGTGCCATGCCCCTGAGTGTTACTGATGTGGTTCCCTGACCCTGCCCTGCACTGCCCCCAGGCCTGCCCCATTGCCCACAGTTCATACTGCAAACTACTGATCCTTGTTTCTCCACCTCTGCTGGACCTGCTCTGCTGTACCATAGCTGAATGAATGGCCCTATCCCCTTGGACAAGGTGGTGAGAAGAATCATGCCCACGGGGGAGAAAGCAACAAAACACACCAAGACCACCTGACCAGATGTAACCAAGTAAAACTAAAAAAGCAGGTTGAAACAATCAAGTCTACAATCAATAAACAAAGAAAATAATTCCTGAATGTCCTGGAGACAGCAGACAATATCAAAACATTAAAAAAAAAAAAAAAAAAAAAAACCCAGGAGAGGATGGCTCCAGAAAGCAACCAAAATAAAAAACTAGATGACCTTCTGCTAGAAGAAAAGGCACTGGAACTACCAGATAGGGAATTCAGAACTCTAATATTCAGGGCTCTCCAACAGATGAAGGAAAATGCAGACAAAGATAAGGGAAAAACAGACAAAATCATGAAAAATACAGACAATATCATGGAAAAGATGGACAAAACAATGGAAGATATCAGGAAAATTACAGGAACAAAATCTCAAAATAAATGAACAACTAGAAATTATACAAGGACAGTAATTAGAAGTCCAAAAGATAACAAAATTTCAGAAATGGACAGTACAATAGAAGGTTTTAGGAGCAAATTTGTAACAATGGAAGACAGGATTAGCAAAATTGAAGACAAATACTTGGATACCACTTTGTATGAGGAAAAATCAGAGAAAAGAACAAAGAAAAATGAAGAAACCCTGAGAATGATGTGAGATACAATCAAAAGCAAAAATTTGCATGTGATCGGAATTCCAGAATGGGGGATAAAACTGAAAACACAGAGAGGATCATTGAAGATTTGCTGACAGAAAACTTCCCTAATATCATGAAAGATGAAAAGCTGACTATCCAAGAAGCTCAACAAATCCCCATATAGGATAGACCTCAAAAGAAAAACACCAAAACATATCCTAGTCACACTCCCTAAAACCAAAGACAAAGAAAAAATCCTGAGAGCAGCTCAAGAAAAACTAAAAATCACAAAGAAAGGGAAAACAATAAGAGTAAGCTGTGATTACATGACAGAAACCATAAAGGCAAGCAGGCAATGAGATAACATACATTAAATCTTGAAAGAAAAAAACTGCCAACCGAGAAAAATATATCCTGCAAAACTCTCACTCAAATATGGTGGTGAAATTAGGACATTTCCAGATAAACAGAAATTAAGGGATAAAGAATGAAATTAATCGATAGTTTGGTAAAAACCAAAACAAACCAAACTTACAAGAATTATTAAAGGAAGTGCTTCATTTAGAGAACCAACATCAGACAACAACCTGAATCTAGCACTTAAGGCAGCATCAGCCAGATACCAAGAAATAATGAACTCTCAAGGATAAAACAAAAATAAAAAATTTACAAAAGGGAACCAGAGACATTAATCTGTAAATGACAACAATTCAGAACAATAAATAGGGAATAAATGCGGTAGGTATAGATCTTTCAAATGGAGAGGAAGTCAAGGTGTTATCAAGTAATAAAAGACTGGTTTAAACTTAGGAAGATGGGATAAATTTTATGGTAATCATAAAGAAAGTTAACAAACCTACTCACCAAAATAAAGAAGAAGAACATAAAGTCAGTAAACACAAACTCTACAAAAATAAAAGAAATGAAAAAAATACATAAACAAAAGGAATCAACAGAAAAGAATAAGAGGAACAAAGAAAAATCAGCACCACAAAAAAAAAGTATTACAAAATGACAGCAATAAACTCACACCTATCAATAATAACACTGAATGTAAATGGCTTAAATGCACCTATAAAGAGACAGAGAGTCATAGAATGGATAAAAAAATAGGGCCCATCAATATGCTGTCCATAAAAGACACACCTTAGAAACAAATACATAAATTTATTAAAAATCAAAGGATGGAAAAAAATATATCAAAGAAACAGCTACCAAAAAAGAGCAGGAGTAGCAATACTAATCTGAGATAAAATAAACTTTAAAACAAAATCCACCATAAAAGACAAAAAAGGGCATTATATAATGATTAGAGGGACTATCCACCACGAAGACATCACCATAATAAATACCTACACACTCAGTGATGGGGCTCCAAAATACATAAGACAAACGCTTAACAGCACTGAAAATAGAAACTGATAGTTCCGCAATAATAGTAGAAGACTTCAACACATCACTGTCAGTAAAGGATAGAACATCTAGAAAGAAACTCAGCAAAGATACAGAAGATCTAAAGGCCACAATCAACCAACTTGACCTCATAGACATATATTATGAACACTCCAACCAATAGCAGCAAAGTATACCTTCTTTTCCGGTGCACATGGAGTCTTCATCAGAATAGACCATATCTTAGGCCACAAAGCAACCCTCAACAAAATCCAAAACACTGAGATAATACAAAATATTTTCTCTGATCACAATGCCATCAAAGTAGAAATTAATAAAAGGAAGAGCAAGGGAAAAAAAAATCAAATACATGGAAACTGAATAACATCCTGCTTAAAAACCACTGGGTAATAGAAGAAATCAAAGATGGAATTACAAAATTCCTAGAATCAAATGAGAATGAAAACACATCATACCAAAACCTTTGGGACACAGCAAAGGCAGTGTTCAGTGGTCAATTTATAACAATAGATGTACACATCAAAAAAGAAGAAAGGGACAAAATCAAAACATTAGCTATACAACTTGAATAAATAGGAAGAGAACAGCAAAAGAAGCCCACAGTCACCAGAAGAAAAGAAATAGTAAAGATCTGAGCAGAAATAAATGAAATAGAGAATAGAAAGAATCAACAAAACCAAAAGTTGGCTCTTTGAAAGGATCAACAAAATCGAAAAACCATTGGCCAAACCGACAAAAGAAAAATAGGAGAGGATGAAAATAACCCAAATAAGAAATGAAATGGGGGACATTACAACAGACACAACCGAAATAAAAAGGATCATACAAGAGTACTATGAAAAACTATATTCCAACAAATATGAAAACCTAGAGGAAATGGACAAATTTCTAGAAACACACTACCTACCCAAACTAATACAAACTGAAGTTGAAAATCTGAACAGACCCATAACAAGAGAAGAGATTGGAAAGGTAATTATAAAAAAAAAAAAACCTCCCAATAAAAAAAGCCCTGGCCCAGATAGCTTCACTGGAGAATTCTACCCACACATTCAGAAAAGAGCTAACACCAGTACTACTCAAACTATTTCAGAACACAGAAATGGAAGGGGTACTTCCAAATTCATTCTATGAAATCAGCATAACCTTGATACCAAAACCAGGCAAAGACACCACAAAAAAAAAAAAAAAAAAAGAAAATTTCAAACCAATATCTCTCATAACTATAGATGCAAAAATTCTCAACAAAATTCTAGCCAATAGGATTCAGGATCATATCAAAAAAATAATATACCATAACCAAGTGGGATTCATACTAGGTATGCAAGGAGGGTTCAACATTAGAAATCAATCAACATAATCCACCACATAAATAAAAGGATCACATACTCATCTCAATAGATGCAAAAAAGGCATTTGACAAAGTCCAACTCCCATTCCTGATAAAAACTCTCTTTAAAATAAGTACAGAAGGGAAATTCCTCAACCTAATAAAGGGCATCTATACAAAACCAACAGCCAACATCATTCTTAATGGAGAGAGGCTGAAATCTGTCTCCTTGAGAACATTGTGCTGGGAGTCCTAGCTAGAGCAACAAGGCAAGAAAAAGAAATAAGGGGCATCCAAATTGGTAATGAAGAAGTAAAACTGTCCCTATTTGCAAATGATATGATATGAAAACCCAAAAGGCTCCGTGAGGAAACTATTGGAACTAGTAGAAAGATTAAGCGAAGTAGCATGATAAAAGATACATACAATAATCAGTTGGATTCCTATACAGCAATAAAGAGAACAACAAAAAGGAAATCAGGAAAACAATACCGTTTATAATGGCCATCCCTCCATCCCCAAATAAAATACTTAGGAATATATTTAACCAGGGATGTAAAAGACCTATACAAAGAAAACTACAAAACACCACTGCAAAAAACCAGAACAGACCTATATAAATGGAAAAAAAAAAAAAAAAAAAGCTGATGGATAGGTAGACTCAACATTGCAAAAAATGTCAATTCTACACAAAGCAATCTACAAACACAATGCAACCCCATTCCAAATACCGGCAGCATTCTTTAAAGAGATGGAAAATCTAATCATTAATTTTATATGGAGAGAAAAGAGGCCCCAGATAAGTAAAGCACTATTGAAGAAGAAGAATAAAGTAAGACTCTCACTACCTGACCTCAGAACCTACTGTACAACTACCGTAGTAAAAATAGCCTGGTATTGGTACAATGACAGACACATTGACCAAATGGGACAGAATTGAGAACTCAAATGTAAATCCATCCACCCACGGTCATCTGATCTTCGACAAAGGCCCAAAGTCCACCAAATGGGGAAAAGATAGCCTTTTTAACAAATGGTGTTGGCAAAACTGGATGTCCATCTGCAAAAAAATGAAACAGGACCCATAGCTCACACCATACATAAAAACTAATTCAAAATGGATCAAAGACCTAAACATAAAACCAAAAATTGTAAAGGTCATAGAAAAAAAAAGGGGTCAACTCTAGACGGCATTACAGGATACAAACTATAACCAACAATATACAAACTCCAAAAGGTAAACTAGATAACCGGGATCTTCTAAAAATTGAACACTTGTGCTCATCAAGACTTCACCAAAAGAGAATGCACAGTCTAGAAAAAATGTTTGGCTATGACAAATCCGACAAGGTCCAATTTCTAAAATCTATTGGATAATCCAACACCTCTACAAAAAAAGACAAATAATTCAATTAAATGGGCAAAGGATATGAACGGACACTTCACCAGAGAAATTTAGATGGCTAACTGATTCATGAGAAAATGCTTTCAATCACCAGCCATTACAGAAGCGCAAATCAAAACCACAATGAGATACCATCTCACCCTGACATTACTGGCATGAATCAAAAACACAGAAAATAACAAATATTGGAGAGGCTGCAGGGAGATTGGAACTCTTATGCACTGCTGGTGAGAATGCAAAATGGTACAACTATTTTGGGAAACAATATGGAACTTCCTTAAAAAGCTAGAAATAGAAATACCGTATGATCCAGCAATCCCACTCCTAGGAATATATTCTAGAGAAATAAGAGTTATCACACAAATAGACATATGCACACCCATGTTTGTTGCAGCATTGTTCACATTAGTAAAAAGATGGAAACAAACTAGGTGCCCATCAACAGATGTATGGATAAACAAACCATGGTATATACACACAACAATACTACACAATGATAAAGAACAGTGATGATTCTGGGGTGCATCTCACAACAGGGATGCATCTGGAGGGCATTATGCTGAGTGAAACAAGTCAATTACAAAAGGACAAATATTGTATGAGACCAGTATAAAAACTTAAGAAAAGCTCACAAGAAACAATCTTTGATGGTTATGAAGTGGGGAGGTAGGAGGGAAAAACGCTAAATAGACAGTAGATAAGTGGTAACTTTGGTGAAGGGTAAGAGTACACAATAGTGGGGAAGCCAGCCCAGCTTGTCCAATGTAAGGTCATGGAAGCTCCATAGACACATTCAAACCCCCTGAGGGATCAAATTACTGGGCTGAGGGCCCTGGGGACCATGGTCTCAGGGAGCATCTAACTCAATTGGCATAAAGTAGTTTATAAAGAAAGTGTTCTACATTCTTCTTTGATAAGTAGTGTCTAGGGTCTTAAAATCATGTGAGTGGGCATCTAAGATACTCCACTGATCTCACCCCTTTGGGAGCATGGGAGAAAGAAGAAAACCAAAGACACGATGGAAAGATTAGTCCAAAGGACTAATGGACCACAACTACCATGGCCTCCACCAGACTGAGTCCAGCACAACTAGGTGGTGCCCAGCTACTACCTCTGACTGCTGTGATAGGGATCACAACAGAGGGTCCTGGACAGAGCTGGAGAAAAATGTGGAATAAAATTCTAACTCACACACACACACAAAAACAAAAACCAGACTTACTGGCATGACAGAGACTGGAGAAATCCTGAGAATATGGCCCCAGAAGCCCTTATAGCTCAGTAATGAAGTCACTCCTGAGGTTCACCCTTCAGCCAAAGATTAGACAGGCCCATAAAACAAAACGAGACTAAATGGGCACACCAGTCCAGGGGCAGGGACTAGAAGGCAGGAGGGGACAGCAAAGCTGGTAATGAGGAACCCAAGTTCAAGATGGGGAGAGTGTTGACTTGTTGTGGGGTTGACAACCAATGTCACAAAACAATATATGTAGTAATTGTTTAATAAGAAACTTGTTTGCTCTTTAACCTTCATCTAAAGTACAATTTAAAAAAAAAAAAAGATGAGAAAAACTCAAACAGAAGAAATCCACACCAAGACATATCATAGTCAAACTTATGGAAACTAAAGACAAGGAAAACAAACAAACAGACAACTTGAAAACAGTGAGAGAGTAATGACATATTACTTATAGGGCAAAAGCAACCTGAATGGCAGCAGCTTTCTCATCAGAAACTATGGAGCCCAGCAGAAAGTGGCACAACATTTTGCAAGTACTGAAAGAAAAGAACTACCAACCCAGAATCTTTTTTGCGTGAACATATTCTTTAGGTGTTAAGAGGGAATCAAGAATTCTCAATTGAAGAAAAACTTACAATCATAGCAGACCTGTCCTAAAAGAATGGCTAAAGGAAGTGCTCTAGACAGAAAGGAAATGATAAAAGGAAGAATCTAGGAACATCAGGAAGGAAGAAAGCAAAAACACCAGAAAGATGTTTACCTGTGTTTTATTGACTAAGCAAAGGCATTGGACTGCGTGGATAACATTGTGAAGAATGGGGATTCCAGAATACTTCATTGTGCTCATGAGGAACCTGTACATAGACCAAGAGGCAGTCATTCCAACAGAACAAGGGGATACTGCATAGTTTAAGATCAGGAAAGGTGTGTGTCAGGGTTGTATCCTTTCTCCATACTTATTCAATCTGTATGCAGAGCAAATAATCCAAGAAGCTGGACTATACGAAGAAGAGCACGACATCAAGATTGGAGGAAGACTCACAACCTGGGATATGCAGATGACATAACCTTGCTTGCTGAAAGTGAAGAGGGCTTGAAGCACTTATTGATAAAGACCAAAGACTACAGTCTTCAGTATGGACTACGACTTAACATAAAGAAAACAAAAATTCTCACAACTGAGCCAATAAGCAGCATCTTGATAAATGGAGAAAAGATTGAAGTTGTCAAGGATTTCATTTTACTTGGATCCACAATCAATGCCCATGGAAGCAGCAGTTAAGAAATTAGATGATGCATTTCATTGGGCAAATCTGCAGCAAAAGGCCTGTTGAAAGTGTTTAAACCAAAGATGTCACTTTAAGGACTAAGGTGTACCTGACACAAGCCATGGTGTTTTCAGTCGCCTCATATGCATGGGAAAGCTGGACAATGAATAAAGAAGGCCAAAGAAGAATTGATGCCTCTGAATTATGGCATTGGTGAAGAATACTGAGTATACCACGGGCTGCCAAAAGAACAAACAAATCTGTCTTGGAAGCAGCACAGCCAGAATGCTCCTTAGAAGCAAAGACGGCAAGACTTGTCTCATGTACTTCAGACGTGTTATCAGGAGGGACCAGTCCCTGGAGAAAGACATCATGCTTGGTAAAGTAAAGGGTTGGCGGAAAAGAGGAAGACCGTCAATGAGATGAATTGACACAGTGGCTGCAACAACTGGCTCAAGTATAACAATGATTGTGAGGATGGTAGAGGATTGGGCAGTGTTTAGTTCTGTTGTACACAGGGCCGCTATGAGTCGGAACCAACTCCATGGAGCCTAGCAACGACTAACAACAACAATTTTATATAAAACAATAGGCCCCTTCAAATCTGAAGAATTTTTTTTTGTGTGTGGAACAGTAATCTTATTAAAATTTTTTTTTGGTGACAATATACACAGCAAAACATGCATCAATTCAACAATTTCAGCAGTGACATTGGTTACATTCTTCCAGGTATGCCACCTTTCTTGATGTACTTTTCCAAATTATTTCACCATCATCCACACAAACTAACTGACCCCTAAGCTTCTCATCAAACCTTTAGGCTTGCTGTTGCCAATTTTATTTCATATAGTTAATTCTTTAAAAGAACACAAACTTCAAGGCTGACATTCTTTTCTAATTAAGCTTAATTATTGTTTGGTTTAGGACCCTGGAGGCACCAGTGGTTAAGCCTTCAGCTGCTAACCAAAAGGTCGGCAGTTTGAATCCACCAGTTTGGAAACTCTGTGGGGCAGTTCTACTCTGTCCTATAGGGTCGCTATGAGTCGGAATTGACTAGATGGCAACGGGTTTGGGTTTCTTCAGGGGGGATATTTTTTGGTTTAAAGATGATTTCAGTTGATAGTTTTGATTTAAGGTTTAAAACCTATCTGAAGACTCTTAAACAGTTCTCAGTTCAGGGAAAGTTGACCCTCCTTTCTTTGACTATTTCCTCCGTTATCTCTGTTCTCTCCTCTTATTGGATGTGCGCTGGATTTAGAAAATTTTTGTTCCGTGTTTCTTAATGTTCCTATCACATTTTCCATCTATCTGCCTTTTTGTTTCACTTTATGGGATGTTTGCTTAGTTATTTATTCCAGACCACCGTCTTTATCTTTAGCCCACTTTGTTCTATTATTCACATGGCTGTTTTATTTTTCTAATTTCTGGGACCTGTTTCTTGTTCTCCAACTGTATCTTTTTTTGTAGCAGCCTGTTATTGTTTTCTGAATGAATTATCTTCTTAAAACTCTCCGTGGATACTGATTATCGTTTTAAAAAATGCCACTTCTGTTCTCTGAATTAGATCTGATTTCTTTATTCACTTGATCTTTCTTTTTTATGGAATCAGCTTTTTTTGAATGTTGGATGGTCCTTGGTTGTAGGGTTCCCCTGCATTTGTACAGGGCCATTTGCCCAACACGCCTGTCCCTTAAGTAGGAGGACAGGCTATGGACTGTGTGTAAGTGGTCAGGGTGCAGGCTTCCCTATAGAGCACATGTGCATGGAGCTGGCCCAGTAAGGAGGGCTTCAGTCTAGGAGGGCCCTTCAGTGTATCCGACTCCTGGGTGGAGCTGCTTTTTTGTTTCCCCCAGAATCTAGCAGGGGAGATGACTAGAGTTATCAAAAGACATATCTTAAAACCCTCTCAGACTCATACTAATAGCTGGATCCTCTCATGTTTCAGAAGACCTATTTTCTTTAGAGAGCAACTCTCTGGTTTTGTTTTGGGGACTAGAGTTCCTGCCAGACGTAAGGTGCTGTAGAAGGAGGAGAGGCCTCATTGGCTCATCTGTTTAGCATACAGTTTAAAAATAATAAATAGCCTGATGACTGCTAAAAGATCCTCAAGAGAATGTGAGGGCCCTGCAAAATGACTGATCCTCATAATTGGAACCATCACAAGTCATGATTTACAGCTTGTGTCTTGGTGAGAATATTCTGTTTAAAAAGTTAGAGAAGTCTGTATTTTTTAGAAAGTTCTGTGATTCCAATTTTAAAATATAACTTTAAATGAGTGAGCTTTATTTATTTGGGAAATAGACTACTAGCAATTTCAGATAAATGAGGCATTAATCTGACTGCAGATGTGTGTGTGTGTGTGTGTGTGTGTGTGTGCAATTAATGCGAAAGAACTACAGATAAAGCCTTACCTTGGCTTAACTTTACTTGGTCAGCAGTCAGGCCCATGCTTCAGTTACCTCTCAGGTTCTCAATTCTGAGTTATGTGCTGTGAGCAGTTTTCAAGAACTAGAAAAGGTGAACAAAGAGACCCTCAAGGCCACATGCTTTTTATAATCTGGTTGCACATTCAGTATTTCAAGTTTTGTTTCTATTTCTACTATGAACTCCGTAGCTTGAGTAAGATCCTATGTCTTCCTGAGACATTCAAGATATTCGTACACACTGGAGAAATAAATGCATAATTTGTTTTAAACTATGGAATCATCACTATCCCAAGTATGTGAACTTAGTTATCAGTAGAAATGTACCAAAAAAACCTCAAACCCGTTGCCATCAAGTTGATTCCAACTCATAGCAACCCTATAGGACACAATAGAACTGCCCCACAGGGTTTCTAATGAGCCAGGTGGTGGATTCAAACTGCCCATCTTTTGGTTAGCAGCCAAGTTCTTAACTACCCTAGTTAATAAAGTGTCCAATACTTGTCCCTTCTTTTAGACCACTAGCCTAAATAAAACTTGATAAAACACTGTATAAATATGTATCTAGCATAAACCACTGTATTTCCTTGCTGTGAGTAGAGTTTTGTGTGTGTGTGTTTATATATGTACATGTATAGTGGTGCAGTGATTAAGCGTTCAGCTGCTAACTAAAAGGTCAGCAGTTCAAATCCACCAGCCACTTCTTGGAAATCCAATGGGGCATTTCCAATCTGTCCTGTAGGGTCGCTAAGAGTCGGAATTGACTTGGCAGCAACAAGCTTGGTTTGGTTTTTATATATGTAAGTGTAGACTGGGCAAAATCAGCAGAACTAAAAGTGCTGATAAAAATATTTGGGAAGATGCTAATTTTTGAAATGGGACAAAAGCTCAAATCATAAAACCTATCAATGAACTTTCAGGAAATTTGATAAATGTATGTATTCCTTATTGTCTTATGATTCACATAATCGGGAAACTATGCTGAACTTCTCTGTTAGAATATTATATTATATATATGCATTTTTTGGTTATGTATATATATAAACCCATTGCTGTCAAGTTGATTCCAACTCATAGGGACCCTGTAGGACAGAGTAGAACTGCCCCATAGGGTTTCCTAGGCTGTAATCTTTAAGGGAGCAGATCACCAGGTCTTTTCTCCCACAGAGCCTCTAGGTGGGTTCTGATTGCTAACCTTTTGGTTAGCAGCTGAGTGCTTAACCTTTGCATCGCCAGGGTTCCTTTCAAATACTTAGGATTCCTAGAATAAATAGGTAGAATATATATCCATAAGCTACTCCTTTTTCTCTCCTGTTCCCTGTCAGGGCTTCCACTGACCCAGTGGGAAGCACAGGCCCAGGAGCCTATTGGTCTGATGTATACTTGCATCAGCTTCTGGGCAGAGAGCAGGGTAGAGATGGACACAAAGGGACAAACAAGATAACTGTACATTCACAGTCCATGTGTGCTCGTGCACGGGGATATACGTATATGTGGGGAGGGGGGTGCATGCTTATGTAAGGAAATGTCAGAAGTGATCTCCCAAAGACTGAGACTTAATATGGTATAAAATGCAATGGAGCTAAATAAAAGAGTTTCAATTCTATTCGATCAATAAAGAGAGAGGGCTCAAAGATTTTAAATAGCTTAAGGATAGGGACTGCAGTGTAGAAACTGTTGAACATCAGAACTGAACAGAACCTTAAAAGTATTATAATTCTTCCATTTTCTAGGTGGTGATGAGTTCCAGGATGGTGAAATGACTTCTGTGAGTCACTGTGTGAAGTGGAGTCCACTTGAGACTAAGGCCCACACCTCCTGGCTTCCCTCCCTTTCTTCTTTCCATCCCATCCACCTGCCATTCTTCTCTAAAATCTGTTAGTCTCCCATAGCACTGAATTCCATCAGCTTTAGATAGGTGGCCCTTTGATATCCTGCTGTCCTCAGGTTTCAATCCCTGCCAACCGTGAACCAGTGTGGCACTTTGTCATACTCATCCCCCAAAGCTAATCTGGATTTCTCCTCATTCCACTCCTTTCTGCACTCTGTCAATTTCCTCCTTTGCTTTGCAACTATTAATATGGTGCCTCTTCTCTATTCCACTGGGGTTCATATAGACCCCTGAGTTTTGTTAATCCAGATTAATTCAGTACATATTTCTTGACTATTTATTGTGTCTTAGTTACTGCTGCCAGAATACAGAGTTTGCTCCTTCCACAGAGAGACTTCATAAACTCATCTTGCTATTGTATCATGTGTCAAACGGCCCATGTCTGAAAGCGACCCATAGAGAAACAAACATGGAGGAAGTTCAGAGTCCTCATGCCTGTGAGGCTGCTGGAGATTTGTCTTAATTCCAAATGTCAGGAATAAAATCCATCTGGGCAGAATATCTCAGGAAGCTACTATAAGCCAAAAGTAGTATATTCATGTAGATTGTACAGGATTCCAGATAGAAACCACGAATGAGTATTTTTATCCCCCTTAGAAGGGTCATTTTAATTAAAGCCTTAAGTTTAAGGGAGTTGGTTAGTTCATCAACCTAATATCTGACCAAATGTATCTTCTGTTTCTTTGCAAAGCCATGAAGTTCTTCATGCTCTGGGATTTTTGTTTTCTTGAAGCCTTTGACACAGAGCTTTCATTGAGAAGGGGAAATGAATAAAGAAGAGGTGGTTCCAAGTACTATGAAAGGCCCCACCCTAATGGAGCACCCTGGGGTGAGAAAAGGAGCTGCTATTTAGCTGACAAGGGGCTTACAGTAAACAGTGGAGGTAAAGGGAATTTCAAGGGAGGGAACGTGAACTGATGGAAAGATGTCCTTCCCAAATGTATCCCTTGTTTTTCTAGTTCAACTTGTCCCAAATGTGATTCTGAATCAGAAACCCTGTCTGGCCTAAGCATTTTGCTCTGTCCATCATTGAGCTGAGAGTTGATAAATCACCTGGGGGAGAAAGGTTATTAAGAATGATGAGAAAGCTTTGGGCCAACTCTGGTCCAAACTTCATGATTTCTTAGTTTCAAGTTGAATCCAAACCTTATGGGGCTCAGTTTTTTTTTCCTAATCAGCAAACCCCAACATCCTATCTCTAAGAAGGAAGGTTTAAGAAGGACTTCTTGACCATCAAATAGCTGTTAGAAAACAACATTTTGTTGAGTTAAGTGTAAATGAATCAGAAACATGTGGATTAGATTTACCTCAAAGTATATACATGTGGGTTTGAAGACAAAGGGGAAAAAACGCTCAGGAGGAGTCACACTTGGGTTTTGCTGTTCCTAATATGAGTGAAAAATAGGTTTGAGGGGCCATCAGCTGCCAACACCAAGAGGATGTGATTGGTCCCAGGTGTATTATTGTCATTGTTATTATTATTATTATTGATTGTGTGTGTGAGTATACAGGTATTTCAGAGTTTCTTTTTATTAAGTTTGTTTTTCTGGCCATTCCTATGAAGTGAGCCACCCAGTACAATAAACTGTTAGAGGCAAGACTGGGCTTAGGACACAGAATTTACATGTGCTTCACACTGAATGATGCTTTGTTATGGGAAAACCAAACCAAACCATTGCCTTCGCATCGATTCCAACTCATAGCAAACCTATAGGGCAGAGTAGAACTGCCCCCATAGGGTTTCCATGGCTGTAAATCTTTATGGAAGCAGACTGCCACATCTTTCTCCTGTGGCGTGTCCGGTGGGTTCGAATCGCTAACCTTTTGGTTAGCAGCTAAGTGCTTAACCACTGCACCACCAGGGCTCCTTAATGCCCTTCTGAATATTTAAGAAAGCCCAAATTTCTTAAAAAGGAATTTCTTTTCCTCACATTCTTTTTTAAAAAACTGTTATTATTGGTGAAAATATACACAACAAAACTCACCTGTTCAACAGTTTCTATATAAGGGATTTGTTTTTGATATTATGGGAAGCTTTCAACATAAAAGCAGCTACTGATCTTGTATGACTCAGGAAGACCAGCGATTTCCCAAAGTACTATGGAAGTAAAAAGGAATTTCAAGGGAGAAAGGGAAATGGATGGAAAGGGCAAGGCATGTATTGGTGGTTATAGCACGTCACACAATTACACGAGTCTGTGTCACATCTTCTCCATTCTAAGAATACTCCCTAGCATTTTAAAGCTTCTGGAACTCAGCTGCATCTTACAACCCATGTGTCCATTTGATGAGATAGTGTTTCTTTTCATTGATGATGGCTTAGAGTGAAGGAAGGAAGGCATTCGTCTGTGTCTATTTTTTACTGTTTTCTCCACATGTGCAAGGACTGTGTCTCCTTGGTTCTCCACTGTGTGTCTCCAGCCAGCAGGACTGTGTCTGGCACACAGAAGGTCCTGTGTGAATGTTTGTGGAACAAATGACTGAAGGAAGGAAGGAGGGCTGACTGGACATGGTGGCCACTGCACCATAATAGTGGCCACTGCAGCTTCCCACTCCCTCCAAACTTGTCTCCACTAGTTGTGTTCACAGGCCTTGCACTCAGGACAGACATATCTGCTCAGTGTTCTCCTCCCTCAATTCTGACTTTACCAATTCCAACACATACGAAGACTGAACACAATTTCTAGCTCCTCTAAGAGCACTTCTCCCAAAATAATGAATTTGGCTAAACCCCTGGCTCAGAACTGAATCAGATTCAGCTCGGAACATCTCTTTAGAGACAATGTCATGACCACAGGACATAGTGATTAAGGCAGTGGACACACCTGGGTTCAAATCTGTGCTTTCTACCTGCATGACCTTTAGCATGATAGTAACCCTTAGCTCCCTCCTCTTTAACATAGAGATAATAACAGGAAGCTTAGTTCATAGGGTTGTGGGGAGGATTAAATAAGATATTGGGAGTAGGGTGCCCAACACAATGCCTGGTCATCATAAGAGCTTAGTAATTGTGAGACATGATTATTAACTGATCTACTTATTCATAATTCATATATGTATTTTTTGGATCTCAAAGGAAGGAACCATAGCTAATATTCTTTATATCCCTACTGAGCCAAGCCTACTTCTTGTTCCTGAGATATATGAGTTGGATCAATTTTATTAAAGTCCCCCACACCTACCGCAACCCTTGCTGTCTGTGGTTAGCTCTAGTCAACAGAGGCCACTTTCACATATTGGCCAGAAAGTCTAAAGTCCCTTCTACTGTTATTTCCCAGTTACTCATAGCCATTCTATCTTACCTAGTGTCTTTCTACCTGCCATGATGAAATGGGAGGACTAGATAAGGACTCATTAGACAGGTAGCGTCAGAGTCAGAACTCAAACCCAGGGTCATGTTCGTGCTCCATGTTACTCACATCCCTGCCACCTGTTCTTACCCTTCATTTATTTATTTATCTGTCTTTCTATCACCTATCTGTCTGTCTATCCATTCATTATTTGTTTGTTCATGTTTATTTATTGCTCATGGCTAGGAAGTGGAAGAGCTAGAATTTGACTTAAGTCCCTTTAGTTTTCTAGACTAGGTAGGCAAGAAAGGCTTCTTTGCAGAGGTAATACTTATACTACTATAGGAATGACAAGAAGGAGCCAGGCATGAGAAGATCAGAAGAAAGAGTATTCCAGGCAGATGAAATAGTACATGCAAAGGCCCTGGCGTGAGAATGAGCTTGGTGTATTTGAGGAACAAAAAACAAGTGAGTAAGGTTGGAGTAGATGGAGAGAGAATGTGTGAGCCTGTCTTGGGAGTCACTGGCTGCTGTTTGACAAAGGAGGGCAGGTAGAGGCCTCCATAAGTGTTAAGATCCTTTTGTGCTATTTTATGAGCGAAAGTTTGTAGTTTGAACTAGGTGATATCAATGCAGATGAAGAGAAGTGGATTTATTTGAGGTATATTTTGGAAACAGAATCAACAGAACTGGCCAGTGGATTAGATGTGAGAGGTGAGAGAAGGGAAGGGCTTAAGGAGAGTCCCAAGTGAGTCTGGCTTGAGCAACTGGGTGGATGGTGATGACATTTACTAGGATGGCAAATACTCAAAAATTGAGATTTGGATATATGTTTGTGATATTTCTGGGACATGTCAGTAATGCTAAGTAAATAATTCAGTATGCTAGTCTGAAGTTTGGAAAAAAAGTCAGAAGCTAGAGTTATATATTTGGAAGTGAACTGTGTCGTTGTTGTTAGGTGCTATCAAGTTGGTTCTGACTCATAGTGACTCTGTGTATAACACAACGAAACACTGCCCAGTCCTGTGCCATCCTCACAATCATTGCTATGTTTGAGCCCATTGTTCCAACTACTTTGCTAATTCATCTCCTTGAGGATCTTCATCTTTTCCACTGACCCTCTGCTTTACGAAGCATGGTGTCTTCCAGGGACTGGTCTCTCCTGATAACATGTCCAAAGTATGTGAGACAAAGTCTCACCATCCTTGCTGCTAAAGAGCATTCCGCCTGTACTTCTTCCAAGAAACATTTGTTCATTTTTCTGGTAGTCCAGGCAGTCCATGGTATATTCACTTTTGCTCACCAACACTGTAATTCAAAGGCATCGATTCTTTTTTGGACTTCCTTATTAATTTTCCAGCTTTTGCATGAATATGAGATGATTAAAAATACCATGACTTGGGTCAGGGGTACCTTAGTCCTCAAAGTGACATTTTTGCTTTTTAATACTTTAAACAAGCCTGCCTTAGTTAACTAGACCTGCTATAACAGAAATACCACAAGTGGATGGCTTTAACAAACAGAAATTTATTCTCTCACAGTTTAGGAGGCTAGAAATCCATATTCAGGGCACCAGCTCCAGGGCAAGGCTTTCTTTCTCTGTTAGCTCTAGTGAAAGATCCTTGTTGTCAAGCGGCCCCTGGGTCTAGGAGTTTCTCAGCACAAGGACCCTGGGACCAAAGGAACTGCTCCACTCCTAACTCTTCTTTCTTGGTGGTAGGAGGTCCCTTGTTCTCTGCTCTCTTCTTTCACCTTTTATCTCTTGTAAGATAAAAGGTGATGCAGGCCACACCCCAGGGAAACCCTCCTTACATCAGATCAGGTCTGTGACCTGAGTAAGTGTATTGCATCCCACCCTAATCAACTTTAACATAACCTAATCTTGCCTCATTACAAACAGGCAGAGATTATGAGTTACAACACATAGGACAATTACATCAGATCACAAAATGGAGGACAATGACGCAGTACTGGGCACCGTGGCCTAGCCAAGTTGACACATATTTTGAGGGGACACTATTCAATCCATGACAAGGTCTTTTTTAGCAGACTTGCCCAATGTAATACACTGATCTCTTGATTGCTGATTCCATGGACGTTGATTATAGATCCAGGTAAAACAAAATCCTTGACAACTTCAATATTTTCTCCATTATCATGATGTGGCTTATTGGTCCAGTTGTGAGGATTTTTGTTCTCTTTATGTTGAGGTGTATTCCATAATGAAGGCTGTAGTCTTTGATCTTCATCAGTAAGTGCTTCAAGTCTTCTTCACTTTCCCCAACCAAGGTTGTATCATCTGCATATCACAGGATGTTAATTAGTCTTTCTCTAATCCTGATGCCCCATTCTTCTTCATATAGTCTAGCTTCTTTTTTTTTTTTTCCTTAGGTTATTTGCTCTGCACACAGACTGAATACGTACGATGAAAGGGTACAACCCTGACACACATCTTTCCTGATTTTAAACCACGCAGTATTCCCTTGTTCTGTTCAAAAGACTGCCTCTTGGTCTATGTACAGGTTCTTCATGAGCACAATTAAGTGTTCTGGAATTCCCATTCTTCACAATGTTATCCATATTTTTTATGATCCACACAGTTGAATACCTTTGCATAGTCAATAAAACACAGGTAAACATCCTTCTGGTATTTTTTGCTTTCAGCCAAGATCCACCTGACATCAGCAATGATATCCATTATTCCACGTCCTCTTCTCATGTACTTGGTGTAGATGAGTAAGTGCTTCCAGCACTGCATACATTTGTTGAAACATCTCAATTGGTATGCCATCAATTCCTGGAGCCTTGTTTTTTGCAATGTCTTCAGTGCAGTTTGGGCTTCTTCCTTCAGTACCATTGGTTCTTGATCTTACGCTACCTTCTGAAATGGTTGAATGTTGAACAGTTCTTTTTGGCACAGTGACTCTGTTTATTTCTTCCATATTCTTTTGACATTTCTGCATCATTCAATATTTTGCCTATAGAATCCTTCAATATTGCAACTTGAATCTTTAATTTTTTCTTCAGTTGTTTCAGCTTGAGAAATGCCAAGCACTTTTCATTATAATGCTTTACTTTGTCTTCTCGAGCTACCTTTTGAAAACTTCTGTTCAGCTCTTTTACTTCATCATTTCTTCCATTTGCTTTAGTTACCCTACATTCAAGGGCAAGTTTCAAAGTCTCTTCTGACATCTATTTTGGTCATTTCTTTCTAGGTCCTTTCTAGGAAGAAGGACCTGGCAATCTACTTCTGAAAAATTGGCCAGTGAAAACCTTACAAATAGCAACTGAACATTGTTATGATATAGTGTCAGAAGATGAGCCCCTCAGATTGGAAGGAACTCAAAATACAACTAAGGAAGAGCTGCCTTCTCCATAATGACATGGATGGAGTAAAGCTTTCAGGACCTTCATTTGCTGATGTGGCATGACTCAAAATAAGAAGAAACAGCTGCAAACATCCATTAGTAATTGGAATGTGAAATGTACAAAGTATGAATCTAGGAAAATTGGGAGTTGTCAAAAAATTAAATGGGATGCTTCAAGATTGATATCCTAGGCATTAGTGAGCTGAAATGGACTGGTATTG
Source organism: Elephas maximus indicus (assembly GCF_024166365.1). NCBI lineage: Eukaryota > Metazoa > Chordata > Mammalia > Proboscidea > Elephantidae > Elephas > Elephas maximus. The sequence continues at coordinate 110,474,422 of NC_064819.1, forward strand.
GCCATTTTAAGTCAGTTAATCTTATGGTCTAGTATGTCGGAAATGGAGTTGCATTCATTGTCAAAAAGAACATTTCAAGATATATCTCGAAATACAAGATTGTCATTGATAGGATAATATCCATATGCCTACAAAGAAGACCAGTTAATACTACCATTATTCAAATTTATATACCAACCACTAATGCCAAAGATAAAGAAATTGAAGATTTTTACCAACTCCTGCAGTCTGAAATTGATCAAGCATGCAATCAAGATGCATTGATAATTACTGGTGACTGGAATGTGAAAACTTGAAAAAAAGAAGGATCAGTAGTTAGAAAATATGTCCTTGGTGACAGAAGTGACACTTCAGATAGCATGATAGAATATTGGAAGACCAACAACCTATTCATTGGAGATACCTTTTTTCAAAAACATCTACAGTGACTATCCATGTGGACTTCCCCAGAGGGAATAGACAGGAATCAAATCAACTACATCTGTGGAAAGAGACAATGGAGAAGCTCAATATCATCAGTCAGAATAAGGTCAGGAGTTGACTGCAAACAGACCATCAACTGATCATATGCAAGCTCAATTTGGAGCTGAAGAAAATTAAAACAAGATCAAGAGAGTCAAAATACAACCTTGAATATATCCCACCTGAGTTTAGAGACCATCTCAAGAGCAGATTTGATGCATTGAACACTAATGACTAATGACCAGAGGAGGGGGATGCCATCCAGGACATCATACATGAAGAAAGCAAAAGGTAATTAAAAAGCCAAGAAAGAAAGAAAAGACCAAAGTCATCAGTGTAAAACCCAAAACAAACAAACAAAAACCCCCGTTGTCATGAAGTTGATTCCAATTATGCCGACCCCATGTTTGTCAGAGTAGAAGTTTGCTCTGTAGGGTTTTCACTGGCTGATTTTTTTGGAAGTAGATCGCCAGGCCTTTCTTCTAAGGTTCCTGTGGATAGACTTGAACCTCCAACCTTTCAGTTAGCAGCCAGCGCATTAACTTTTTCTACCATCCAGGGACTCCCGTCAGTGTACAGATGACATTTAACACCTTAGGAACAGAGGAACAGATGAGAATATCTAGGAAAGAAGCGTAGAGAGAAACAAGCAGAGGACCCAAGAAAGAGTACTGACATTTATAGGTGAGTAAGAGAAGTTGAACCAGCAAAGGAACATGGGAAATGATGGCCAGAGGGGTAGGAGTAAAACTAGAACAGTGTAGGTTTCATGAAATTCAAAGGGAAGCAATGTTTCAAGGAGAGAGCAGTCCCCTGTGTCAAGTGTCACCTCAAAGGTGATAGAGATGAATCCAAAAAAGTAGGTACTGGATCTAGCCCCATGGAAGGTTGTTGGTGATTCTGGCAAAAGGAATATGATTAGAGTGAGAGGGGAGGGACAGATTGCTTGTGTAGGTAATACTTATGAGAATTTTGTTTGCTCAACAGACTGCAAAGAAATGAGGAAGTGGGATCAAAGGGATGCTTTTTAGAGATGGGAGATAAGAAACCAAAAACCAAACCCATTGCTGTCAAGTTGATTTCAACTCAGGAAGTGCCCATGTGTTTCAGAGTAGAACTGCTCCGTAGGGTTTTCTTGGTTGTCATCTTTAGGGAAGTAGATTGCCAGGTCTTTCTTCCACGATGCCTCTGTGTAGGTCCAAACTGCCAGCCTTTAGGTTAGTAGCCAAGAGCAAATCTTTCATGCCACCCAGGGACCTTACAGATGAGAGATACGAATTTTTTGTTGTTGTTGTTATGGTGGGGTGAGACAGGAGAGACCAAGACCCAGGTCTGTCCCTCCTCTAAAACCAGTGCTTTTAATATCTATTTGCACAGTGACCATTCCCACGGCTGGTATCTACTCCTCTGCCTTCTTGAAATCAGTTCAATAGCAGTGCATTGATTCCTTCAGGTTAGGTGAGATTCTCTGTGTGGTTCTCTTTGGCTGGACATCTGTGTGACCTCTGTGGACAAGTGTCGGCTGGAGTTACTCAGAACTGAGCAGGGATGGCTTTGGTCTGGTAAAAACATACTGTAAAAACTGGCTCAGAATCTACAACCTTCCCTTTGAACACAATATAAATGCTACCGTGGACCTCAGAGGTTAATCCATTACAACGAGGTAATTAAATGTAGGGACTGTTTAGAAGATAAAAAGCAGCGAGTAATAACCAGTTCAGAAAACTCAGCCATGATGGATTTCTATAATTTCCTCTGGCTTCACGGAACAGAGTCTGGTGACCTGAGGCAGGGTGGTGTGACTGCCCTGTGGTGATAGAAATGTGAGGGGGAGATATTCTTATTAAACAAGTTACTTCTGAAACATTGGCCTCTCTTGCTTCCCCTTTCTCTCTAAAGAAGGTCATTTGCCCGCTGGTAATGCATTTAACCCTTAAGCAGACTGTCAACTTTCATGTTAGCCAGGAGGATCATTTTACAAAGCAAAATGGTCCAAACTGATTTTTCTCCTAGCTAGTATTCTCTTTTACGAATTTGGACTGCTCCCGATCCTCTTGTTAATCTAAACCCACCAGATACCAAACCTGCTGCCTTCAAGTCGATTCCAACTCACAGGGATCCTATAGGACAGAGTAGAACTGCCCCATAGGGTTTCTGAGGCTGAAATTTTTACAGAAGCAAGCTGCCACATCTTTCTCCCGCAGTGTGGTCGGTGGGATCCAACTGCTGGCTTTTCAGTTAGCAGCCGAGCACTTTAACTTTACTTACCTGTCTTCATCTGGGGCATTTGGAATAGCTTATTGAGAAATAAGATGCTTAACTTGGCATTCTTCATTCAAGTGCTTAACCCATGAGAAAGGAGAGTAAAATGCTCTCAGGGCAAGGCTGAGAGTCCCTCAGTGGTGCAAATGGTTAAGCACTAAGCTACTAACGAGACTGCTAAAAATTGGTAGTTCTAACCCCTCCAGAGGCTTCTTGGAAGAAAGCCTGCTGATCCGCTTTGGAAAGGTCACAGCCATAAAAACCCTATGGAGCATTCTACTCTGCACACATGGGGTCTCAATGAGTTGGAACTGACTGGATGGCAGCCGGTAGTGGTAAAACAAGGCTGGAGCTGGGATGAACACCCTTAGACCCTGATTCATTATTTTCCAGCTTTCATTTCTGTATCTCTATTTCACAGGAATCCCAATGTAGTACAGTGAATGTACCACCTCCTAATCAAAAGGTTGGATGTTCAAAAGTCTACCCAGAGGTGCCTTGGAAGAAAGGCCTGGCTATCTACTGCCAAAAACTCAGCCATTGAACACCCTGTGGAGCACAGTTCTACTCTGATACACGTGAGGTCGCCATGAGTTGGAGTCAATTTGATGGTCACTGTTTTTTTCCCCCTATCTCACAGAGCATGTAAAACCATCCTAAATTATTTCATTCCACAAACACGTGTAGATTCTCACTCTGTCTGTGACACTAGCAGGTACTGTGGGGCAAATAAATATTAAACAACATAGCCCCTGCCCTCCAGGAACTGTCCCTGTGCAGTTTCAATGGGGAGTTCAATGAAGTTGCTGACAGTCATTTGAGGAGGTTGATTTCTCTGCACCAAATTGCCCTGTCTCATTAACAACAGGCTCAATTTCCACCAGGTTCCTTGATGGGTCTTGCACAATGTCCAAGAGGGAGCTTCCTTCCAGCTCAGAATTGTAATTCCCTACAGTACATGTTGGTACTCACTGATTCAGGAACATAATGATGAAGTTAATATTGAGAAGAAGCAAACACAAATCTAACAGTGTTCAGGAGAGCAGCCATAACTGTCAGGGCCATTTCTTTAATGGACGAATCAGCTCGTTAAGTAATTTTCACTGACCTTTTCCCACAAAGGATTTAAGGACATGCTTATCCAGTTCACAGGGCTGTGGTTTCAGATTTGCAATCAGTCTCCAACTCTGATCAGACTGCAAGGCACTAACCAAAACCAAACCCACTGCTGTTGAGTCAATTCCAGCTCATAGCAACTCGACAGGACAGAGTAGAACTGCCCCACAGGGTTTATAAGACTGTAAATCCTTATGGAAACAGACTGCCACATCTTTCTCCCACGGAGCAGGTGGTGAATTTGAACCACCAACCTTTCAGTTAGCAGCAGAGCGCTTTAACCACTGCTCCACCAGTGTTCCTTCTGCAGGGCACAGATGTCATTAAACCGCATGTCCTACCTACTTCCCTGGTGGGAGGATGAAATGAGATAATGTATATGAAAGGACTGTGGTAAGGGATAAAGTGCTATACACACGTTAGTTATTATTTTAGAAACCAAGTGAAGTTCAAGAGAGAGAAAAATCTAAATCTGGGAGGGATTTTTCGATGGAGATTGTTGTTGGTCCTTTTTTTGTTTTTGTTTTTGTCTCATTTCTTCTTTGTTTGCATCTCAGAGAATTAGCAGACACCACTAAAAATATCAGCCTCGGCATTTTTAGTGGTATGGTTTTCAGGGCTCTGATTTGTGTACCAGTACTGTCTAGCCCAAGGAGCCTGGTAGTGCAACAGTTAAGCGCTTGAATGCTAACTGAAAAATTAGCAGTTTGAACCCACTCAGTCGCTCCATGGGAGAAAGACATGCTCCTGTAAAGATTACAGCCTGGAAAACCCTGCAGGGCAGTTCTAATCTGTCCTGCGGTGTTGCATTAGTTGGAATTGACTGGATGGCACCCAACAAATATCTAGGCCACTGATGAGCAAAACTACATCCAAATCAGGGATGAGTACCCAATAAGCAAGGTACACGCAGGCTTACTTGTGCTTATTTACTAATCTGTAGTGCACAAATTCACAAAGATGTGGTGAAAAAGAGGTGCAATTGCGCACTACAGATTAGTAGGTAAGCAGAAGCAAGTCCGTGTATACCTTGCTTACTGGTTAATCCAACCCTGATCCAAATGATATATATTGCCCTTTGGTTTCCCAGGGTGCCTTCGATTTTTACCTTTAGACTTGTTCTTTTGGGAAAAGGCATTGGCTCCAAATGGCTGGTTCGGAATAGTACTTGGGTATGTTCAGTGCAAGCATCTCTAGAGAGAGTGGACAGCAGAGGACCGAGCACGAGTCACCCACCATGGGCTGTCGTCACTCGCTGCATGTCCTTGCTCTGAATGGTTCACCCAGCTTCTGATCACAGCTAGCAAGTGGCTCCCTATGCTTTATCTTGTGAAATTCACCTTAGAAGTTTCTTGTTTGAAAATTAAAATGGCATACATGGTGTGATTGTTAAGGTTGTGTGTCAACTTGATTCTTAGTGGTTTGGCAGTTATGATGTAGTTTGGCAGTTGTATGATGATGTGATCATCTCCATGATGAGATTTGATACAATGTGATCACCTCCATGATGGGATCTGCTGTGAGTAGTCAATCAATTGAAAAGGAGTTTCCTTGGTGGTGTGGCCTGCATCCAGTATAGGCAAACTTTCTGGCATGCCTCATAGGCTTTTGCTTGCTCTGGATTCTGTAGCTGGCTTCTGTTTGTCTGATCTCCGGTTCTTGGGAGTTGAGCTAGCACCTTACCTACCATCTCGTCTGCCAATCTTGCAAGTCGTCAGTCTCTGCAGCCTGTGAGTCAGGAGAAGCCTCCAGTCTGACCCAAGGACTTGGAACTTTCCGGCCTCTACAACCAGATGATAATGGATAAACAGAGAAAAGATCAAAGTTAAAAGGATTTCATTTTACTTGGATCCACAATCAACTCACATGGAAGCAGCAATCGGCAAATCAAATGATACATTGCATTGGGCAAATCTGCTGCAAAAGACATCTTAAAGGTGTTAAAAAGCAAAGATGTCATTTTAAAGACTAAGGGGTGCTTGACTCAAGGCTGTGGTGTTTTTAATCGCCTCATATGCACGTGAAAGCAGGACAATGAATAAAGAAGATGGTAGAAGAACTGATGCCTTTGAATTATGCTGTTGGCGACGATTATCAGATATACCATGGACTGCAGAAGAACGAACAAATCTGTCTTGGAAGAAGTATAGCCAGAATGTCCCTTAGAAGCAAGGACAGCAAATCTCACATTCTTTGGACATGTTATCAGGAGCAACCTGTCCCTGGAGAAACACGTCATGCTTGGTAAAGTAGAGGGTCAGAGAAAAAGAGGAAGACCGTCAACGAGATGGATTGACACAGTGGCTGCAACAATGGGCTCAAGCATAACAATAATTGTGAGGATGGTGCAGGGCTGCACAGTGTTTTGTTCTGTTGTACATAGTCTATGTGTCGGGACTGACTTGGTGGCACCTAACAACAACAACAACCTTGTGAGCCATTTCCTTGATATAAATCTCTCTCTATATATGTATTTATACACTTTACTGGCTTTGCTTCTCTAGGGAACCCAGCCTAACATACACACACACCTATTCTCTATTGATTTTTTGTTGCTCACTAATATTCTTTGCAAGAGTGTTGTTCAAAGTGTGGTCCCTGACCTACCCTTAAGAGAATCATTTGGTGTGTTCATTGAAAATGCAGGCCTCCATCTAGAATCTGCATTTCTCAACCAGTTCCCCAGGAAGACACCAAGCACACTCAAACTCAAGAACTCTTCTTTAGAGTTCGTCCACATGAGTTTGATAATTTCTATTACTATGTCCACAACGACATCCATGGAAGCAGCAGTAGAGAAATCAAAAGATGCACTGCATTGGGCAAATCTGCTGCAAAGAATCTCTTTAAAGTGTTGAAAAGCAAAGATGTCGCCTTGAAGACTAAGGTGCGCCTGACCAAAGCCTTGGTGTTTTCAATTGTCTCATATGCACGTGAAAGCTGGACGATAAATAAGGAAGACTGAAGAAGAATTGATGCCTCTGAATTGTGGTGTTGGCAAAAAATACTGAATATACCATGGACTGCCAAAAGAACGAACAAATCTGTCTTGAAAGAAGTATGACCAGAATGCTCCTTAGAAGCAAGAATGGCAAGACTACATCTCACATACTTTGAACATGTTATTAGGAGAGATCAGTCCCTAGAGAAGAACATCATACTTGGTAAAGTAGAGGGTCAGTGGAAAAGAGGAAGACCCTTAAGGAGATGGATTGACACAGTGGCTGCAACAATGGGCTCAAGCACAACAATGATTGTGAGCATGATGCGGGAGTGGGCATTGTTTTGTTCTGTGGTACATACAGTTGCTATGAGTCAGAACTGACTTGATGGCATCTAACAACAACGACAACATTACTCTCATTTTGGAAGTTTCTGAGTCTGCACTCTTGATTTTATTTAGGGTAACCGAATCAACTCTTATTAGCCCTGTATCCATTTTGACTATGGTAGACCCTTAACCAATTTTTATTTTCCTTTTTTTGGACTAAAGATTATTCTTCCTTCAGATAGGACAAAAGCAAAGCAGGAGTTAAAGCATTCTCCTATTATTATATCATGCTTCAAATGCACAGCATTGGAATCAGTCTCTAGGCCTCCTTCTGATCATGTTGTTGGTCCAAACTTATCACACACACACACACAAACAAAGTAAAACACCAAAAAAACTTCCTTTGATTCTTGCATTGCCATTAATCTCACTCATTGTGGGTTAGAGTGACTGACTATTCTGGTGTGTCTGGGATTTTCCCATACTACGTCCTGGGGAACCACTCAGTCCTGGATTACTAGAACAGTTGGTCACCCTATCAGGACACTGACTTCCTTGATGCTCTTCTTCCAGTTAAGCCAAACTGGAAGAAGCTTGACTTCATGTTCATCTATTGTACCTGTCCTTTAAGAGCTTCTCCAAGAGCTTCCTGTGCAAGAATACTGCTTTATTTCAACTCTATTACTTTTCTTAATTAGTTATATTCAATCTATATGCTGAGTAAATAATCCAAGAAGCTGGACTATATGAAGAGGAACGGGGCATCAAGATTGGAGGAAGACTCATTAATAACCTGCATTATGCAGATGACACAACCTTGCTTGCTGAAAGTGAAGAGGACTTGAAGCACTTACTGATGAAGATCAAAGACTACAGCCTTGAGTATGGATTACACCTCAACACAAAGAAAACAAAAATCCTCACAACTGGACAAATAAGCAACATTTTGATAAATGGAGAAAATATTGAAGTTGTCAAGGATTTCATTTTACTTGGATCCACAATCAACGCCCACGGAAATAGCAGTCAAGAAATCAAATGACGCATTGCATTGGGCAAATCTCATGCAAAGATCTCTTCAAAGTGTTAAAAAGCAAACATGTCATTTTAAAGACTGAGGTGGCCTGACCCAAGCCATGGTGTTTTCAATTGCCTCATATGCATGCACAAGCTGGGCAATGAATAAAGAAGGTCAAAAAGGAATAGATATCTTTGAATTATGGTCTTGGTGAAGAATATTGAATATACCATGGACTGCCAAAGCATGAACAAATCTGTTCCGGAAACAGTACAGCCAGAATGCTCCTTAGAAGCGAGGATGGCAAGACTTCATCTCACATACTTTAGACATGTTGTCAGGAGGAATTAGTCCCTGGAGGAGGACATCATGCTTGGTAAAGTAGAGGGTCAGCGAAAAAGAGGAAGACCCTTAACCAGATGGATTGACACAGTGTCGGCAACAATGGGCTCAAGCATAACAACAATTGTGAGGATGGCTCAGAACTGGGCAGTGTTTCGTTCTGTTGTACATAGGGTAGCCATGAGTCGGAACCAACTTGACAGTACCTAGCAACAACAATTAGATGGGGATGTTGCTTGGCTTCTGTTTAATGAAGAAATATTTTGCATTTACCACTTAAGCATGCAGGGTGTGGAATCGAAGCTGGTCTAGGATTTGGCTGTGATTTTGTTTCTTGTCTTTTTGCATGGAGCAATTTCCTTATCTATTAAGTAGGGTGACCCAGTGATAAATTGTACACCCTTAGTATCTTTGTCCTACAGGGTTGCTATAAGTCAGAATTGATTTGAAAGCACACAACAACAGTGTTTTTGTAGGAGCCTTGGTGGTGCGATGCTTAAACGCTCAGCTGTGAACCAAAAAGTTGGTGGTTCAAACCTACCAGTGGCTTCATGGGAGAAAAGACCTGATGATCTGCTCCCATAAAGATTACAGTCTAGGAAACGCTCTGGGGAATTTCTACTTTGTCATATAGGGTCACTATGAGTCAGAATCGACTCAATGTCATAACAACAAAAATGACAAGTGTCTTTTTGCCATTCTCCTAGTCAAAGGTAGGATCTATATGGTTTATGATTCATCTGGGGATAGGAGAAGGATGAGGGATTCAAGTGTCAAACCAACTAGTGCTTAAGGTGGAGCTTCACAAGACACCAAGCATTTACAAGGGTACCCAAGTATCTACGAGATTATCCCATGCCCTTCACTAATATCTCCCACCTTGTGCCTCTTGTTCTGATTTTGTCATGTAGGTGGCTGCAGTGTTATTTTGAGAGAGAGCTGAAACCAGATGAAGGCTGTGTTGTATTGAGTTAAGAAAGGGTGTTTCTTGATGCCTGCATTAGCCTTGGTCAAAATGTACACATATTCAGCAGGTCTGGAACATTATAGGAACCCTTGTGGTGCAGTGGTTATGAGCTCAGCTGTTAACCAAAAGGTCAGCAGTTCGAATCCACTGGCTGCTTATTGGAAACCCTATGTGGCAGTTCTACTCTACTTGAGTTCAGAATCAACTCAAAGGCAACAGGTTTTTGGAACATTATAAAACCTGTCTACTCTGTGATTCTTTGAGTTCAAATGGATGACATAGTTCTCAAAAGTTACTGTAAGCTTTAAATCTTCTTTAAAGTTACACCAGGTACCCAAAGTGTTGTTGTTGTTAGGTGCCATCGAGTCGGTTCCAACTCATAGCGACCCTGTGCACAACAGAACGAAACACTGCCTGGTCCTGCGCCATCCTTACAATCATTGTTATACTTGAGCTCATTGTTGCAGCCACTGTGTCAATCCACCTTGTTGAGGGTCTTCCTTTTTTCCACTGACCTGTACTCTGCCAAGCATGATGTCCTTCTCCAGGAACTCATCCCTCCTGACAACATGTTCAAAGTATGTAAGACGCAGTTTTGCCATCCTTGCCTCTAAGGAGCATTCTGGCCGCACTTCTTCCAAGACAGATTTGTTAGTTCTTTTGGCAGTCCATGGTATATTCAATATTCTTTGCCAACACCACAATTCAAAGGCGTCAACTCTTCTTCGGTCTTCCTTATTCATTGTCCAGCTTTCACATGCATATGATATGATAGAAAATACCATGGCTTAGGTCAGGTGCACATTAGTCTCCAGGGTGACATCTTTGCTCTTCAACACTTTGAAGAGGTCCTTTGCAGCAGATTTACCCAATGCAATGCGTCTTTTGATTTCTTGACTGCTGCTTCCATGACTGTTGATTATAGATCCAAGTAAAATGAAATCCTTGACAACTTCAATCTTTTCTCTGTTTATCATGATGTTGCTCATAGGTCCAGTTGTGAGGATTTTTGTTTTCTTTGTGTTGAGGTGTAATCCATACTGAAGGCTATGGTCTTTGATCTTCATTAGTAAGTGCTTCAAGTCCTCTTCACTTTCAGCAAGCAATGTTGTGTCACCTGCATAACGCAGGTTGTTAATGAGTCTTCCTCCAATCCTGATGCCCCGTTCCTCTTCATATATTCCAGCTTCTCGTATTATTTGTTCAGCATACAGAATAAGGTATGCTGAAAGAATAGAACCCTGGCGCACACCTTTCCTGACTTTAAACCAACCAATATCCCCTTGTTCTGTCCGAACAACTGCCTCTTGATCTATGTAAAGGTTCCTCATGAGCTCAATTAAGTGTTCTGGAATTCCCATTCTTCGCAGTGTTATCCATAGTTTGTTATGATCCACACAGTCAAATGCCTTTGCATGGTCAATAAAACACAGATAAACATCCTTCTGGTATTCTCTGCTTTCAGCCAGGATCCATCTGACATCAGCAATGATATCCCTGGTTCCACATCCTCTTCTGAAACCGGCCTGAATTTCTGGCAGTTCCCTGTCAATATACTGCTATAGCCGTTTTTGAATGATCATCAGCAAAATTTTGCTTGCTTGTGGCATTAATGATATTGTTCTATAATTTCCACATTCGGTTGGATCACCTTGGGAATAGGCATAAATATGGATCTCTTCCAGTCAGTTGGCCAGGAAGCTGTCTTCCATATTTCTTGGCATAGACAAGTGAGCACCTCCAGCGCTGCATCTGTTTGTTGAAACATCTCAATTGATATTCCATCAATTCCTGGAGCCTTGTTTTTTGCCAATGCCTTCAGAGCAGCTTGGACTTCTTCCTTCAGTACCATCGGTTCCTGATCATATGCCACCTCTTGAAATGGTTGAATATGGACTAATTCTTTTTGGTATAATGACTCTGTGTATTCCTTCCATCTTCTTTTGATGCTTCCTGCATTGTTCAATATTTTCCCCATGTAATCCTTCACTATTGCAACTCGAGACTTGAATTTTTTCTTCAGTTCATGAAGAAATAGAAGGTTTTTATCAGCTGCTGCAGCCTGAAATTGATCGAACATGCAATCAAGATGCATTGATAATTACTGGTGATTGGAATGCAAAAGTTGGAAACAAAGAAGGATCAGTAGTTGGAAAATATGGCCTTGGTGATAGACACAATGCCGGAGATTGAATGACAGAATTTTGCAAGACCAACGACTTCTTCATCGCAAATACCTTCTTTCACCAACATAAACGGTGACTATACTCATGGACCTTGCCAGATGGAACACACAGAAATCAAATTGACTACATCTGTGGAAAGAGATGATGGAAAAGCTCAATATCATCAGTCAGAACAAGGCCAGGGGCCAACTGTGGAACAGACCATCAATTGCTCATATGCAAGTTCAAGCTGAAACTGAAGATAATCAGAGCAAGTCCACGAGAGCCAAAATATGACCTTGAGTATATCCCACCTGAATTTAGAGACCATCTCAAGAACAGATTTGATGCATTGAACACTAGTGACCGAAGACCAGACGAGTTGTGGAATGACATCAAGGACATCATCCATGAAGAAAGCAAGACGTCACTGGAAAGACAGGAAAGAAAGAAAAGACCAAGATGGATGTCAGAGGAGACTCTGAAAGTTCCTCTTGAGCGTCGAGCAGCTAAAGCAAAAGGAAGAATTGATGAACTAAAAGAACTGAACAGAAGATTTCAAAGGGCCTCTCGAGAAGACAAAGTAAAGTATTATAATGACATACGCAAAGAGCTGGAGATGGAAAACCAAAAGAGAAGAACACACTCGGCGTTTCTGAAGCTGAAAGAACTGATGAAAAAATTCAGGCCCAAAGAGTTACTACTATTAAAAAGGGGTACAAGAATCACTATGATTGGCTATAAAAAAAAAAAAAAAAAAAAAGCCGTTTTGTCTACCTTAGGCATTTCCCTCTTTTCTTTCTCTTCAGGTCAACAGATAATGATCAATCACAGAAATAACTGTCTCTGCTTGCTTTTTGGGATCTTTCCATCCCCCTTGAGACGTGTTCCTTGCCTGAGCCTGTAGGCCATGGAATCATCCCTTCAAATTCTAGCCTTTGCCAGATGCTCTGCTCTTAGGATTCCCCATCATCTGTGTGCAGGCAGCATCATCCATGCTCTCCAGGTGACCACTGCGTTGTCTCACCAAAGCACTTCCTTCCTACTGTCCTTGTCCCCTCACTCACATGCTCTCCAGCACCTTTTCAACCTCAGGTTTATGAATTTTAATGTAGCTGTTTAGCTACTTAACTTTTGTTACTCAGCCTCCATCATGGATTGAATTATGTCCCCCCAAAAATGTGTGCATCGGTTTGGCTGGGCCATGATCCCTGGTATTGTGTGATTTTCCCATATGTTGTAAAGCCTGACTCTATGATGTTAATGAGGGAGAATGGCAGCAGTTGTGTTTAGTAAGGCACTCAGTCTACAAGATTGGATTGTGTTTTGAGGCAATCTCTTGAGGTATGAAAAACAGAAGCAAGCAAAGAGACAGGGGGACCTCATACCATCAAGAAAGCAGTGCAGGGAGTAAAGCGTGTCCTTTGGATCCGAGGTCCCTATGCGGTGAAGCTCCTAGTCTGAGGGGAGATTGATGATACGGCTGACAGAGAGAGAAAACCTTTCCCTGGGGCTGGCACCTTGAATTTGGACTTTTAGCCTACTTTACTTTGAGGAAATAAACTTCTCTTTGTTAAATCCATCCACTTGTGGTATTTCTGTTATGGCAGCACTAGATAATCAAGACAGCCCCCTTTTCTTAAAAAAAACCAGTCTTCTCTGAAATTCCAGTTTTAAGACACACCCCCTGAGACTTGAGAGTACCTGGGAGAACATAGTCCATTTTATCATTTTAACTCCTCTTTGTTTATGTATCAAGCAAAAGCCTATCTTTCTCCGTAACCAAAAATCAATCCCCTTGCTGTCGAGTCATTTCTGACTCATAGCGACCCTATAAGACAGAGTAGAAACTACTCCATAGGGTTTCCAAGAAGCAGCTGATGGATTTGAACTGCCAACCTTTTGGTTAGCAGCCAGAGCTATTAACCACTGTGCTACTGGGGCTTCTAAAAGCTCTCCTAGGATTAACCAAAGGAAAAAAGGTGCTGCTTTTTAAAGTTATAGCTACCCTACCTCCCAGAAAGAAGGTAGACTTTCTATTAAGTAGGGAACTCTTTTTTTTAAGAAAACACCCTAATGAGCCTTTGATTAAGCATCATGTTTCATTTATATGGATGCATTTGAGTCAAAGAGAGGCCTAAAATTGCTTTGTGTAATTTTTACGAAAATTTCAATGTTCTTTGGGTGAGCCTAAGGGAACGCAATTGGGGAAAGGGAAGTGGTGCCAGGCAGAGGCTCAAGGAAGATAGGTGATAACAGAGGGACTGTTTTGTGAAGGGTCTGGAGCAACTTGGTGGTTAGCCAAGGCCAAAGAAGAGAGAGAGCCAGTAAGGGGTTCTTCATGAAGGACTTAGGTGACCAACTATATCAACACTGGTATCTGATGCCCAGGAAACCCTGGTGGTGTAGCGGTTAAGTGCTGCCGCCGCTAACCAAAAGATCAGCAGTTCGAATCCACCAGGCTCCCCTTGGAAACTCTATGGGGCAGTTCTACCCTGCCCTGTAGGGTCTCTATGAGTTGGAATTGGCTCGTTGGCAGCGGGTTTTTGGTTTTGGATCTGATATCCAATTTTAGTTGTTTCCTATCCTCTGTTGTAATCTTACTCTTATCACCAAACCTTCAAAAGTCTCTTCCATACAAGACTCCAATGTTGGGTTTGCCTTGGAAAATTGTGGGGTGGTGGTCTACATTTGGAGGTCCCTGGGCAGCACAAATGGTTTGTGCTTGGCTACGAACTGAAAAGTAGGTGGTTTGAATCCATCCTGCAGTGCTGTGGAAGAAAGACCTGGAGATTCTACTTCAAGATTACAGCCATTGAAAACCTTACGGAGCGGTTCTACGTTGCCTCACAAGGGGTTGTCACTCAGTTGGAACTGACTTTTTGGTGGGTCTACATTTGGGGGTAGTGATGTGTATGAGAAGAACACAGCCTAAAAGAGTGGTGCCAGTCTAGTTAGAGTTGACTGGGGAGAAACCAGGAATAAGGGCTTGGGATTGAAGGGTACACAGACAAGCTCTAGAAGCATGTAAATACCTTATAGAAATCCTGGGAAATGCTGAGGAGGCACTGGATTCCCCACAGTTAGAGTGAATGAAGGCTTGGATTATTTTATTTGAATATTAAACAGAAAGGTAATACCCAAAGGTTGTAGGCCTTCCATCACTTGGGTTATATTATCAACGTGAACCCTTCTTCCTGGATAGTAAACCAGTTGCCATCAAGTCAATTCCAACTCATAGTGACCCTCTAGGACAGAGTAGAATTACCCCATAGAGTTTCCAAGGAGCAGCTGGTGGATTCGAACCACCGACCTTTTGGTTAACAGCCAAGTTCTTAACTACTTCGTCACCAGGGCTCCTCCTGGATAATAGATAATCTAAAGTCTTCAGGGAAGATAAATGGTTGCCCCAATAGACTTTCATAAACACTGTAGGTTGGACTCCAGTTTCCACTTAACTTTTAATTTGCATACTATTTTTCTTAACGTTATTTCGCTACTTTCCTCTGACACGATCATCAATATGCAGCAGTGTTCATGGACAACATTCCGTCTTTGGACAAACACCAAGCACCTCTATCATCTTTGTTGCAAAGCAAGCTGAGACTCCCAAGATAGGGCAGTAGGAGAGGAGAATATGGCAGGATTTATAAAGTCAACTCTGGCACTGGCCCTCAAGGAGAATGATAGGTAGTATATTACAATGTCTGTGTGTGAACTTGGGTTGAATTTGTGTTGATGAAAACATCCAAGGATGTCAATATGGTGGGTGGTACTTAGCAGCAAGTGTACTTGGGCAGGGGTAATATTCTTAAACCGGAAGATGAATATTTTGGGGGTCCAGGAACTTCTGTCTGGTTAGAAGCAGAACCCCAGCCAATGAATGGGGTGAGAGGGTCGAGATTAGTGGAGTATAGTGAATAGGCTCCTGAACCTCAGGAAAGAGATCTGGGTAGAACGACCTGTTAGATAAAATTAATTTGTCCAAGTTTGTGAACTTCTAACACTTGACAGCTGCTTTTCATTGCCACTGGTTCCTGACAGAGAGGGTGCTACGGATTGAATTGTGTCCCCCAAAATATGTGTTGTAAATCCTAACCTCTATGCCTGTGGTTATAATCTCATTTAGGAATGGGTTGTTTTTGATATGTTAATGAGGCAGGATTAGTGTAGGGTGTGTCTTGAGTCAATCTCTTACAAGATATAGATGGAGCAGATTAAGCAAGTAGAGATGGGAGAAGATACTATAGAATAAAATGTTGCCCAATCCTGTGCCATCTTCTTGATTATTGGTATATCCGAGAGTCTACCGTTGAATGCCTTCTAACCTATGGACCTCATCCTCCAGCACAACATTGGACAATATTCTGTTGTGATTCACAGGGTTTTTACTGGCTAATTGTTGGAATTAGATTGCCAGGTCTTTCTTCCTCATCTGTTTTAGTCTGGAAGCTATGCTGAAACCTGGCCACCATGAGTGACTGTATTTGTATTTGAAATACCAGTGGCATATCTTCCAGCATTAGAGCAACATACAAGTCCCTACAGTATGACAAATTGGAGGATAGGTGGTGGGTGGGGGAGAGAATGTGTCACTAATGTTATATTGGGTAAAGGATCATCAGTGCACTGTTGTTCAGAGCAGGGCATCCATCCCAGTGGGAATAATGGGATATGGGGGAACGACGACTGAGAGACTGAGGCTAAGGTTAGTGGCTTGGTGGACACATAATGTTCACCTCATTTGTATGAACTGTCCATTTATATAACTAATTCCAAACCAATTTCAAACATCCCCATTGATTGGGAGGGGGGTTTCTAATTTACTGCCTGGGTTGGATGGGGCTGGCTCAGGGCTAGCTAAGGGACTGGGTTGGCAATGGAAAGTGTTCAGGTCCTATAGGAGATGAAGCTGGGCCATGAGGGAGAGAGAAACTATTCACCATTAAGATACTGCAGGCTCAGTCCCTCTCTACCAGGGAGACATACTCAGTACTTTTTAGGTTACCTGCTGGGCCTCAGGAGGGACTGGGAAAAGAAATCGTAATCTGTAGCAATGCTGTGATGGCATCTCTGATTTATCCAGGGAAGGGTCATATTTTCATACAGCAGCAAGACGTTCTCAGATGAACTTGCTTATTGCAGACCTGGCCACCTCTTTAGGTTGTTGTCACTCAGTTATTCTGATATACTGTTTGAACATGTTGTCTTGGCTAGATTTATTGTGTTTCATACATTTACATATTTAGCAACCAGTTTGACTCTGGCTTGAACAATCCAAAGGCATGCCAAGACCAATTAGAATGCATGCCACACCCAATCAGAATGAATATCATAACAATCAAAATGGAAGCTGGCCTGGAAGCAACTGGAACAGCCATACCAGGGCATCCCAGCTGAGTAACAGCCCAGCTGGGATGAATACTTGCTAGATAATTGATTAATTCCAACAGGAGCCTTCTACTAGTAAGAATTTCAGAAAGTATGATAGGCTTGTTGAGTTTGCGGTTCTTTAAGTTCCTATAAGAGCTTCCTTGCGGTGAGGCTGGTATTTTCAGCACAGCGCGTGGCATATGGAGCATCTTCATGGGGGGTAAGGCTGCAGCTGGAGCTTGGCCACCGGCCACCACTTTTCTGCTGAGGACTTTCAAGCAAATGTGCGTCTGGGGTGGAGGCAGAAAGATGTATGCCAAGGCTTTGCTTGAATCCCCTCAAGAGGGCTTGGAGACAGAAATGCACACTCACATACATTGCTGACACTCACATGTGTGTGCTCACAAGGCGCTCTGTTCTGGTGAGTGCTATCGGGGTTAAAGGGAGCTGGGCCCAGGCAGAGCCAGCGGCTGGCAAAGCCATTGTTCATTGTATTGTGAGTGACATGCAATCCACCCTTTGACAGCTAGCCCACATAGCTGTGGTGATGCGAACGGCTCACTTTAGATCATGCATTCCACTGCTGTGCATGGATTAATATGGCTTTGAAAGGGCTTTTCTTTCTTTCTTTCAAATTTAATATGAGAGTATATGAGGAAGAACATGGTAGCAATTAGCTGTTGCCATGAATTTTATGAGCAGTTTGCTAGAAACCACATTAATGACTCCACGGGTAGTGCTGAGATCAGTTTTGCTATATTATGTTTTCCTCTTTTTTTTTTTTTCCCTCTTTCCCCTCTTAAAAGTCCAGCCTGAAGCTCTAGGTTGATTGCAGATGGGCAGCTCTAGTGGCTGAGGTTCCCTTTTCCAAGACAGGTAGCTCAGCTTACCCTTACCTTGGCTCTTGCACATCGCTTGTCCGGGTAGGCCCAGCCTTATCCTGGAGCCTGGAATAGCTACACAGATGGGAAATTGTTCGGCCTTGGTTCTGACGAGTGGGAAGAACTCATTACAGCAAGTGTCCACAGGGAAGCTGTTACCAAAGAGGAAAACATAAATCTTGCATGTTTCTCAATTTTAGCAATGGGAACTAGAACAAAATGTGGGCATGTGCTAGGAAAAACATGGAAGCCAATAGTCTTTATAAATGCTCAAGAAGCGTGGAGACTGTTTAAAAAGTGTTCCTGAAGCCCGGGGAAAGGGTGGGTCTTGGTCTTGGATTAAAAGGACTGGACGCAGGAAGCAAACCCTCTGCACAGCTTCCTGGAAAAGTGTCATGAAGCCAATTGAAGTCTATGTTCAAAATCAGCTTCAGTTTTTTGGATCATGAATACTAAAAACAAACTAAAATTAAATTTGTTATCAAGTAACAAACCTTGATCAAATCATGAGAGAAGCACTTGTAAACACAAAGCAAGTTAGGTGTAGTCCTGGCCACAAGAGTGAATCAGCTGGTGGGGGAGGGAAATGAAAAAACACAATAACGCAAAACAAAAGGAACAAAGTGAGAAATATCTCAGTCAGCTCAAGTAGAAATCCAAGCAACGGTGGTGACCAGGGGACTCTGACTCATGGGGAGCCCATGTGTTTCAGAGGAGAATTGTGCTTCACAGGGTTTTCCATGGCTATGATCTTTCGGAAGGAGATCAAAAGGCCTTTCTTCCAAGGCGCCTCTGGAGGGATTTGAACATCCAACATTTTGGTTAGCAGATAGGTTTTACTTCTGATTCTCTTTTACTACTACTTTTGCTTACTATAACCAACAGCTCTGGAAGAAGAGGGACTGGAAAGGTAAACTGAGGCCTCCTCCGTAGCAGTGGAGCCAGGCCATCTGTAGATGAGAGAGGTCATAATAGCTGGCTCTTGGGAACAATCCTTGCACAGCCATGGATGTTAAGCGAACTAAAAACTGTGGATTAATGTCCAGCAAGCTCTTTGTTTTTTGTCTCAAGTACAGATTCAGGTTGAGTATATAAAAAAGCAGAGAATCAATGATTAAAAAGACCCCTCGTTGAAATTTCTTTTTTTAAAATATACAAAACAAGAGCAGTTTGTTAAAGTTGCTTCATTTCAGATGTTTTCACAAAGAGGCAACTTTTTGACTAGAAAACTCACAATGATACATCTGTGGAGACTCGAATAGCTAACTCACTTGAATCCCGGGCATGTCTGATCCTTGTTGGTTCATTTGGATGATGGGAAAGATACCATCAAATATCATCTGATGGAGACATGACTAAATGACCTGTTTCCTGGCATTTCCTGATTAAAAAAGCTGTATTTTAGCTCAGATATTAGTATTTCAATGATAGACAGTCAGGCTCATAGTAAATTTGGCTTACTGAAAACATTCCATATTTAAAAAGTTTTTTTTTTATTATTATTATTTTGGCTTCAGTGATTTTAAAATTGGCCATCTTATAAAACTTTTGATGTCTCAGCTAAATATTGTCAGATTTGAAAGAAAACCAAAACCAAACCCACTGCCATCGAGTCGATTCTGATTCACAGTGACTCTATAGAACAGAGCAGAACTGCCCCATAGAGTTTCCAAGGAGCGCCTGGCGGATTCGAACTGCCAACCTCTTGGTTAGCAGCCATAGCATTTAACCACTATGCCACAAGGGTTTCCAAAGGGATTTGAAAGAGGCTATAAAAAATAGGGAGCCCTTTCCTGGTGGTGCAGTGGTTAAGTGCTCAGCTGCTAATCAAATGTTAGCAGTTCGAATCCACCAGCTGCTCCTTGGAAACCCTATGGGGTAGTTCTACTCTGTCCCATAGGATCGCTATGAGCCGGAATTGACTCGATGGCAATGGGTCCTATAGCTAATATGAGTATAAGAGTTCAAATAGTATCATTAGTTTCAAATGTAATCAGAAGACAAAGACTAAGGGTAAATGGCCATCTTATTGCAAATGAAGCAAAATCAAACACAAACTGTAGGTAAGTTTTTAATAGAAAAATAATTTGTGTTGAGTGTATGAGTTCTCATTTTATTTCATTTTAAAACTGTGCACATATGTTATAGAGAGCAGTGGTGGTTCGGTGGTAGAATTCTTGCCTTCCATGTGGTAGAACTGGGTTTGATTCCCTGACGATGCACCTAAGCATAGCTACCACCCATCTGTCATTGGAGGCTTGCGTGTTTCTGATGCTGAACAAGTTGCAGCAGAGCTTCCAGACTAAGACAGACTAGGAAGAAAGGCCTGGCAATCTACCACCGAAAATTAGTCAACAAAAACCCTGTGGATCACAATGGTCCAATCCCATTGGTTATAGTGTCACCATGAGTTGGGAACCAACTCTACAGCAACAAATATCAATAATATGTTATGTAATTTATTTGTGATACCTTTCACAGTATAAGTTTGAAAAATCAACTTGTTCAAGGGGAGGTGAGGAGGGGTGAATAGATGGGATGGAGGGCATTTTTAGGGCAGTGAAACTATTCTGCAGGACACAGTAATGGTAGATACATAACATTATGCATTTGTCAAAACCCATAGAATGGTACAACACAAAGAGTGAACCCTAAAGTAAACTACGGACTTTTTGGAACTTATTAGTTAATAATAATGTATCGGTTCATCCATTATAATGAATGTACCACACTAATCCAAGATGTCAGTAAAAGGAGAAACTGTGTGCAGGTGGAGAGGATGGTGTATGGGAACGCTCAATACATCCTGCACAATTTTTCTGTAAACCTAAAACTGTTCTGAAAAATAAAGTTTATTAAAAAGAGAACAAACCTGTTGAAACTGTGAACTAAACTTCCCTCCTACACACACACACACACACACACACACACACACACACACATTTACTTGGCATCAGCCAAATCCTCATAAAATCTCTAGTTTGAACCTTGACAACTTGAGTGACACAGAGAACCGTGAAAATAATCAAGAGTGAGAAACCAGCGACTGCGAGAGAAAGCCGAAGGCATTGAGTCCTTTAACCTAGAGAAGACAAGGACCTGGTTGATTTCATAACAGCCTTCCAGTTTATGGAGGGTTATTATGCAGGAGATGGTGTCCAGCTGTTTTTCATTTCCAGTGAAGACAGGAAAAAACTGAGAGGCTAGAATTGCAACAGGGGAGATTAGGGTTAGAAATGAAGAAGGCCCTGGTTGATAGGGTTGTGAGGCATTGGAGTGAGCAACCAAGGAGGATTATGAAATCCCCGTCTTTGGAATTCCTAAATTAATATGATCTGTGTGAATCAACCGGGAATGGCTTAAGTTATCAGCCTGCCTGCAAGCAGAGGAAAGGCTGAGCCGCTGATTTCTCTAGGCCGAGTCCCCCGTGCACCATGATGCTGTCAGTTGAGTGTATTGCCTGTGGCAGGGAACCCGGTGCAGGCAGCCAGGAGCCTGCTGCCTCATGGCAAAGCTGCGTGTCTGTGTGCTGGGTAAGCTGACACTCCACGTTCCTTTCGACTCAGATGGCTCCAAAGTCGTTTAGGATCTTTCTGACTGCCAACTGCCACCTTGAAATAGGAAAAGTATTTGAAACGAATCCTCCAGGACACGCAGGGAGAGTACGCATTTGCAGTGCTCAGGATACACCGTCACCAGATACCTCATGGAGGCAACTGAAAACTATTAGCACGGCGGGAAAGCCTGTAGAAGAAGGATGTGGGAAACGGGAAGATTTAGATATTAAACACATCTCCTCTCTTTTTAAAATATTTTTTTGACGCAGAAGCTAATTTTTTTGATGATCTGATTTCTCTCTCTCTCTCTCTTTCCTTCTTTTTCTCATTCTCTTTTGTTCTGTCTTGTTCTTCTTTCCATCTCTCTCACGTTCTTTCAAGCTTTATTTCACTTGAAAATAAAATATTTAAGGTATGATAATTCGTTATATGGCGACTGAGAGGCAAACCTGGAGTATTTCAAGGAGGCAATTTTTTGTTATTGTTGTTAAAAAAAATAAAAGCCTAGCACTTTGCTTTACTTACGAAAGGGTACTCTTGCTAGTGTCTGTTTTAAATATATTTCTTCAGGTGATGAAACATCCCAGGGAACTGAGCTGTATGTGAAGAGATTTGTGTGGAAAGGCAGAATAAAAAAAAAAAAAAAAAAAAAAAATTTTTTTTTTTTTTCAATCTTTCTTCACATTCCCCCAAAGCAGCCCAACCTCATACTTCAAAGGAGCTGAGCAGAGCTTCTACCTAAGGGAGGCCTGGCCTCCCCCAGCGGGCTTGGTTTCCATACCATGGTTTTTCTGGAAATGTCCTCTTTCCATACGCTACCTCTGAGTCACGCCTCATTGAGAGTGATGATTGTGATCTCCTCTGGACGTTGGGATGCTGCTGAGAATCGGGAGGATATTTTGAGCCCTGGAATCTGGGCTCTGCCACATGTTTGGATTAACAACCAGTTAAACCTTGCTAAGGCAATATTTTTCTATGCAGTTAGTTTTTATACCAAACATGGTTTGTAGTAATTGGATGCCCTACTTGAGCAAAACTGTTTACCAGAAAATAAATCAGTCCTGGCATTAAAAAAACACAAGCCCAGGGATTCGCCAACACAGCATCATCCCGTTCATTTCTCATAAACCGAGCCCCAAACACGTGCATTCTCATCTATGATGACTTATGCTTTGAATTGTGGTCTCTTTATTTCCATGCCCATTATAATGCTTACCTAAACATTTCCCTCTGTTTAGCTGCGGTGCTTCTGGTAATGACTTCTAGTTGGCTGCTGGGAAGAATTTGCCAGGCTTTAGCAAGCCCTATGGAAAAAGGGGAAGAGAAAGATTGGAAGGAACGGAAGGAGAGAAAAAAAAAAAAAAAAAAGAGACAGTTTTTTTTTTTTTTTTCCAGAACTGGCCATAGACTCACAGAAAATTAGAGCTTGAAGCAACTTCAGGTGATCTAATTTAGCCTCAGCATTTCGAGACAAGGTCAACAGGAGCGCGATTGGCTCTGTGTAACATCCAGTTGCCACTGAGTCAATTCCAACTCACGGCAACCCCATGCATGTCAGAGAAGGGTTATGCTTCATAGGGTTTTCAGTGGCTGATTTTTCAGAAGTAGATCGCCAAACCTTTCCTCCAAGGAGCCTCTGGGTAGATGCGAACCTTCAACCTTTTGGTTAGCAGCCAAGTGCATTAAACATTTTTACCACCCAGGGAGTCTGGGTAGCATAGGAGGCAGAAAGTTGGATGTGAACGTGGGTCCCCTGACCCCTGTTGAACATTTCTCTCTAATGATGCTACTTCTGTCCTCCAGGAGTCTTCTTTTTCTCTGAGGATCTTGGCTGCCCAAAAAGGAGCTTGGAAAAGCAAGATCTTGCAGGCCAGGCTCTCTTGGGAAGAGAAAATGTAACTGAGCTTCTTATAGGCTTTTCCATTATGGTAACCATGAAACACAGTAAGTTCCAGGGAGCAGGACCACGTGCCCTTAAGTGATTGTGCCTCCTATGAACGGTCCTGCCCAAATTCTGACACTCCTTTAAAGTCATTCAAAACCATGCTGAAAGAAGCTATTAGTAATGCAAGTGTCAGGGCAAAATAGGGAAATGATCAAAACATAAGAGGTTTTCAGACTCTGAGAATTTTGTTGAAATTCTTATGGAAAATGGAAGAAAGAGCTTCCCCTTGAGCAATGATTTATCTCTTCTCCTGAGCTAGCTGCTCTAGTCGTGTTGAATGAACTTAATTGGCTTTCCACCAATGGGAACGGCTGATCCAAGATGGTTCTGCTCATAAACCATAAACACTAAAAAAGGTGAAATGCACACCAAAGGTAATCTAGGAGCTTTGGAATCAGCCCTCCTTGTTGCTTCAACATGACTTTGGTAGATTGGGATATTTGTGAGGCAAGAGAGCATTTACTGCTGATGCATATTTTGAACAATAAGGCAAAACCCAGAGCGCTCTGTAGGGGAAAGATGTGGCAGCCTGCTTCTGTAAAGACTTACAGCCTTTGGAACCCTAGGGAGCAGTTCTACTCTGTCTTATAGGGTCCCTATGATTTGGAATTGACTTGATGGTAACAGATTTTGGGGTTCGGTGTTTTTGGGAGGTGGCCATTAATGAAGTGGGGCTGTTGTTAATGCCAGCCCAAGATACCTTGAACTGGAGGGCTGCTCTTGGTGCGAAATGTGTTTTGAAAACTCTTGCTTGAGTTTTGTTTTGTTTTTAACTCTTGGAAATCAATCTGATTAAATAAAAACTTCATAAAAATTTCAAAGTAAAAGTAAATACTACTGTATGAAAAGGTTTAAAATGGCTCAAAATGAAGCCACTTAGTTACACCCCGTCTTTACTGTAACCTCTCATCCAGGCTACTGAACGCTGGCTTGAAATTCTACAGAGTCCAAAATGAGTTGCTGAGTGTGAGAAGATTTAATTCTTAATGAACTGAACTATTTTTAGTTTCTAAAAATGTTTACTTTTTAGGTATAAGACTTTCCCTTTGCTTTAATTACATGTTGTCCTTTGTCAGAGAGACTGGGGTCATGAGCATAACTGTCAGGGAGTTCCCCTAGTTCATTTCTTTCTACTGATAAAGCCATTCACAAAGCCACACCGCACTTGGATTCTAGTGTTGAAACCACTTCTTTAGGCCTGATTTGCATATGCTAGAAGCGCTTTGAGAGCTGGGACAAAACTATTGAACCAACCACATTATCTAGCATTTTCCTTTGCAGATACTAGATATAAATACATTTTGGATGAAGGAATCTATGAGTGAATCAAGGTCAGAATGAATCATTTCATCACATCATATGATTTAGATTTTCCTATTCACGTAACTCCTCAGTGGTGATTATTGGTCCTTGCTGCACGCAGTGCAGGGTGAGAGGCCTGAGGAAGATACACAGATGTGTGTAATAGCAGATGGTGGCTGCCCTCAAGAAGCTTACATGCTGCACAGGGCAGAGCCGTGGTTCTCAGCCTTTTCCTCTTGGTGACATCACAGATCAAGCCATCTCATAGAGCTCCCCATCACCCCCCATGGTCCCCCACCACTCAGTAGGGTTCAGATTAGGCTGTCAGGGGTTCCTTCCTCTTCTCCCTACCAGTTGTAACCCCACCTCCTCTCTCCACCTTTCTTCTCACTTCCTATGTCAAAGCTGGCAGGAAGGCACTGTAGTTGAAGGAGTTGTTTCTTCATCTGTTTGACAGTTACTGAATATTTTTAAGGGAAAACCATAAGAAATTGCAGTTTTTGTAGGCCTGAAACAGTTAACCGTTGACAGCGTCAGTTAACATATTTGTATGAAGTAGGCAACCAGTAAGCTTTTGGAGGTGCTTTTAGATTTTTCAAAGAAATCTGTTCTCTAGGACCGTCGCTTAGTCAGTCCTTCCAACAGGCCCAATGTCAGAGGCCTACCTTTTTTGGTTGACTTTGCTTCAGGAAAAAGGAGCCCTGGTAGCACAGTGGGTTAAGTGCTCAGCTGCTAACCTAAAGGTTGGTGGTTCAAACCTACCAGCTGCTCTGTAGGAAAAAGAGGTGGCAGTCTGCTTCTGTAAAGATTTAGAGCCTTTGGAACCCTAGGGAGCAGTTCTACTTGGTCTTATAGGGTCGCTATGAATTGAATTGACTCAATGGTAATGGGTTTTGGGGGTTGGTGCTTTTGGGAGGTGGCCATTAATGAAGTGGGGCTGTTGTTAATGCCAGCCCAAGATACCTTGAACTGGAGGGCTGCTCTTGGTGCGAAATGTGTTTTGAAAACTCTTGCTTGAGTTCTGTTTTGTTTTTAACTCTTGGAAATCAATCTGATTAAATAAAAACTTCATAAAAATTTCAAAGTAAATACAACTGTATGAAAAGGTCTAATGGCTCAAAATGATGCCACTTAGTTAAGCCCCATTTGTCCTGTAACCTCTCATCCAGACTCCTGAATGCTGGCTTGAAATTCCACTGCTGATTTCATTTGGGGTGAAAAACATCCAGTTATTATTTTATAAAAATAATTCAGGTAATTCTTGATCATGTGATATTAAACCAAAATGAAGAAGAAGAACAGGAGGAGAGGGAGAAAGAGGGAGAAGAGGAGGAGGAAGAAAGAGAAGAAAACGAGAGGTGGGTGAGGGGAGGAGGAGGAAAAGGAAGAAGAGGAGGGGAAGGGAAAGAGGAAGAAAAGAAACAGGAGGAGGAGGAGGAGGACAATGATGAAGAAAAGAAAGAAAAATGAAACGTAACGTAACCCCATCCTTAGACCTCATCATAGAGTGTGCAGCTTTTAATATTTAGTTGTAGATGCTTCTAGACTTTTATCCAATAACAGGCAAAACTTTGAAAATGCAAGTATTTCTGAAAAGCCGAGGGAAAACTATTAAACCATTTACAAAGGATTAGTTTCATTAAATGCTTTCAAAATTGAAAGCGACAAGTATTTCAAACCAGTCTTCAACTGGGAGAAAATTTCCCCCCAGGAGGCATTTGGCCATTCCTGGAGACATTTTTGTTTGTCACAACTAGGGGTGTCCTGGCATCTAGTGGATAGAGGCCGGGGATGCTGCTAAACATCTGCAATGCACAGGACAGCCCCACAACTGAGAATTATTTGGCACGAGATGTCGGTAGTGCAGAGGGTGAAAAAGCACGTTCTAGGCCAGTTTATTATTTCCGGAAAGGAATACAAAACTGGAAGATAATTTGCCCAAGTCACTCAGCCACCCGGGGACAGAGGGAAATGAGAACCCTGAGCTCCCACCTCCCAGCCCAGGCTCTTTTCACTGCACTGGGAGAAAAGTCTTTTCCTCCAATATCATGGGAGAAAAGAGACTTACATAAGCTGCTTATTTAAAAAAGGCTTACCTGCCAATACCCAGCAGCATAACTTGAGCAAATATAAACTTTGATAGGGAAAGGGGGAGGCAAGAAAATGTGAGGCAATAATTCTAAAACAGAGGCCTTGGGTGGTGGGGGGGGAAGGGGGGCGTGGAGATTAATCCAGTTAGTGGGGGTTGGGAGGGAGTGGACTTGAAACTGGAAAAACAAACAAACTTAGTTGCTGTCTAGTCGTTTCTGACTCATTGGGACCCCATGTGTGTCAGAGTAGAACTGTGCTCCACAGGGCTTTCAATGGGTGATTTTTTTGGAATTAGATCCCCAGGCCTTTCTTCCGAGGCACCTCTGGGTGGGTTTGAACTGCCAATTTTTTGGTTAGTAGTCAACTGCTTAACCTTTGCTCCACCTAGGGATGGGAGAAGGAATTAAATAGCCAAAGAACATAGTAGGGTCACTAAAAGAGCCTTGGGATATATCCCAAACAAACACTGCTTGTTTAGCAGTTTTATATGGATTTTTCTAGTGTGACCAACTCATTCAGGTTTGTCTGGGACTGTCCTAGTTTTAAAACTGAAAGCCCATGTCCTGGGAACCCCCTCAGTCCTAGGTAAGCCACCTTATTTTCTGTCACCCTGACATAAGCAGACTTGAGCAAAAGTTATTCTGTAGAAGTACAGAATAGTTCGGTGAATTGGAGGAAACTTGGCAAAGGATACACAGGACCTCTCTGTACATTTTTGCAACTTTCTGTCTCTCTCTCTCTCTATATGATTATTTCAAAACAAGAGTAAAAAATAGTTTAGTGAATGTGATCTTAATGAATAACTAAACTTCTCTCAACTTAGGTTTCAGGGGGCGCTTTCATGTGACCAGATGGGGTACCCAGAATAGAAAGCTCTTCATACAGGTGTCACACTATCATCGTGGGCATCAACTTCATGGAGAACATGAGAAGGGTAGTGACGGTGGCATTTGGCCACAATGCAAATGGGGTGGTTGGCATGTGGGCATCATCCTGGGGTTATTTAATCTTGAAGTAGTCCAGGTACTCTTGTGGTAGCAAATGGTGCATTTTTGGGAACAAGAAAGGGAAAATGTTTTATAAAAGAGAAAAATTACAGAACCTTCCATTGAGGGAGTTGTTTATTTGCTCATTCATTTATTCAATATGGTGCCAGACACTTTGCAAAGTGCTACAGAACAAAAGTTGAATGGGAGTTCTTCTCTTCCTTTGAAGGGTTTTTGGTTTGGCCGGAAGAAAGATATTTTGGAAAAAGCGTCCATTTTTACTTTAAAGGGGAAGGGAACATTAATTGAGTACCACCGACATGCAAGCTATTGTGAATATAAATTAGAAATCTCAGTATCTGTGTCTTCCTTTAGGCAGATAAAACAACTGGCCTTTACAGTGATACCTGGGATTTTCATAGGGGTCTTCAGCATACGGAAACCTTTAAAAAGAACATTTTAATTAAATGGGATTTCCATTTTTTAAGAGGAACATCCACAAATTAGAACACACCAAGTAGAGGGTGTACCTGATGGGTCTGGGAATCTGAGCATTCGGTAGAAGTTTTTGACCAGAAGATTTCGTAATCCCTTCCAAATTTCTCAGATTTTTAAATTAAATTCTGAGGAAGTTTCATCTAATTTTCCACTGGTGGGTGGGACATATGACTTCTACACATAACCAGAGAAGGTACTACTCTACAGGACACGATTTTAGTATTATTCCTGACTCCAAGAAATGAAAGCATTTGCCTTTTGTTACTCATAAAAACTAGAATGATTTGGTCACCCTAGAAAAATCCATGTTTTCTTAAAGCTGGCAATTTCTTTCTCAGGGTTATAGGACCTTTCGTAGATCATCCTTGATGAGAGAAGCAACTCTTGAGATTAACTCTTTTTTAACGCAAATAAATGCCTACTGTGTACCAAAAGCAGAAGGAAAGTACAGAGAGCAGTAGGCCATAGCGTGTGGGTCGGGAGTGAAAGGGAATCAGGAAGCAGATGGTAATGCGGGTAAGGAGGAAGGAAAGCATAAATATGCTAAAACAGGAACTGGAAGTACTGAAGGCAAACCTGACCCTCTTCTCTTTTTCATTGAGAAACTCCCCAGCGGTCGGGAAGTAAAAGTTGCCATCTTATTCTTAGGTGAGGCCTTCTTTAGGGTTTTGTCTTTAGTCTTTAAGCTGTAGCAAGGAAAAGAATCACTGGGGGAGCTTTTAAAAAAAACCTACCCTTAGATAGCACCTCCAGAGATTCTAAGTCTATTGGTCTTGGATGGGACCCAAGTATCAGTGTTTCCTTGAAGCTCCTCAGGCTACAGCCACAGTTGATTACCACTATCTAGCATAACCTTCTACTTTTTACAGATGGAGAAATCAAGACCCAGAGATCATAATGACCCAGAAGTGAATCTGGCACTCAGATCTCTTGACTCCCCATGCAATAATTTTCTAATACTATATTGAGAATCTCCCACATCGAAAGTATAAGACTAGGCTTGCTACAGATCCTAGAGAAGTCCCAAATCTTTCCCTAATAGACTTCTTGTTTTAAACACCTAAAGTGGCACCTGGCACATAGTAAAACCCAATGGCACATAGTAGCACTTAGCAAATATTTACTGAAAGAAGGACTGTGGCATGAGTTTAATCTTCCCCCCCTCCACCACAAAAAGCATTAAAATAACATGTTCTAAGGTGCTAAAAGGGAAACCCTGGTGGCATAGTGGTTAAGTGCTACGGCTCTTAACCAAGAGGTCTGCAGTTCGAATCCGCCAGGTGCTCCTTGGAAACTCTATGGGGCAGTTCTAATCTGCCCTATAGGGTCAATATGAGTCAGGATCGACTCGACGGCAGTGGGTTTTGTTTAAGGTGCTAAAAGTGAAATGGAATGACTTCCCCCTTTAGTCCCTTTGTTTGCATTTGTTACCTTTTTGTGGCTCAACCTATGAGCCTGATTGAGTAGATTATGGAATTTGACAGGATTTCCATTAAAGTAATGAAATAGCAAGAAACCTGGTGACACAGTGGTTAAAGTGCTCGACTGCTAACCAAAAGGTTGGTGGTTGGAACCCACCAGCTGCTCTGAAGGAGAAAGATGTGGCACTCTGCTTCCTTAAAGGTTTACAGCCTTGGACGCCCTATGGGCAGTTCTTCTCTGTCCTAGAGGGTCACTATGAGTAGGAATCAACTCGAAGGCAGTGGGTTTTGGTAATAAGTAGCAGTTGGCTTTTTGGCTTCAAATTCTTTCCCTTGTTAAAGAAAATGAAACATTATCTTTAGTAGGATCAACTCTTTAAATCCTGCTGAATGGTTTTTCAATAGAAGTTATTGAAAAAAGCCATTTTTAGAAAAATTTTTTTGAAGGAATTTGTTCCATTCTGTCTTATGTTTCCTTATAAACAGTAACTTTTTTAAACAAAATTTATTATTTGTGCCATAAATGTGTGGTGAATGCCTCCCAACCATGTTTCCACACAGAACACAGATCTTTGCCAGTTTTTCTGCATGTGGAGCTCCCACTGATCATGGCTTAGAACTGAAATATGATCTAACGCTACTAAACTCCTGGACTGAGAAAGGTCTTAAAATCACCTTTGGTGGTTTAGACAGACAGTAACCTGGGGCCTCTGGTTTCTCTCTTTGACTATGGTTGTTTGATGAAGCAAGATGGAGCCTACTTACACTGGACTTCAAGGGCACTGGACTTCAAGGGCGAGGATCACACCTATTTTCCTCACCTTGTACCCTCACATACAGTAAGTGCTCTACACCATGCATTCTCAATAAGGGTGACATCTCCCCAAGGGGACAAAAATGGGTTCTTAGGAGAGGTAAAAAAAAAAAAAATCTTAATGTTATAATGCTTTGTAACCCTTCAAAGGGCCATAGTACACACATAGATATACAGCATCTGTGGTATTAAAATTTTCATGGGGGGGGGGGATTAGAAAAAAATATATATATAAAGGCTCATTAAAGGAGTAATGATGGAAAAAAAAAGTTGAGAAATACTGCTGTAAACATATTTATTGACCGAATAGATATAACATATGGCTAGAGGTAACAGAATGTTTCTGGATAATTGCTAAGTAATGGCATTTCAGGTCTCTGTTTCTAGAACTGGATAACACACATGAGAAAAGACTCCTATGTTCCAAGATTTAGCCAACTGCCATAATATCTTGGCTTTAGTCTCACCTGTTCCCTACATTTCCAAATCCCTGGGTAGTATAACAGTTTAATACACTTAGCTGCACATGCTAAAAGCTTGGAGGTTTGAGTCCACCCAGCGATGCCTTAGAAAAAAAAAAAAGCCTAACAATCTACTTCCTAAAAATCAGCCTTTGAAAACCCTATGGAGCACAGTTCTCCTCTGACACATGCAGGATCTCCATGAATCAGAATGACTCGATGGCAACCAACAACAACTGCATTTCTCATGGTCATTTAGATTTGAGATTGGAAAATTAAACCACAGGCAGAGGGAATTTTTGGTTT
Organism: Elephas maximus indicus; assembly: GCF_024166365.1. Lineage (NCBI taxonomy): Eukaryota > Metazoa > Chordata > Mammalia > Proboscidea > Elephantidae > Elephas > Elephas maximus. Next base: position 110,505,660 of record NC_064819.1, read on the forward strand.
TTTGCCTATTTGCGTGTGAAAATGGAATAATCATCTCAGAGGGAATAACCTGAAGGTAATGAAGCTGGGTACCATGAGAGCAGCAGTGGCAAGGAGCAAAGCAAATGAATTTAATTGAGAATATAGCAACTCCCTCTTATACATCTATCCAGCTGTGTGTCACCTCCAGTTCTGGCTTTATGGCTTACTAGATTTTGGTAAGACACTTAACCTTCCTGAGTCTCAGCTTCCTCATTTCTAAAATGGGGACAATAGTAAGGCTGTAGCTGCTTCAAGGGGTTCTTGTTGGCATCAAATCAGATAATACATGTGGACAAACATAATAAACTGTAAGTTACTTTTATCAGTGTAAGTTGTTATTGTTATGATGATGATTGGACTACCAGCAATAGATTCCCAATGAAGAAGCCAGGGAAGATTTGAAGTAATAAGATCTTTTCATGCCCAGGACAGTCAGAGGTCTCCAGAACACTCCACAGAGGCCTGGGTTTGGATACAGTCTTTAAAGGCCTTGTCACATTTTTGTATTTATTGATGCATACCCCTGAGGATGCATGCCCCGTGAACATTGTAGGATCATCTTCCATGTATTCTTGCAGGGGGAAAGTGGTTTTCCCAGCATGCAGCATCACCTGTCCTGGGATAATGTGTCTTCCCCAACCCGGTACCCATCCCACGTTAGCTTCCGGAATGAGAATAGGCACATTCCACTGCAATCCCCAGTTGGTGGGATTTTGCCCCATCTCTCTCTCTCCCTCTTCAAGCAACTCCAAGTCTTCCCTCCTTTTGAGCTCACCTGTTGTTGGCAGGGGCAGTCAAGTCAGTATACCTTCAGTATATCTGAGAGAGAGAGAAAAAAAAATTGCCTTATACTCAATTCTGACTCATGGCAACCCTGTGTGTCACAGAGTGTTAATTTTAAGTACTTGACTACTAGCCAAAATGTTGGTGGTCTGAAACCACCCAGAGGCATCTTGGAGGACAGGCCCGGCTATCTTCTTCCGAAAGGGCATAGCCTTGAAAACCCTATGGAACAGGTCTGCTCTGCACACATGGTTGTCCCCATGAGCTGTACTTGGGAAAGAAATGGGTTAGCCTTCCCTATTCCTGCCTAACCATCAGGCTGTTGTTTCTCAGATCCTTACCTCCTCCCCTCCACACAATTGCTGCTGGTCACTACAGAGAACACCTCTAGACAGGACACTGCTCTCTCCCCATGAGAACCAAAAGAGGGGTGAATATTCACGTAAAGGATTGAATTGTGTCCCCCCAAAATATGTGTCAACTTGGTTAGGTCATGTGTGGCTGTCCTCCATTTTGTGATTTTCCTATGTGTTATAAATCAGAATCTCTGCCTGTGGTTAAAGAGGATTAGAGTGGCACATAACATCCTTGCTCAGGCCACATCCCTGATCCGATGTAAAGGAGTTTCACTGGAGTGTGGCCTGCACCACCTTTTATCTTACAAGACATAAAAAGAAAGGGAAGCAAGCAGAGAGTTGGGGACCTGCTACCACCAAGAAAGCAGTGCTGGGAGCAGAGTGGGCCCTTTGGACCCGGGGTTTCTGTGAAGAAAATCTCCTAGTCCAGCGGAAGATTGACAGCAAGGACCTTTCTCCAGAGTTGACAAAGAGAGAGAAAGATTTGCCCTGGAGTTGACACCCTGAATTTGGACTTCTAGCCCACTAGACTGTGAGAAAATAAACTTCTCTTTGTTAAAGCCATTCACTTGTGGTATTTCTGTTATAGCAGCACTAGATGACTAAGACAATCCAGCGGGTCCTACTTCTCATTGCCATGTTATACATTTTTATATCCCATACCACCACCCTGTACCTTATTGACTTTTTTAGGATTGGGGTTACTAAGAAAAAGGAGCCCTGGTGACACAGTGATTAAGTGCTCGGCTGCTGACTGAAAGATTGAAGGTTCGAACCTACCAGCTGCTCTGAGGGAGAAAGATGCGGCAGTCTGCTTCTGTGAAGATTACAGCCTTAGAAGTCCTACAGGTCAATTTTGCACTGTTTTATACAGTCACTATGAGTCAGAATCGATTTGACAGCAACGGGTTTGGTTTTTCTTTGCTTCAACTAATAAAATTCCAGTGTAAACAAGCGTATTAGGGTAACACTAGCTGCTGTTAACAGACAAATCCCCAGATTTCAGTGGCTTAACATAATAGAAGTTTTTTGTATGTGTGTATATTAAAAAAACAAAAACAAACAAAAAAACCCTCAGGTTCCTTCCATCTTGTGGCTCTGCATTCCCTAGGACAGGACCTCCAATCCCTTAGCACCAAAGCACCTGATGGGGAAAAAGGTAGAGGAGAAGGCACACCTGCTTCTTAATCTCTTCATTGACATTTCACGTGACCTTGCTTAGGGCAAGGTTGCTGGGAAATGAGGCCCCTGATCAGACAGTCATTTCCCAGAAATGATTTTGCACAATGGAAGGGGACCACAAGGTGGACAGCTAGCAGTCTCTACCATAAAACAAAACAATTGAAAACTGCACTTAAATATTCATTTTCCCTAGTCCAAGGGTACTCAGGAAGTTAAGCTATCCTAGGAGGGCCCCCTTGAAGGTGTTCTTGGCTCCTAACCTTCTCCCTTTCCCTGTGGCCAAGTCTCTGCCTCTTTGCATGAGGATTTCCTTCTTTTCACTTCCATTATGGATACTTCTACATTTTGGCAAATGACACTCCCACCTGCAGCAGTTTCTATCACCACAGGATCCATCCTTCACCTAAATTTTATTAATTCAACCTGAAATAATCTGCTGTTGGGAAGTAAGAAGGTAGAACATGGTAGTCTTCGATGTTTCAAGACCCTCAGACTAATCCACGGTGGCTGTGGGCACAGTAAATCTGGTGCCAGGGTGAGTGGCAGTTACACTTTCCTATTTTTCCAGTTTTCTGGAGCACTTTTGGAACATCTCTGGTCAGTGCCATTCTTATTCTCTGACTCCACTGTGTTCCAGAGAAGTTGAAAGAATAATTGTTCTATGTATTTGTCTCTGTCATCAATATTGTATTTATAGATACACAAAGTAAGTGCTTTATGCATGTTTATTGACTAAATGGAAGCCCTGGTGATGTGGTGCTTAAGCGCTTGGCTGCTAACCAAAGGGTCAGAAGTTCAGATCCACCAGCCGCTCCTTGGAAACCCTATGTGGCAGTTCTACTCTGTCCTGTAGGGTCACTATGAGTTGGAGCCAACTCAACGGCGCTTAACAACTGCAACATTGACTAAATGAATGTTAACATATGACTAGAAGCAATTTAACATCAATGGATAATTGATAACAGAGTATTCCTCAACACACTTTAAGAAATTATCATGTAGTTCTTTATTCTTACTAGTTGTAGGGCTTTGAGCAATTTACCTAATTTCTTTAAGTCTCACTTTATTTGTGTGTAAAACATAGATAGTAATAATCACTTTGTCCATTTTTTTGGAAGGATCAAAAAATATATGAAAAGCAACTAGCTCCGTGCTTGGCATACAGTAAGTGCTCGATAAATAGTAGATGTTGTAATTATTGTTATTACTATTATTTTTGTTATTGTTATTGTCATTCTCCATAGTACCTAGTAGAGTGCGGGGCACTAGTATGTTGGCCGAACAGTGAAATTGTTCAGGGTCCTGTAGTAACCTTCCCTGACCTGAACATTTGTATATGATTAGTTCGGGGCACAAGAAATCTGTTGAGGGAAATGGACTGAGGAAGAAACAAGACAACCTAAGAGTAAAAGTACCATATCTAAGCACCACAGCCCGGGCCGGGTAGAAACAAAAGCTTTCCCACTGAATTCCATGGACTGGTGTGAGGTGTTGCCCCCATACCTTAGCTAAGACTACATGAGGAGGGTGATACACCAGGATTCTAAATAGTGGCTTTCATGGAGCAGCTCAGATAAAAATTTTACCATTCAATTTTTTATTTACAACTAGAAATTCTTGGCTCAAGGCTTTAAAGCAACTGATGGAAAGAAAAATCTGTTATTGATTTACTGGCCTTCCTCCCCTCCCCCTTTTCCTCTCAGAACTGACTAAAATTCTCTCCAAAACAAGTATTGGGGGCCTCATAGTCTTCAAGGAACTGACATGGGAGGGCATATATGGGGGCATTTGCACCTCATTGCTTGCTTCTAGGGTTGTATTCCTTCTGCAAACATTTACTTTCTGGCAAACCACCATTGCTCCCCCATCCCCGGGGAAGTCCTTGCCCAGCAGAGGGACCCGTAAACAGCAGTCTTGAAACCTGAATGCCATTTGGGCTGGGCTGCCTCAACAACACCTCTCCTACCTTGGGAAGTTATACACACCTTAGTAGAAAACTTCTCTGGACAGTGCCCTGCCTCTGTGATTCCCATACTCAGGGAGAGGCTCTAGAGGTAGAACATTCTAATCAAGTAGATAAAGTTACAGGGAGAAAGAAAGGCTATTCATACCCATTGCTGTGGAGTTGATCCCGACTCATAGTGACCCTACAGGACAGAGTAGAACTGCCCCCGTAGCGTTTCCAAAGCTGTAAGTCTTTATGGAAGCAGAGTGCCACATCTTCCTCTCATGGAGTGTCTTGGGGTTTGAACTACTGACCTTTTGGTTAGCAGCTGAGGACTTAACCACTGTACCACCAGGATCCTTAAAAAACTCCTTAAGTTTTTAATTCAACTATGTAGGAAGCCTCCTGTTTCCCTGTTGTTGTTGTGTGCCATTAAGTGGATTCTGACTCATAGCAACCCTGGTTCCCTGAGTGGTGCAGAAGGTTAAGTGCTTGACTATTTACCAAAAGGTTGGTGGTTCGAACCCACCCAGAGGCACCTTGGGAGGAAGGCCTAGCAACCGTTAGAGGTAAACCTAATATAAAATAAAACCAAACCAGTTACCATCAAGTCGATTCCAACTATGGCAACCCCATTTGTGTCAGAGTAGAACTGTGCTCTGGAGGGTTTTCAGTGGATGATTGGAAGTAGATCTCCAGGCTTGTCTTCCAAGATGCATCTGAGTGAACTCAAGCCTCCAACCTTTGGTTAGCAGTGAACACATTAACCCTTTGTGCCACCCAACCAAGGACTCCAAACCTAACATAGGGCGCTAAAAAAAGTAATAATAATTAAATTACTGATAATTGAGTACCAGATACTATGCTAGGTACTTAACATGTATTATTTATTTTTTATAACAGTCCTGGGAAGTGGGTTTTATTATCCTGAAAAAATGAGACTCAGAGAGGCTAAGCAACTTGCTCAATATCACAGGACTGGTAAGTGGGGAGTTGAGCCAAGTGTTTACACTGCGTTTCCCCTTCTCTCACAGGAATGAATTACTTGGGCTTGCTGACCTCAACAGGGATTTACAGATCACAAGACGTATCTTGCTCAGAAGAACCTGGTGAGAGAACACTGGCCTGGAAGGTAGAGCCTTGGGTTCTAGTCCTGCTTCTGCTATTAACTCTTTATTTGACTTTGAACAGAGTTCCTTAGCAGTGCAAACGGTTAAGCACTTGATTACTAACCAAAAGGCTGGAGGTTCAAATCCACCCAGAGGTGCCTCGCAAGAAAGGCCTGAGGAGTCTACTTAAAAAAATCAGCCACTGAAACCCCTATGCAGCGCAGCTCTATTCTGACACCAGTGGAGTTGCCATGAGTTGAAATTAACTTGATGGCAACTGATCTGACTTCTGTTTGGTCTGTTTGTTTTTGTTTTTTTTTTATTACTTTGCATAGGTCAAACATATTCTAGGTCTCATCTATAAAATGAGGGAGTAGAGCTAAAAAAAATCTCTGGAAGATTTCTCTTAGCTTTATGATCCTGTAAACCAGTTTTTAAAATACATTTACAGCACTAACATAGAAATAGCTTCCCATCCTAAACTCAGTTATCCAGCAGGTTTGTCCATATGGTACGATGTAAAGAATCAAGCCATAAGCAAAAAGGATGTTATAAAATCCGCAAACATAGAGCCATGCCCTTTTGGAGAATCATTTAGGCCCTCACTCAGAGCCCATTTATACATACTTATCCAGTATCTAAAAAGTTTCTCATTTGGTTTCCATGTCTGCTCATAATGCAAAGAACAAATTAGAAGGGACATGGAGCAGAGCTGACATAAACAAGAACAAAAACAAAACTAAATGATGTGGTAGAGGTAATTAATAATAGAAAATTCAAAATGCTTAAGGAAGAAAACAGGAGCAGGGCCAGTTGCTGTTGTTAGATTCCCTTGAGTCACTTCAGACTCATAGCGACCCTACGTACAACAGAACGAAACACTGCCCAATCCCTGCGCCATTTTTACAATCATTGCTGTGTTAGAGCACACTGGTGTAGCCACAGTGTCAATCCATTTTGTTGAAGGTATTCCTCTTTTTCGCTGACCCTCTGCTTTACCAAGCATAATGTCCTTCTCCACAGGCTGGTCCCTCCTGATAACGTGTCCAGAGTATGTGAGATGAAGTCTCGCCATCCTCGTCTCTAAGGAACATTCTGGCTCTACTTTTTCTGAGACAGATTTGTTCATTCTTCTGGCAGTCCATAGTATATTCAGTATTTTTTGCCAACACCACAATTCAAAGACATCAGTTTTTCTTCAGTCTTCCTTATTTGTTGTCCAGCTTTCACATACATACAAGGCAATTGAAAACACCATGGCTTGGGTCAGGCGCACCTTAGCCCTCAAAGCGACATCTTTGTTTTTTAACACTTTAAAGAGATTTTTTGCAGCAGATTTGCCCAATGCAATACCTTGTTTGATTTCTTGACTGCTGCTTCCATGGGCATTGATTGTGAATCCAAGTACAATGAAATCCTCGACAACTTCAGTATATTCTGTTTATCATGATGTTTCTTATTGGTCCAGCTGTGAGGACTTTTGTTTTCTTTATGTTGAGGTGTCATCCATATTGAAGGCTGTAGTCTATGATGTTTTGTCAGTAGGCTCTTCAAGTCCTTTTGGCTTTCAGCAAGCACGGTTGTTTCATCTACCTATTGCAGGATATTAATGAGTCTTCCTCCAATCCTGATGCCGAGTTCTTCTTCATATAGCCAGCTGCTTGGGTTATTTGCTCAGCATACAGATTGAATGAGTATGGTGAAAGGGCCAGTTACTAGAAGGAAAAAAGCCCCAATTACTTCAATAGGCTGTTATTGCACAATTGCATCGTAAAAATAACACAAACGAACATTGATGCTCACGTTGATAAATTTGAGTCTCCTAGAAAAGGCTAATCAAAGTGGGTAAACTCAGCTTAAGAAGGGAAATTTGTATTCTATTTTGGAAAGTTTTACATTCACTGTGGTTAATATTTTTTAAGTTTTGGTACCCAGTTGGGTAAACTCTCAGTACTCTAGAAAACCATGAAATTTTGGTGATCTTTTGCTGCCTAACAAACCACCCTGAAACTTAGTGGTTTCAAACAACAGCCATGTTATCATCTCTCAGGATTCTGTGGGTTAATCAGGCTCAGCTGTAAGATGTACGTTGTAAATGTGCAAAACAGTTGGATAGTGGTTTTTTACTATTGTCATAAATGAGAAATATTGGATAACGAGAAAGTCAATAAGTGAGGAAAAGGTGTACTTCTTTGTCGTGTTATATTTTGTGTTTTTATCAAAAGGCCTTGGCAAGTGTTCTTTCATTTAATTCTCTTTTCTAAACAAAAGAGCTGGAGAGATTCTTTTAAAACCCAAGTCAGATTATGTCACTCCTTTGCTTAAAACCTCCATTGGCTCCTGTCTCACTTGGAGTAAAAGCCGAAGGCCTTACTAGGCTCTGTCCTGTCTGGTCCCTTCTTCCCTCTCTGGCCTCAGAGCTCACTGAGTTCCTCCCAATTGCTCTGCTCCAGCCACTCCGGCCTTGCTTTCCTTTGAACATTCCAGGCTTCCTCTTGCCTCAGGAAATTTGCACTTGCTGTTCCCACTACCCGGAAGGCTCTTTCTTTAATGTCCTCTCGGCTCACTTCCTCACCACCTTTGGGTCCAAATGACACCCTCTTAAGGTTGCCCTCCCTGGTCACTCCCACACTCCCCATTCCCTTTTCCTGCTTTTCTTTTCTCCAAAGTATTTATCATTACTAGAAATTCTATATATTTTGCTTATTCATTAATTTATCTGCTTCCCCCACGGGAGCTCCAGGGAGAGAGAGACTTTTGCCTGTTTTGTGTATTACCGCATTCCCAGGGACTACAGCAGTGCCTGGTACTTAGTGATGATCCATAAATATTTGAATGAAATAATGAAATCTCCTAATGATGTATTTTTTAGCAGGTAAGTGTTATATTCTCAGTTTTACACATGAAGAAATAAGGGCGCAGGAGGCTCCATGGCTTGCCTGAGGTCGCAGCTAGTGGTAGGAACAGTTTGAGAACCCAGGTGCCATGACCCACAGCCTTTGGTCCTCTGGGGGACAACTTGCCACATGCCCATGTGGCTATTTCTGTGCAGGGACATGGAAGGCTCTGATGTGTGTTCAGGACAGCCCCAATACCCAGACATGCAAGCTTTTGCCGCAGTGAGAATAGTGTACCACACTGCTGTCATTTCCTGGGCAGAGAAATATGTATCTATGTCCGCTGGGTTTGGAGCAATAGTAATTACGAGAGTCTGGAGGGAAGTGAGAAAAAGCATCAGGGACATTTAACAATCAACCTTCACTGACCTGTAAATTATTATTTACAGTAACACAGAACATTTCCTCTGCAGCAGAGGCAAAAGAGTAGAGCCGATCGTGTGTGTGTGTTTTAAAGCTTGAATCTTCACAGCCCTTTCCAGAAGCAGACAGAGAGCAGAAAGGGTGACTGGTCAGGTCAGGGTGGACTTACCCTTAGGAGATGAAAGGAATGAACCTTCACTGTTCTTTATTAAATTCCTCCCAGGAACTCTAAGAAGATGATCTTGGAAAATCCGAGTTGTAAACTCTTGAAAGCCTGGGTGGGCTTCTGTTTATCGTGCCTCTCCTGTAGATTCAGTGGACTGCTTTGCAATGGCAGATCCAGATAAGTGTGTATTGAATTGACTGCCAGGGTTGGAGGGGGCTTTGGTGCTAATCTCTTCCCACCTTCTCCCCTGGGGCATAGGCCATCAGCCCACCCAAGCTGTAACACTTCCAGCAACAGGGAGCTCATTACTTACCACTGCAGACCGTTTTGCTCTTATACTGCTTATGTTGAGCCACTGTCTCCCTCCCTATAAGTTCTACCCTTCATTTCTAGTTCTGTTCTCAGAAGTGACAGGGAATCTACTAACCAAAAAGTCGGCAGTTCAAACACACCCAGAGGTACTTCGGAAGTATGGCCTGGCAATCTGCTTCTGAAAATCACAGTCTAGTAAACCCTATGGGGTAGTTCTACTGTGCACACATGGGGTTGCCATAAGTCGGAAATGACTTGACAGCAACGAACAGCAACTTGTTGGTATCATACAAGTTCTCTTACGTGTGGAGAAATGAGTTATTGTCTCACTTGCTCTAAATGGCAGGAGTCAGCCACGAGCAGTTCTTTAAAGCAGGGGTTCTCTGAAAGGCTTCCCAGAGTGCGTGTGTATATATGTATGTGTGTGTGTGTCCTCATATGTTTGTTTTATGGTGTAGAGAGTGTGTCTCTGGTGTGACGGTATAGAGCACAGTGTTGGAGTCAAGCCACCTGGGCTCAGCTCCTGGCCCTGTCCCAGGGTATGACACTTAGCCTCTCTGTGCCTCAGATTCTCCATCTGTAAAATGGAGACAATAATAGTGTCATCCTTATTAAGTTGTTGTGAGGATTAAACGAATTAATGCATGTTAAGCATTAGAACCTGGGAGGTCTTGGTGATTCTATGGCAGAATTTTCCCCTTCCATGTGGGAAACCTGGGTTCAATTCCTGGCCAATGCACCTTAAGCACAGCCACTACCAGTTCGCCTGTGGAAGCTTGTGTGTTGGTACAACGCTGAACAAGTTTTAGCAAAGCTTCTGAACTAAGATAGACTAGGAAGAAAAGCCTGGCAATATACTTTTGAACACCAGGCAGTGAAAACCGTGTGTATCACAATGGTCCCATCTGCAACCCATGAGAGGATGGCGCAGGACAGAGCAGTGTTTTAGTCCTTCGTGCATGGTGTCAACATGAGTTGGGAGCAGGCTTGAGGGCAGCTAAAAACAACAATAAGCATTACAACAATGCCTAGCATGTAGTTCGAGCTCAATAAATGTGAGCTCTTACATGCTTTGGGAGGAAGTTCTACTTCTCACTGGTCATAATAGACTGACAAAACCTGGGGAGCTGGTGAAATTATCTTTGGTGCCTTCCTGTTCAATGCATCTCTGCTTTCCTCCCTCTTTCTTCTCTTCCATCTGTTCCCAGGCCCTTCTCCAGTGATCTATTCCTGGGTACTCTATTCTCTCAGCTGGTCAGTCACACTGTAGAGTGATCAGGGTCTGAGACACACTTGCACTTTCACAGGGGACCAGAGAAATCCAAAATTCTTCACAGCCCAAAGAAGTGACTCCAATGGTGACACCTCAGTGAGGTGAGTGTGAAAGAGGACTTTGGTGAGAGGAAGGGAAGAGTCTTCCCACCACAGCCGCCACCATCACGGCTAGTTGGATTGAATCAGTTCTGACTCATGGCAACCCGATGTGTATCAGAGCAGAACTGTGCAGGCCTTTCTCCTGAGAAAAGGCCTTCCCACTATCCCCATAAATTCATACACTCACAAACACTCACCTCCTTGGAGCATTGGTTGGGTGTGTCAATGGAATCACATCTTGGTAAAAGCTTTACTTGACACTCTGTACCTTGCTGAGATGTGACAAGCCCATTGACATAGCCAAGCTCACACATTAGAATGAATCACCGGTGATGTAGTCAGAATTAGCGATAAATCGTATAAAATGATAAGAAGACAGCATGATCAATAAATGGTACTAATATTCCACAGGTTAAAAAATCAATATAAGAAAGGAAGCTGACATGGTGGAGGGCCTGCTATGCACCAGGCACTGAGCTAGGTGGTCAGCACGCACCCTCCCCACAGCCCATGGGGTAGTAGTAACATTCTCCCTCCTTTTCAAGATGAACCCTGAGCTACCCCAGGTGACGCAGCAATGCTTCAAGGGTTCCAGTCCTAGTCAGTCTGCGTGCAAAAGAAGAAGCCTCAGAGTAGTGGGGGAATTTGTAGCAGTGGTCAGGAGAACCGATTTCTAGTCACAAGTGTGTGACCAAGGGCAGGCTTCTATTTCTTCACTTATAAAAGGGGAACGAGAATACCCACCTGAATTTCTCCCGGGGTTTGTGAAGCTGTTTTTATAATTTGGCTTATTTATAACAGTCATGCATGTGTATGTACAAAAAAAAATTTGTTTTTCTTCTAGAAAGTATCAAGGACTATTAGACAGTAAGTCTCTCTTCACCCAGCACCCTAGCCCAGATAGAGTACATGTCAACCATGTCAGTTTTCAGCTCTGGAGACTCCCAGCATAAACTTAGACATTGCCCCATACATCTGTTTCTTGAATTTATCCAATTTAAATGGCATCCATTTCCCCCTGTGATGGCAGGGACTCCAGCACACCTATACTATCTCTCCCCTTCTACGGGTTTTTGTATGGAATGATGTTATCTTCAGTCATTCCTGTGGTTGCTTTCATCATTTTGAGCAATACTCAAATCCCCATTCCATGGTTGAACAGCTTTTAGAAAGTGTCTGCTGATTCACCACTAGAATGTAAGTGCCACAAAGTGACAATGTCTGTTTGGTTCTTTGATGCCTCCCCAGGGCCAAGAACATCCTGGCACAGGTAAGTAGGTGCCTGCTTCATGTTTGTTGCATGGACGGCTGTGGCATGAGGCAGTAACACCTCCCCCCCTCCCCCGATTCCCTCTCCCTATTCCTGTCCTCCCACCTTCCTTCCTTGAGCTGTAGCATTTACTTTTACCTTTTCAAGGCTGTCATGGATTGAATTGTGTCCCCCTAAAATACGTGTCAACTTGGTTAGGCCATGATTCCCAGTATTGTGTGGTTGTCCTCCATTTTGTGATTGTAATTTTATGTTAAAGGGAATTAGGTTGGGGTTGTAACATCCTTACTAAAGTCACATCCCTGATCCAATGTAAAGGGAGTTCCCCCAGAGTGTGACCTGCACCAGCTATTATCTTACAAGAGATAAAAGGAAAGGGAAGCAAGCAGAGAGCGGGGACTTCATACCACCAAGAAAGCAGTGCTGGAGCAGAGCGCACCCTTTGGACCTGGGGTTCCTGTGCGGAAGAGTTCCTAATCCAGGTGAAGATTGATGAAGAGGACCTTCCTCCAGAGCCAACAGAGAGAGAAAGCCTTCCCCTGGAGCTGACACCCCGAATTTGGACTTCTAGCTTACTAGACTGTAAGAAAATAAATTTCTCTTTGTTAAAGCCATCCACTTGTGGTATTTCTGTTATATCAGCACTAAATGACTAAGACAAATGTTTGTAAGATTCACAGTCTCTTCTGTTCTATAACTATATTTGAATCGTCTAAGTTTTGTCTGTAGGTTGATTTGAAAAACTGAAAAGCAATACACAGGATACAAAGCGTTGTGATCATGGAGATATTATATGCTGCTGAACCAAGCAGTAAGAGCAAATGCATACAGAAGGAGATGTAATCTGTGTCATTGAACCACAGTCACTCGCGGGAGAATGTTCCAGAAGCCAAGCCCAAATGGCATCTCCTTTAGTACACAGGCAAATGTCATTGCAGCCAGTTGCTCTCTGTGGAGGAGAGAGGCCTAAAACTTGGAAAGGCCTTTAACTAATTACTGCACAGGCCAGCCCTGCTCTTTGTACCTGAAGCTCTGGTTTGGAGGCCTCTCCAAGGTGCCTCTGCGTAGGTTCAAATGGCCAACTTTTAGTCAGTAGTCGAGTATTTACCTGAGCACATAACCGTTTGTACCAGCCAGGGACTCCTTTTTTTTTTTCTTTCCAGGTCTTCCCTGGGAAGTTTGGCTCTACCTGCAGGACAGTTCTCTTCCCTTGTATTTTTGGGTGCAGGCTTCTCCACTCAGCTTTATCCATCATATGTTCCCATCTGCTTTGTGTTCCAGATGTTTGTGAAATGTTCTTGTTCTCCTTTCAAGTCTGTCATGGACTTAATCTTTGGTACTCATTTACTGTTATTTCAGGGGAACTGAGGAGGAAGAAGAGATAAACACGTGAGCCCTATCTGCCATTTTGAGCTTAAGAACTTATTTGAAAATTTTGAAATTAGTAGATACTCCTTCTACAAATCAATATGAGATTTTAGGCTCAGGTGAGGAGGATTGCTACGGGTGGGCTTGTGATGGCGTCAGGGAACCTACACTTACAAACCACACCCACCACCCGGAAACAAATAATGTTGTTTCCTGTTCTGTTCTTCTAGACAGGTAATATTCCCACCTAAACTGACTAACTTGACAAGTCCATGTGACAATTAGGTGAGAATAGGAAAGAAAGTGCAGGAACAAGGTAACAAGGTGCAGGAATGAGGGAAACAATGGCAAAGGCAATTAATAATTGATTTTTTACATTACCAAAAAAGAACCCGTTTCTATCAAGTGGATTCCAACTCATGGCAACTATATGTGTTACAGAGTAGAACTGCTCCATGGGGTTTTCCTGGCTGTAATCTTAACAAAACCAGATTGCCAATCCTTTCTTCCATGGTATCACTGGGTGGATCCAAACCACCAACCCTTACATTAGTAGTTGACTACAAACTGTGTGTGCCACCCAGGGACCTTATCTATGTATTTTTAAATACCCAGTTATTACAATATTTGGGGATATGTTTTGCAGGCAAAAGAACCAAGACTCTTAGAGATAACCAGAGCTAATGGAAAGTGTTGGGCTTGGTGACAAATGGAAGGAAGTTTAGAACCTGGTGTTGTTTCTTATCTTTTGCAAAACGGGTACACTAATACCTGCTTTGCAGGTGGTGGTAAAGATTAAACCAGGTGATACATGGAAAGCACCCACCATGGTGTGGATTCTTGGGGAAGGTGGACCTCTCCCCTTAGGGGCCAGGAGATGTACCAGCACAGAAGAATGAAAGATGAAAGAGCTTTATACCTGCTCTGATTAATTACTGCAGTCAGCTTCACATCTTTATTCTGTTCTTCTGTCTGTTTATATCTCTCTCTCCTTTTCTTCTGCCACCACCAGGCTAGCAAACCCTTTAAGCATACTTTTAAACAAAATTGCATGGTCTCAGCCACAGGAATGTGCTACCATTGCATGGTGGCCATCTGCAGCTCTCCAGGGACCCCAGATGGAGAATCCCAGCTGGGCCTAAGAGCCTTGTGGTGGTAGCGTTTCCTGGATGCTCTTTCTGCCCTCTTGGCGATTTCTCTTTAGATAAAATGGTTCCATGGTTAAGGACCAAATTAGGCCCCTAATGTGAGATAGAAGGGCCCCCGGGTAGTGCAAACAGTTAATGTACTCGGCTGCTAACCAAAAGCTTGTAGGTTTGAGTCTACTCAGAGGCACCTTTGAAGAAAGGCCTGGTGATCTATTTCTGAGAAATCAGCCATGGAAAACCCTATGAGCACAATTCTACTCTGATACACATGGGGTGGCCATGAGTCAGAATAGGCTTGACGGCAACTGGCTTATTCAAGACTGAAGCTGTCTTTCCGTGGCCAGGAACTGCAGCAGCATGCCTTTGAGCTCCCCATCACCGCACTCATATACGTGTAAGCTGGCAAATCACCACGTCAGACACTGAGCTAGGTACATTACTGAACAATCTGGACTTGGCAGAGGATCGTTTTAAAAGGTCTTTATTTTTTCTACATCTCCACCTTCAGACACCTTATTTAAATTGTTCTTCCCTGCCGCAGAGCCAACCATTGTTCTCAGGTCTACATGGCCTCCAGGAAACCAGGAATGTCCTCACCCAACTCCCAGGGCAGCCTTGTCTTGAGCTCTGCCTATGGGCCTCTCCAGCAGCCTCCTGTCTCTAGACTTTTTTCCAGGGGTGAGTCAGATACCATGCCTTAGATCCCCAAATTTCTTGAGGTCAAGCCTTCTCCTCGCCCCCCAAGGGATTTCCTGAGGCCTCCCCTTCTTGGCTTGAGGTGGGAGAAGTGGGAATGAAATGTATTAAATTTACTATTGCGACTCAGAGGTGGCATCTCTAACATCTGCAACTAAAGAAAGCGGTGATTTAAAAGGAAGTGGGGTAACACAGAGACTAGTCCATGGACTTGGAAGCACACCTGCCTGGGTTAGAATCCTGGCTCCTCCTCTCATTGGCTGTGACTGTGAGCAGTTTACCTGACCTCTCTGAGCCTCAGTTCCCCCATCTGCGTCACACTCTATCACCTGGGGCTTGACCAGGTGTTGACTTGAATGCCCAGGACTTACCAAGTCTGTTAGAAAGCCTCTTCGCCAGTTCACACTGCAGTCTCTCTCCATAGTCCCCAAACGTAAGTTTGGAACCAGCTGGTGCATATGTGTGAGAAAGTGTGAGTGTATGAGAGTGTGTATGAGGGAGTGTGTGTGTTTGAGAGTGTGCATGTGTGCAAATATGAGTGTAAGTGTGTGTGAATGTGTGAGTGTGTGAACGTGTGAGTGTGTGAATGTGTGAGTATATGTGAATGTGTATGTATGAATGTGTGAGTGTATGAGAGTGTATAAGAGTGTGTGAGAGTGTGTGCGAATGCGTGTGTGTGACTTTGTGTGAACGTGTGAGTGAATGTGTGAGTGTGGGTTAATGTGTGTGTGTGAATGTGTGAGTTGTGTGAATGCATGAGTGTATGAGAGTGTTGTGAGGGAGTATGTGTGTATGTGGAGCATGTGTAGATGTGTGTGTGTTGTGTGTGTGTGGCACAGACACCATGCTGTCTTCCTTTCCCTCCCTGCTTCCCACACCACACATATGACTGCTTTTTACTCTCCTTCCCCACGATGCTAATCAACCCATGATATAGATGTTTGCTGGTCTCGGTTCCTAACGCCCCCTCCTATTTCATCAGACAAATCCAGCAGCATATGGATCCATTTTAAGGATTATCCGGGACCACCCCTCACCACCATCTCCTAGCTACAGGCCTAGGAAGATCAGATTCTCAGAGGGGAGGTTCTGTCCAGACATCCAGCCTAACGAGGGGGATATTCAGCTTTATCAAGAGGTCTGGCGTTTCCAGATTTAAGGCCTAGATTTATTGTGAAGCTGATGAGGCTTAAGCTTCAGGACCCCTCCATTCCTTCCCTACTTGCATGGGGCCCTTCTTAGCAGTCATGTATTTGTAAAATTTGCAAAAGTAAAATATTTGAGCAGCAATCTGCTAAGACCACTTTCTTCCCTCCCAGTTCCCTCCATCACATCTCCCTTTGTGCCAGGTGGGATTGGAGTGGCATGGGCATTTTTAGAATCTGGCTAATGGGCAATTGAATTTGGGCTACAGTTCTCTCAGGCTTCTTGGGATTTATTTATGTGGTTTGTCATCATTTCCACATATAGTTGTGTTGTCTCGTGACTCATCCTGGTGTAGGAATGGCGGGGATATTTCTACTACCTATTTTTTTTTTTTTACTGGGTGGGCTTGTCCTGCATCATGGCACAAAGATGCAGGCCAAGGTCATATTGCATTGACCGAGTCCTAAGGCACCTGGCATTGAGAGTATGAAAAAGCTGGATATAAATGTATGGAGCCATAAGCTATGCCATGGAAAATTCTTCCCATCATCAGATGTCTAAAATTTCAAGTGGAAGACTTAGTTCTCATTAATACCTAATATCAAAGCTATTACCAAATGATACCAAAAAACAAAACAAAATTTGGTCAGCCATGCTAGAAGAAAGATTGGATTGTTTTTCTTTTCTCTATATAGAAAATAATACTTAAGAACCAGTATCATATATGCTTAGACACTCACAGAGGTCAACTTTCAGCAAAATAATAGACTGGCCTATAACATAAACCGTAGCACCCGTGAGGAATGTGCTCCTTAGAACAATCAACTATACGAGACCAAACAGGCAACATTTGCTGAAAAACAAAGATGAGAAGGCAGGAAGGCGCAGGGAAACCAGAGGTACAGAAACAGGGAAGGCTGGGTGGAAACGGGGAGAGTACTGAGACATTGCGGGATAGCAACCAGCGTCACAAACTGCGCACAAATCGTTGAATGGGAATCTCATTTGCTGTGTAAAACTTTCCCCTAAAACACAATAAAATGTTCCCAAAAAAATCATTATCATATAAAGAGGTGATGCAGCAGAAAGATCTGTGGACAAAAAATGCAGGGAAAACGGCATTATAGAGGTATACCAAACAATTGTTTAAAAAAAAAAGCGTGTTTTGGGAGAAGATTTTGTAATGTTTGTAGTATTTAATGGCTTTTTAAAAAACTGTAATACGTTGTGATGTCTTTTTTTATTCTAAAGGAGAATACACAATTGTAACTTATTTCAATTATTTTTTTAAAAATCTAATTGTATTAACTTCAGGCTCCACAAAACCTGGATCTGCCCTGGGCATGGAGTTAAGGAATATATGGAACTCTGCCCTCTTGCTACCTGAGATGTCTAAAGTAGTTGGGGTAGGGTGGGGAAGCCATTGCCCCTGGGCCTCCCTCTCCCTCGACCACTTCCTCTCAAAATCAGCATAATGTCTCTCAGGGCTCCCACATGAGGCCATCTGCAAGCAGCTATTAGAAGATAACCGTTTCCTGCAACCTATCAAGTCTGGGCATCTTCTAGGTTGTTTCCCTCTTTCCTATTTCTCAATTCTAGGATCCCTAGTGGCACAATGGTTAAGCACTCGGCTGCTAACCAAAACGTCAGTGGTTTGAACCCACAAGTGGCTCCTCGGGAGAAATGATCTGGTGATCTGCTCCAGTAAAGATTACAGCCTAGGAAACCCATGTCATATAGGGTCGCTAAGAGTCAGAATCAACTCAACAGCACCCAACAACAATCCTTCTCCTCACGTCTTCTTAGTCTGTACCAATTCTCTTAAATGTAATGCTTTAAACCTTGTTTTTCAGCCCAGCCTCAGTGGAGGCTCTGAAATCTGTTTCCACTTATGCTCTGCAGCCACCCCTGCTGTGCCCAGCCTGACTCCTGATGACCCTGTCCACCAGAAGGTGTTGGGTCTTACTTACCCTTCTTTGCTTCCCATCTTTAGAAAAGACATCCAGAAGTGGCCAGGATAGACAAGGCTCCATTACTAAATAAGGACCTGGTTCAACACTCTCATTTTTCTTAATTCCGGAAAGAAAGGCCCGGAAATGTTACACTGTTCCCTAAGTCTACAAGGCCGTGAGGATGAGGGATGAAAGAAAGTTGTCTCCAATTCCTTCTGAGTTGGAGATACTGTGAACTTCTCAGCATTCGAGGTCTCAGCCCCAACATGGAAAGGCATAAGGCCATTCCGGTGTCCTTCTCCCCCTTCAGCATGACTGTTTTGTCATCTATCAACTTCACTCCCAATAGGCTTAAAGAACACTTGACTTAGAAGTAGACGATCTGATTTATGTATTGATTCTCCTATTAATGGAGTAAGTGTCCTTCAGCAAGTCATTTCTCTCTTGGCCTTTACTTTCTAATTTATAAAATGATGCCAAGGGATTATATACTCTCTACAGTCCCCTAAACCAAAAATTACATTCTACGAGTCACTGTGCTTGCAAAATCCTAATTAGACAGAGCTTAATTACTCATGATCTTCATATAACTAGAATTTATATGCCCTCAGATTTAAGGAAAAAACACAAGTAAACAGATTTGCAATAGGGAAAAAAAAATTTGGTACTGTCTTTTATATCAGCTTCAGCAATATTTGTAAGAGTCTATGGTCTTGTGAGAAGTACAGCCAGAATGCTCCTTAAAAGGGAAGATAGTGAGACTTCATCTCACTTACTTTGGACAAGTTATCAGGAAGGACCGATCCCTGGAGAAGAACATAATGCCTGGTAAAGTAGAGGGTGAGCAAAAAAGAGAAAGACCCTCAATGAGATGGATTGACACAGTGGCTGCAACAATGGCTCAAACATAGCAATGACTGTGAGGATGGCACAGGACTGGGCAGTGCTTTGTTCTGTTGTGTATTAGATTGCTATGAAATCGGAACCAACTTGGTGGCAACTAACAATAACAACATGGTCATCATACATTCAACAATCTAAAAAAGGCTCAGTCTTATTTATTATACTTTACTAAGGTAGGAAATCAATTAAAGCATTTTAAAAAGATTAGCTTGTAAATGGTGGATAATTTTGGCTCTTTCTGTTGTTGTTTTCACTTAAAAAAAACCAGTTACTATGGTATTCTCTGTCTTCTTGAGCATTCTATTAATGCCTTGTTATCTCTTGCACAAACCCCCTTCCCTCCTCTTTCCTCTCTCTGCCATGATTAGCAATAGCTCTACCCTTCGCTTTCTCGAAAAAAAAAAAAAAAAAAAAGATGGCCAAAGGAAGGGAGGAAACTCAGAACATAAGGAGATACTGAGGACATCTTTGAAGTGGCTTTAGAAAGAGACACATATGGCTTCAGATACTGACTCCATCACTCACAGGCTCCAGGAACTTCAGAAAGAAGGAAAAGGCAAGGGAAGCAGAGATCTTAGAATTTTAAAAAGGCAGAAGTGTCCAAGGATCACCCAGATCAGAGAAGAGAGACACTTTGGCTGGAATAAAAGGTCTTTGAAGGCCATCTTCCTGCCTTTCCTGAGTCAATGCTCTCTGGCTAGCTGCCTTCAGATTCTTAAGATGGTTTCCCAGGTGTCTGGAGAAGAGCCCTCCAGAGAGGAGTAGTAGGAGGAGGGATATCTTACCAGTTCCTGATGAGGGTCAGCCCCATTGTTACACAATAGACTAGCCTCTGGTTTATACATCAGCCTCTATGGGTTTGGTTATCAAAAACCAGTCTCTAGGAAACTGATTTTTCATCCCTGGGTACGTGCGGACTAAACCTAATCCCTGGACCTGCCATGCTGCTGACGAGCATATCTACTGCGGTAACTTCATCAAGCTCCTGCTTTCTTGGGAGCCAGCCAGCCTACCCCTGATGACAGCCCTCTCTCTCACCACGCTTCCTCTGAACTGTAACAGATCTCAGAGTATTTTGCAAATATGTTAGTGCCATCTCTGCATTTAGAATATACTACTTAGCCAGGACAAACAGCTTTTTTTTCTTTAACCAAATTTGGTAGTCTGGTTTATCGTTCCCTCCTGCCCTCTGGCAGTTGCAACATATGCTAGTGGTTTGTTGTGGAGCGCTGACTCTTCTGGGTTGATGATTTGTCACTTGGGTCTATGCGGCCAAAGAGATGGATTCCAAGAAACACATGTTTAAGAAATTCAGGAAGGAGCAAGGAAGTGGATATGATCACTGGCTAATTGGTTTGTTAGGCCAAAAATGCCTTTTGGTGCTCACCACAGCACCGTTGCCAATCCTTAAGTAGCGGTGACCTCCCTTGAGGTCGTTGTGTGAATGACTATGATAAATATCTGGTTTTGGAAGGTTAGAGATTTCCCTCTCCTTCTCTTCCCCCCCCCTTCTCTTTGGTTGTTTGGAATCTTATTGAAAATCACAAACCAGGGAGAAAAATGCTGCCAGGATCAGTGGTGAACATTTCCAGAATCGGGTTACTGTGGCCTGTGGCTCTGGAGCTCAACTTGAAGAAAATTCAGGTTGCTTTGGTAATCTCTCAGTACATTTTCCCTAAAATACTCACTGAGCCTTGGCTTACCAGTGTATAGGCAGTGGAAATGGGCAGAAGGATCAGGCTAAATAACGAGGAAGGAGATACATCCCCTGCCCCTTAGTAACTGTGTCTGTACGGGTTACCACTGAGTCAGATGCTTAGGAACAAAAACAAGTGTTGGAATTGTTTACATGGTTTGGGGGCAATAGAACAATTTTTTTAAAAATTTTTATTTTGATGAAAGTATACCCCCAAAATACACCATTTCAACAATTTCTGCACGTACAGTTCAGTGACACTGGTTACATTCTTTAAGTTGTGCTACTATTCTCACTATCTCTTTCCACATTATTCCACCACCATTATCTTAAACTCACTGCCTGCTAAGCTTCCCATACAGCCTTTCAAGTTGCCACTGTCATTTTGATCTCTCACAGATTATTCTATAAAAGAACACTATGCTCAGAGCAGGTGTACTTTGTAGGTGGGCTCTCAATGTACCTTAAACAAATGATTAAGGGCTGTATGAAGTTAAAGAGCTGGGTTGACACAAGGACATGTCTGGAAGCACAGAGTGGGCCTGTACTGAGATTGGCTCCTTTCATAAAGGGAGGACTAGTGTAGTTAAAGGAGCCCTGGTGGTACAGTGGTTAAACACTCGGCTGATAACCAAAAGTGGGTGAAAGATGTGGCAGTCTGCTTCGTTAAAGAAAGCCTTGGACGCCCAATGGGGAAGTCCTGCTTTGTCCTATAGAGTCACTATGAGTCAGAATCGACTTGACGGCAACTGGGTTTGGCTTTTGGCTTTTTCAGTATAGTTAAAACAATCTGGACTGAGTCAAGAGACATGCTTTCTAATTCTTGCTTCACCTCTTGCTAAACTGGGGAATTGAAAGCATATCGGTGTGCCTCCCTGGGTCTTACTTGCCTTATCGTAAGATGAATGTATTCTTCTATGTGATGCTTTCCATCTCTGTTTACCCAAACTTACCTCAAATATTCTTGCCACTACCAATGCATTCATCATTATCTTGGGATGAATATGTGTACAAAGCACAATTTACACCATGATCAAACACATCAAATTTTTCAAATGTGGTATGTTTCATAGCAGCAATATGATTAGTTTCTATTCAGTCACCAGTAGATCCAAAAGGGAAAAACCTAGAATTGTAGAATGTTTATAAATTATTTTCATGTAAAAAGAGTGTCACAAATAATGTCTAAAAACATATTGTGCAAAGAGGAACTACTCTGTTGACTTTGGAGGCTAATCTAACTTAACCTCATTTGTATGTAGTCCTTTTTTTTTTTAATGCAAAAGATATTTGTTAATGCGCTTAAAACGATGTCCTCTTGAGAACACAAAACATTCCTTAAATGTAGGTTACAATGCTAATTTATTTAGATTTACCTATGCATACATTCCCAAGGTGCATAAATTCTAAATTGGTAAGGTCGGAGTGGTGAGATGTTATCATATTTAATTTTGGAATGCGTTGAACTATTTGGTAACTCCTGAATCACTCAAAGTAGGGAAATAAATCTGATAATATCTATAAGACTGTATGTAAAGCAGGATTCCTTTATCTAATAAATGCTAGGATGGAGAGAGTTAAATTTAAACCAAAATGAGATTTTCTGAGGTCTTGAATGCTAATATGTACCACATTAGCTGTGAGATGGGTAGGGTCCTTCATAAGAAAATAGAACACATGCCAAATCTGGTATCTTAAAACGGTAACGTAGGCTCCAGCTGCCTGATTAAATTCTTTGGATATTAAAATTTAGTTTGACTTAAATTCAAAGTGACTTCATTTGACTTTACTTTTTTTTCTGTAAATTTCCAGGAACTCCATACTGAGGCCCAAGGATTGCAACTAAATCTCCTTTTTAGAAGACACTCATAAAAAATCACTCAGTGCTAAAAATTTCCACCCAAGGAAATGAACAAAACAACTTGTATTCAAACGGCCACAACAACAACAACAAAAAGTAAAATTAGAAAATTGTGTAATTAGACCTCAACATAGAAATATTTTCTAAATAATTTCAGTAATTGTGGTCAAATAAAGAACAGAAATGGTAAGGCTGTTCCATGTTTGCAGGAGCTGTTTTTTGATTTTTTTTCCTCTGAGCTCATTAACATCATAAAATGTTAGTGCTGGAAGCGTTATTAGTGATCACGTATTCCAGACCCCTTTTCAGAGGAGGATGCCCAGAGAGGTAATGGGGTTAACCAGTGTCAGGTAGCCAATTAGTGGTGGAATGGGGACTAGAATCCAGCTCTTTCTGAGTTACCACACCGTGTAACATCTTGTCTAATAGGCACTTACTAGATGTTTGTGGGATTGAATTAACTCATGTCCTTTGGGTTTTTACTTGGAACCAAATCAATCGAAAGCCGTCTATTCTTTCCCATGTATGCCTTTTCTCCAGACACTTTTTCCTGGTCTGACTGCCTGAACTCAAGCAAAAATTATGGAAGAGGGAGTTGAGGTGGGGGCCACTGAGAGAAAGCTGAAGTCTGGGCTGGGATAGATAAAATGAAAAGGATTACTCAGATGAAATGATATTAAACACTAAAATGAGTTACTGAAATAAATTCTTGAGTGTATTTCAATTCTTGAGTGTGGTAGCTAGGTCTGTATTCTCATATTTTTGAAGGAGTTATAAGTTTTTCCCATGTACAACACAGTAGGTGCTCAATAATTGTTGGATGAATGAGTGAATCTGTGAATGAAAGAGCACTATGTGCTTCTATATTATATATGCTATCTTGTTGAAGTCTCACCAGCTTTCTGGAAGTAGCTATCATCCCCATTTTCTAAAGGAGGAGACTGAAGCTTAGAGAACATAGTGGCTGGCCCAGGGTGTTAAGTGACTTCTTTATATGCTCCATACTTTCTTTCCCGCTTCCTAGTGGAAGAGTTCCAGCCTTCCCATCAACTTCTTGGTCCTTTAATGAAGTGTTTTAGTTGAAAAGAAAATGAAAAAGATAGGCCTATATCTGATATATGGCTGAAACCACAAATGAATAGAAAAAATCAAAATGGCTTTGAGGTTAAAAATGAAACCAAACTGACTACTGTCCAGTCATTTCCAACTCATAGGGACCCTACAGGACAGAGTAGAACTGTCCCAAAAGGTTTCCAAGGAGCCGCTGGTGAATTCGAACGACCGACCTTTTGGTTAGCAGCCAAGCTCTTAGCTACTGCAGCACTAGGGCTTTGAGGTTGGCAGATTCAAAATGCCATTAAACAAAGGGAGTAGCATGGTCATGTTGGAAACAGAGGAGGGAGAAAACAAATAGCCACTCAAATGCCTTGTGATCTGCAACTGCCTTACTTAATCTTGTTTTCAGTTTCATAGTAAGCTGTGGGTCAACAGAGTTCTAAATTCAAAGAGACTTTGAGGTGTCTAGACATGAAATTGATATTGAGTTCCTGGGCTCTCTTCTCTGAAGAATCCAGCCTAACTTCTTTGGCATGGTCTCTTCCAATGAGAGGAAAAAAAAAAAGTTTTTTTTTTTTTTTGAGAGGAGATCGTCGATTTTGTTTATCTCCTATGTTTGGTTTCAGTCTTAGGGAATGACATAACTTCGCGCCCAGTACTACAGTTAATGGAAAAGGTCAGGAAGAGTGACCAGCATTGCCCTTTCCTGAAGCCCACTCCATCTCCAAAGTGAGATTTTCATGGAGTAAAAGATAAGCTTTTTAGATAAACAGAGAAACAATTTCAAGTCAAAACAGAGCAAGTTTTGATTCAGAGTGACACTGAGCAAACAGGCTGGACCTATCAAGCTCTTCTGGGACATGGGCATGCCTAGAAGAGAATGACTTCAATTAGCACCGACAGGAAAGGGCTTGCTATGTGTCAAGGGGGCTCCACTGAAGGGTAAACCCTTAAACCCTGGAGAACAAAAAAAGGCTGAGATGGGGAGATGGGGAAAGCGTCTGAGTGCAGCATGCCTTCACTTTCTGAAACTCTGGAAATTATAGACTCTGATGGACAGCCAAGACTCTCGAGATGAATTCTGTCTTATGAACACAAGAAAATTAAGGCTCAGAGATGTTAGAGGGTAGGCCAAGGTCCCAGTTAATTAGTGTCTGAGTCAAGTCTTATACCCATGTTTCCTTGTTATCATGAGTTTGGGGAGAAGGTCTCTAACTTCTGATATTCCAAGCAAAAATCAGGAGATGTGTCTATCTTGTTCATCAAAAAGTTAGATAACAGCAGATGATCTGTAAGTATTTAAAGAATGAATGACACGAAGAGATTAAATCCAAGTATTGGTAAGATCCGAAGATAGAGTCAAACCAGAACCCCAGATTAAAAACCAGGGAAAAAACCGAACTGATTGCTGTCGAGTGGATTCCAAATCTCAGCAACCCTATAGGACAAGTAGAACTGCCCCATATGATTTTGAAGGAGCGCCTAGTGGATTCGAACTGCAGACCTTTTAGTTAGCAGCCATGGCACTTAACCAGTACGCCACCAGCTTTAGCCTTGAGCTGGTTCCCAGGATGAGGGTTGAAAGTCCTATTCTGGACCTGCAGTATCATAAACCAAAGAGAATCTAGAATCAATGTTTTGTGTCAATCAAGTGTAAGGGCCAGCCACTTTTCTCTTGTTTACATTATTAAAAAGATTGAATCCATAATAAGTACCTAGTGAAGAGTCGGTGTATAATAGATGTCAGTTGTGGTGGTGATGAGGAAGAAGATAGAGGAGGAGAAAAAAGGAGAAGAAGAGGGTGAAGAAGAAGAACTTTGTGGTATACCAGATCTAGATCCTCAGCTTGAAGTTCTCTCCACTTTTCAAGAGCTTGCCTGATTCATCCATAGCCTTTTTTTCATAAGCAGAACAAGCACAGATATATTGTTCTTAAAAAAAAAAAAAAAAGCAAAGCAAAAAAAAAGTGTTTGGATCTCACTCCAGACTACCTTCCATGTTTTGTTAGAGGTAAAAAGATTCAGACTATTCAGAAGGATTTCCAGCTCTGTTGAAGTCAGAATATGTGATATGTTCAATTCTTCCCACATCGTTCCATTTCACACAGAATGACTTGATTAACCTTTCTGAATATAGCGTTAATCATGTCACTCTTTTGCTCAAAAACCTCCAAGGACTCTCCGTCATCTATCAAGAAGAGTGCAAATTCATTAGCCTGGGGCTGTAAGTTGTCTTCAGTCTTACCTTGACTGGTTTCCATGATTTGTACGGAAGCTTGCAATAGCCTAGATCCTCTTGCCATTGCCTGGATTCATCTTGCAATGTTTATCTTCACACATTTTTCCTCCCACCCACTTTTACTCCTAAAGATCCTTCGTATTCTTCAAGTCTCAGCTTGTCTCTAAAACCAGTAAGAGCTCCCCTTCTTCTGAACTTTGAGAGTGTTTTGTTATTGTATGCTCAATAAGATCCTTACGCACTATGCTTAATTTGTGATCATTGAGGTTATCTTTCACACCAAATTATAAACTCTTCTCTTTAGGGATCATCTTTATCCTTCTTTTTATTCTCCTTAGTGTTTTTTAACAGTAGGTCATTCATATAGTTTTGTTGAGGGAATGATGGGATGAATGGTGAATTGGGCAAGAGGCTCCAGCTACTCAAAGACTGAGAAAACTACCAGCATACTGTGTTAATAACAAGGGTTTCAGCCAGCTTCAGTTCTTCCTTTAAATCTGGCAGGAGAAAGCCATCACTCTGCCAAAGGCTGTGCAAATGTGATGCTTTCTCCTGCATTTGACCGCACTAAGGAATGTGGAAGAGTCTGCGTCCCCAGGTGTAGCACCAGTGAGAAAAGGAAAGCAATGCAAGGCATTTGAAATCCTGTGTCTGCTCAGCCCAGTTATTCCTGGATGGCCTGTCCCCATGTCTGCCGCCCTCTGAGTGCTTTACTTAGCTGGAGTCTTGAATTCATTGTCAGCAGGGCTGGCTTTAAAGAATGTAAGATCCAAGGCCCTCCTGGGGGGGGGGGTGCTCTTTCAATTCTTTGCCCGATGAGTGACCAATCATTGCAACAGCTGTGTGTACGTGTGTGTGCGTACATGTGTGAAGACACGTGTGTGTTTATGTGAGAAGGATTAATGGAAGTTGTAATATTTTAACTAGGCTGTGAATGATGTAGAACCTGGGTATGTGACAAGAACTGGAGAATAACATGAACATGGACATGGAACTACACAAGAATCATTTAGGGTCAGGAAGCAACCTTGTTTGGCTGGAGCTTCAAGTGGACAAAGAGTGGAAACTTGAAAGGGTGGGGTCACATCAGAGATGACTTAGAAGCTAGGCCAAGGCTTTGAATTTTATGGAGGGGAGGGAAGGGCAATGGCGAGAGACTAGACTAGGGTGTCTAGACTGGGTGTCAACTCTTGTTCCAGGACTTAACCTTTCTGAGTGCCTGTTTCCTTATTTATAAAGTGGGAATACAGTTCTTTTACTCATAAAGTCATCATGAAGATTAAATTATATAGTGGGTCCAAAATTACTTTTTTAGAAAGGATGATAAATGAATTTGGCAAACTATTGGTCCTATTTTTAAAAAGGGTAAGAAGATAGGTTCTACTAACTGTAGAACTGTCAACATGATGGAATTCTTGAGTGAGATTATAGGTCAAGTTATTGAAAAATTGGCTTGAGAGCACTAAATAAAGAAGTGATAATCACCAAGAGCCAGCACGGGTTCCCTGAGAATGCTTCATGGCAGCTCAATGTCACTTCCTTTGTGGTGAGAGCTGTTAGGCTCATTCGAAAAATGCAACAGAAGCAGAGTATCTGGATTTCAACAAGGCCATATGCAAGGTTCTTCCTCAGAACAGGTTTATGAACAAGACAGAAAAGTGTAAGCTGAAGGATAATTCATTTGACAGGTTTTAAAACAAGCTGCCCATCGTGCCCCCAAAGTGACAATTGGTGGAATTATGTCAATCTGCAGATGGCTTCTAAGTGGCATGTTAGCACCAACCTCTGTCCTGTTCAACATTTTCAAAAAGAATTTAGAAGAACAAATAGAAGGTCTGCTTACCAAATATGCAATTGGTGAAAACTAGGAAGGAAAATAAACTTGGTAGGTAATCGGATCAGGATTTTTAAAACTCTGTTATTTAGAGATTGCTACTTTTTTTTTTTTTTACAGTATTTATGTTTTTGACAATAAACATTGTTTAGTTCATGATGAGTTTTCAGAGCCCTATTAAACCCATGCACCCAAATCACAAACACACGCTCTTCTCTCTCTTGGCTTCCTAAATGTCTGTGAATATTCTGTTCCCTGGCACGGAACCAGCACCATAGGAATGGAACAAAGACAGAGCCCTCCTTCGCAAAGACCAGGCTGTAAAATTAGCAAAGGAATAAAAAACAGCTGGTGAAATATGATAGCTGTTATTCTGAGCCCATGAACCTGAAAAGATAGTTTATTTTAGAAGACAAACAAAATCTGCCTTCTGTTTGATCTGGGATAGCATCCACCGTCAGAAGCCATCCACTCGCATTTGGTTACTCTGGAGGTTTGGGACAAGCAGTACAGGCTCTGTAAACAAAGAACAGAAAGGATCCGTTTCTATCTTAATTTGACAGTAAACAGTACTAATTTCACTCTGCAGCTGTTTATCGATACCCAGGGGAAAAAAAAGTTGCAATTCAATAGAGAGAACAGTAGCCAGTATGTTGGGGCAGAATTGTTCATAAGATGGCAGGAGCTAGGCTGTCTTGAATCTCCTGATGGTAGAAGAACACAATGTAAATTGCCACACGATGTGGTTTTCATCTGGCAGCAGGGCCAGCAATGGGAGCCTATAGCTTTTTGCCTTCAAAGAAGGCTCTCTGTAGTAGCTTCATCTGGATTTATCTTAGTAACTGCCAATGGGTTTCTTGTCAATCATTTTATATTTTACAGAAAATAAGTCTGGCCCAAGGCAAAACTCTTTACTCACCCAGTCACTTACTCACTCATTCATTTTACAAATGTATATTAAGTCCTTATTACTTGCTCAGCATGAAGCTGTATATTGGAGACAAAAAGATGAACATCATTCATGCCCAGTGATCTTCACTTTCTAGCTGTAGGGAAATTTGCAAACAAATAATGAGGACTATTATGTTCTCATTACATTATTATAGGTACCTTACCTATAATACCTTACCTTATTACAGGTAAGTCAGTGCCATAATAAAAGAAGCATGTTGGTTAATAAAAGATTCAGGTTAGTTGAGTTCCCATGCATATTATTCATGAATTGGTCACACAGAAATAGGTTATAGCATTCTAGATCAGATTTGAAAGAAGTGCCCCATACAGTGTCTTTATTTGTTCATCCAACCATTCATTCATTCATTTTTGGGTGATTCAGACGAGGACTAACATGCCTGACACCTTGGAGAGTACTTTCCATGCATTATCTTGTTCAATCCTCTCAACCACAGTATGAGGTTAGGCACTAATGTTATCATCCACTTGACCAATAAGGATGTAAATAGGGTGTAAAGAGGTTGAATTACTTGCCTGTGGAAGTGAAGTCAGCAACAAAACCCAGGGTTGGTGCGCTCCAAAGTCCATGTTCTTTATAATAATGTTTTCCATTTAGCCTGTTGTTGTTCTTAGCTGCCCTCGAGTCAGCCTCCAACTCATGATGACCCCGTGTGTGCGGAGTAGAACTGCTCCGTAGGGTTTAATCTTTATGGAAGCATATTGTCAGGCCATTCTTCCACAAAGCCTTTGAATGGGTTCGAACTACTAACCTTTTGGTTGGCAGCCAATAGCAAACTGCTTGTACCATGAAGGCTCCTATTTTAAGGTGTCTAGAGGTCATGAGGAAACCCTGGTGGCATAGTGGTTAAGTGCTACGGCTGCTAACCAAGAAGTCGATAGTTCAAATCCGCCAGACACTCCTTGGAAACTCTACGGGGCAGTTCTACTCTGTCCTATAGGGTCTCTATGAGTAAGAATTGACTTGACAGCACTGGGTTTGGTTTTGGTTTTTAGAGATCATGGATTGCAGTGACTCATCATATACATCAATTATCATGGCCATATATTTTTTGAAAAAGTATAAGTTTTTCCAATGAATACAGCATTTATTCTAGTAATTGATTATAATAGACATACCACATCTCTCTATATAATATTCAGCTGCCACTTTTAGGTAACTCTCAGGGTCCTCTGCTTGGGGTAAAGAAGATGTTGCCCTTCAGTTCGTAAAAAATATTTGTTGAGCACTTACTATGTTCCATGAACTAACCTGGGCTTCCTCCTTACTGGGAGTCAGTTTCCCCGTGACATTATCCTGACTCTTTACCAGGTGTGGTTGTCTGTCTTCCCAATCCAAAATCTAAAACAAACACAGTCCCACAATAGTTTAAATAATTTTGAGGACTCTTACCATTTGCCATCAAACCAGAAAGAACACTGAGTGTGAACAGCTTTAGAAAAAAAAAAATTCCTGTCACATGTTCAGTTGAGTAAGAATATGCAATTTCACTACTTATATTTTAATTTATCTTCTTTTTATATGCAGGTGGATCTCTATCATTAGGTCATATCTGTCTTGGCCAAATAAAGCATTCTATTTAGAAAGTGGGACACTTCGTTCAGCCATCGTTTCTCCATTTCACTGAAAAAGCATAGCAGCAATGGATTTGTGACTTCCAGATTATTTCATCAGTT
Source organism: Elephas maximus indicus (assembly GCF_024166365.1). Taxonomy (NCBI): domain Eukaryota; kingdom Metazoa; phylum Chordata; class Mammalia; order Proboscidea; family Elephantidae; genus Elephas; species Elephas maximus. The sequence continues at coordinate 110,535,985 of NC_064819.1, forward strand.
GGTTTGCCCACGTTCTGATGCACAATAGATGTGAGCTCTAGAAATCCAGATGACAAAGGAGAATAGACATGGTTTTGGTAAAGTGGCAGAATTTGTTCCTTTATTATGCATTGGCCCTGGTGGCGCAGTGGTTAAGCAATCAGTTGATAACCAAAAAGTCAGCAGTTTGAACACACCAGTCGTTCTGCAGGAGAAAGATGTGGCAGTCAGCTCCAGAAAAGATTACAACCTTGGAAACCCTATGGGGCAGTTCTACTCTGTCCTATATGGCCACTATGAGTTGGCATCGACTCCATGGCCAAGGGTTATATGTTGTTTATTTTTGGAAGACATCATTTGTTGAACATAAAATAATGAGGTAGAGTATAGTTCTGACCATCATTAAAGGAGAATGAACTGTGAAGCTCATTTAGACCCAGTTTTGTATCTAGATTGTATTCCCCATGGCTAATCTGTGCCTTGTCATCTGAGTACAAAAACCTACTCTGGCTTTACTGGTAGTTCATTAATATTCTCCCATTTAAGGATACAGAATTTGGAGCATTCAATTCAAATAATAGTTCCTTATACTAGTACACTCTTTACAGTGCCTATATCACTTGGACTGTATTAGAATGCTCTCAGCAGCAGGTGACAGAATACCCTGACTCCGCTGCCTTAAGCAAAGAATGCATTTATTTTCGTATGGCAAAACCATAGATAAGGCATCATTGGGGTTGGCTAATTAACTGGCTCAAGCATATTATCAAAGACCCAGGCTCTTTGCATCTCTGTGCTCAGCCATCCTAAGAGAGTTTTCTTTATGCTCAAGCATGTTCCCCTATGGTAGTAAGACCTCTGTAGTTTCCAACAGCAGCAGCACCAGTATTATATCCAGATATGACAATGCCCAGGGGAAGAATATACCATATCTTCCTTATACTTCTTTTTTAAAGCAAGGAAACCTTCCCCTGAAGCCCCCAGAGGCCCTCCCCTCACATCTCAGTGGCCAGAATTGCATTTCATACCCTTACTTCCGCCTGTCACCATCAGGGGGAATAGGGCCACCATTATGAGCATTCTCCAAAGTACATGACCTTGTGGAAGAAGGTAGATACCTCAACAGGACAAAATTGGGGTTCTGTTATCAAGACCCTGGGGTAAATGGCTATTAGGTAGGGAACCAATAGTGTTTACTACAAGTGGTCATGCCTTGCCTGGCTAACCTTCAAGAGATCCTTGCGTAGAAGGCAAGTGAGGCATGACAACCCCCAAGAAGCAGAACAGACAACAAAACATGTTAGCTCTTTGCTTGAGGCCACCTGAAATTAAATGGCAATGTGAAGATTCCAACCAAAGTCTTCGGGATCATGTCCACTGTTCTTTGCATTGCTTGTCTCCTTGGTCTTGACCTAGGAACTTTTCATCACTCTAGAGCTTACTATTTTTTCTGGTGCCTGAGCTCAGCTAAAATGTGCCTTCTTCCAAAGATGGGTATGTAGCAAACACTCACGGGGCACTTAGTTTCCCAGACACTGCGCTAAAAGTTTTGTACCACTAGTCTCACAAAACCCCAAATCACAAAACTAGTATGAGGAACTGGGACTCAATCCTGGGCAATCTATTCTGGACACCATGTTCTTAACCATGTACCCAGGGAGGGTACTTTCTGTTGTCAGGGCTGCAGTGGGCGAGGAGGGGGAAGTTAATTCAACATTTCACAAACCGATGGCGGCTTTCCAAGGGAAATTGATTTAGAGGGGTAGATTATGTGCCCTTGGAGACCATTGGCACCTGGGGCCGTGGAAGAAGAGCCCTGGTATTCAATCCAGTTACCCTGGAAAAAGTTCCCAACTAAGCCTCAGTTTTCTTATCTGCAAAGTAGAGATAAAAGCAATCGCTACCTCATAGCTTTGCTGTTGCAAAAAGTAAGGAAGAATATATGCAGAAATACTCTAAATTGTAGAGCATTGTAACAATTATTAGTTTGTAATTACTATTAATAATGGCATCACCTGCTTTCAGAGGACGTCACAGGGCATTCCGCTCGTGTGACTCAACCTTCCTGCTCTTTGAGATAGGCAGGGGCTTAAGAAATGGGAAACTGTGCTGTGATAATGGCAAGCAGATGGTTGAGCTTCCATGGGCTTAATGCTGTGCACGACCCTGTTAATGGAAACTATGGTGACGTAGTGGTTAAGAGCTATGGCTGCTAACCAAAAGGTCGGCAGTTCAAATGCACCAGGCACTCCTTGGAAACACTATGGGGCAGTTCTACTCTGCCCTACAGGGCCGCTATGAGACAGAATCAACTTGAAGCAATGGGTTTGGTTTTTGGTTTTGACCCAGCTATTCTCTGTAAGAGTTTTACTCCCTAGTCCTCCTCCCCAGGATGTCTTCTTCACTTCTCCTGGTGCCTGTCCCCCACCGGTCTTACCTCTTGCTCCCAGAGCTGTTTCATCCCTCATCTGCATCTTGCGGTCTTTCTCTAGGTGGCAGGGAACAGGAAGATCATACCTGACTCTGACAAAATCAGTGAATGCTTGTAAGTCATAATGTTGCTGAACTCTGGTATAGGGTACGAGCCCTCTGTGAGCTGAGTGTTTGCTCACTGGAGCTTGTTTTACATACGCTGCAGCAGACTCCAGCCACAGAGAAGAGCGGTCGTCACCCTGGCATACTACAACATCCACCTGCAGGAAATTACAGTTGGAAGAGACCTGGCAATCACTTAAACCCTCCTGTTCCAAATGTTGATGGATGAGCTAAGAAAAAGAATCCATGCTCAAAAATGTTTAGCAAGTGTGGAGTTAAACACAGCGAAACAGGTTTCTATAGTAATAATTGGAAATTTTTGGAATCTTCAAAAATATGCTAATGTATATTATGGAGCCCCTGATTGAGGCAAACAGTTAACGGCTGCTAAACAAAAGGTCGTAGGTTTGATTTCGGCCAGTGGTGCTTAGGAAGAAAGGCCTGGCAATCTACTTCTGAAAAATCAGCCATTGAAAACCGTATCAAGTACAGTTCTACTCTATTATACATGGGGTTGCCATGAGTTGGAATCGACTCAACCGCAACTGGTGGTTTTTTGGATACCTATTAAAAAACTGAATATTTAAGAAGCAATTTCCCAATAAAAAATTTTGTTTTCACAGAACATCTAATGAAACCATTTTCCACAGAACACTGATTAAATCCAATTATTTTATATTTTGGGGAACTGAGGCTCACAGGAGCCCTGGTGGCACCGTGGTTAAGAGCTCAGGCTGCTAACCAAAATTTTGGCAGTTGGAAACCACCAGCTCCTCCTTGGAAACCCTACAGGGCAGCTCTACTCTGTCCTATAGGGTGGCTATGAGCCGGAATCAACTCCACGGCGATGGCTTTGTTAACAGGAAGCTCACAGAAGTTAAGTGAGTTGCTCACGGTTTCTAGCTAGCGAGTAGAGGAAGGAGACTCCCAGTTCACAATGCCCTATACAGGTGGTTTTCAATCTTTAGCGATCACCTGTAGGACTTGTGGAAGCACAGATTTCTAGGCCTCACCCCCAGAATTTCTGTTTCTGAATATCTGAGGATGGGCCTGAATATTTGCATATTAACAAGCTCCCTATGAGTCAGCAATGGTTTTTTTTTCAACAAGTTCCCAAGGAGCCCCGAGGGTGCAATGGTTAAGCGCTCAACTGCTAACCAAGAGGTAGGAAGTTCGAACCCACCAGTCACTCCTTGGGAAAAAAATGTGGCAGTCTGCTTCCATAAGAATTGTAGCCTTGGAAACCCTGTGGGGTAGTAACTTCTACCCTATTGTATAGGGTGGCTGTGAGTAGGAATGAACTCGATGACACACACAACAACAAAAATAACAAGTTCTCAGGTGATGCTGATGCTGCTGGTCTGGTACCTGCAGTTTGAGAACCACTGTCATATCACCTGCCTCTCTTGTTAAGTGCTGTGACAGAAGACATCAGGTTTCTGATACAAGGAGAGGTGTAGCTTCCTGGGAGCTGAAGCAGGTTTGGCCCTAGACAGAGTAAGCAGTTTGCCCCCCTGATGTGATCTACGGAGCATTGGGAGACCGGCTCAGCCCTCCGAACTTTCTCACACTTCCTGAAGTTCTTCACTCTCCACAGCCACTCTACCTGGACTCCTACCATTGAGAGAGTCAGGGTTTCTTCTTTGTTTATTTTTGTTTTAAGTTGCTCTTTTACTAGGTTCATGTTCCTGGGAGGGCTGAACAAGGATCATCAGTCACTCTCACTTGAGCAAAATTTAGTGAAATAAGATTTCCCTTTGCATTTTGCTGAGAATACTCTCATGTATGGAGACTACTGATGGAGGGGAAGTTGGAAAGGAAGGGAAGGGGGGATTTGATTGAGTTGTAGAAGAAATTACAGGAGGAAGACTTGGTTAAGGAGGATGGAAGGAAGCTTTAAAATGGGTTGCTGGGTACCTGGTGAGTGAGGGTACCCTGGAGGTGGCATGCCACTTCAGGTTGAGCTGCTCCTTCTTGCTGTGAGTAGCATTATCCTAAACATCACTAGTTACTGAACAAGGGTTGGGGCAGGAGTCGGGGGATACAGATTTTCCTTCTGGAGCACAGCAGTCTTGTCCTCATTCAAATATGGGAATTTAAGATGGTGGGGCAGACAGAAATGACTCCCAGGGTCCTGCTGACCAAGAAAGCTCCTTCCAGTCACAAAAAGTCAGGATCTGGCAAAGAAGACCAAGCACTGGGTGGTCTGTCCCCCTGTGCTCATGGGAACATCTGCTGGCTTTTCTGTTGAATCATATTTACTAAAGTGTGTCTGTTTATCCCCTTGGACTGGAACAAAGGGCACGCAGCCTCTCTGTCTCTTGCTTCCTCTCTCTGTATTGGTGTGTGTGCCTCCCTCTGCGTGGGTCTCTTTCTGTATTTTTCTATAATGGTTCCTCTTGTCAGCCTCTCCGCATCTAGTCTCAGTCTCTCTCCATGGAGGAAGAATGTGCAGAAATTTCTCTGGACAGGAGATTTAAATTGCCAGCACTGACTACAACTTTGCCTGTTTTCAGAGGGATCTATTTACATAGAATTCTGCCAAAATGGCACCCTCTCCCCAAAGTCATTCTATTTTAGAGGCTGTGGCCACCCCTTCCACAGTCCCTGCTCCTAGTTAGGAAGAATGGGGGTGGGATGGGAGTAGAGGTGAGGGAAGCAAGAGTAGAGAATCTATTCAACAAACCCAGTACCAGGGGAAATTGTAATTCCCTTTCCCCTTCTCCTCTGCTGCCCTCTGGGTTATCTTCAGTAGCAGAGAAAGATGGGAATTTCAGACTCCCAGCCCAATGGTTGGGGAGATACTCTGGGTCAGGGGTTTGGACCTGCCCAAAATTCTCAGAGAGCACATTTTGCACTACATCTGGGGCGGTGATCCTTTGAGGACAATTAATGTCTGCTTTTAACCTAGCCACGGTGGTGTAGTGGTTAAGAGCTACTGCTGTTAACCAAAAGGTTGGCAATTCAAATCCACCAGGCGCCCCTTGGAAACCCTATGGGGCAGTTCTACTCTGTCTGATAGGGTCGCTATGAGTCAGAATCAACTCCACGGCGAAGAGTTTTGGCTTCACCTAGCCACTAATCCCTAGATGGCACAAATGGTTAATGTGCATGGCTGCCAACCAAAAGGTTGGCAGTTCAAGACTACCCAGAGGTGCTTTGGAAGGAAGCCCTGCTGATTGACTCCTGAAAAATCAGCCACTGAAAAACCTCTGGAGCACAGTTCTACTCTGACACACATGGGGTCGCCACGAGTGGGAATCGACTGCACAGCAACTGGTTTGGTTTAGCTCAGGCACCCAGCCTCCTGGACACTTTACGGGAGAGTTTAAAGCCATCTCCTTCCCGCATTCCTGTCTTTTGTTCCTTAGACAGGGGGCAGTGTACAGCAAGGACCAACAGCCATGGAGAAGTGTGGAAATCATTCAGTCCAAGTCTCCCACAGGAATGCAAAGTTTTGGATCAAAGTTAAGAAAGGACCCATCAGGCGGTATTTATCCTCCCCTTTCTGAGTTCTGATGACTGACATTGTTCTGTTTTTATTACTGGCCCTCAGAAGCAATTGTTTTAGAAAAATATTGTCTAGACCTGAAATTGAGTGAATATGACATTAATTACAGAGGCTTTCCTCTGAGCGGCAACTTGCCAGCTGTATTCCCTGCCAGTGAGCAGCTGGGGGCTCCTACAGAGCCGCCGATGGTGAAGTGGAGGGAGCCGCCATGCATGGAAGGCCCGTTATATGCAAAGTTCTGAACCTTGCCTTTCACATGGGTTGCCCCATTTCACCTTCACAGCAACCCTATGAAGTTGGTACCACTTTCCCTGTTTGACAGATGAAGAAATTGAGGGTCAGAAAAGTTAAATATTATATCCACGGTCACACAGGACCTGTGGAGTCAGGATTCGAATGTAGGTCATCCTAGCTCTGAAATCTATGCTCTTTCCTTCCCAGCTGCTCCATGGGAGAAAGATATGGCAGTCTGCTTCCGTAAAGATTTACACTGTTGGAGACCCTATGGGGCAGCTCTACTCTGTCTTACAAAGTTGCTATGAGTTGGAATCAACTTACCGCAATGGCTGGTGATGGAGTTTCTGACTTTAACTGTTTCAAAATTTTTTTCTCTGCCACTGTTGGAAACTCTGGTGGCGTAGTGGTTAAGAGCTACAGCTGCTAATCAAAAGCTGGCAGTGTGACTCCACCAGGCACTCTTTGGAAACCCTACAGGGCAGTTCTACCTTGTCCTGTAGAGTAGCTATAAGTCAGAATTGACTCGACGGCAACGGATTTATTTTTTTTTTCCACACAGTGATGAATGCCACAGTACATGTTCATATAGTGCTAGAACATCTAAGCCTGCACATTTGTGTTACACCAGGTGGGCTAGCACAGTGGCAGTAGGTGTATTTCTGCAAGTCATTCTTATCTTGGGACATCTAGCAATAACTTAACTATAAAGAGAAATGACTATGATATGTACACAAATACCACTAAACCCAAACTATAGGAGCTCTGGTGGTGCAGTGGTTAAAGTGATCAACTGTTGTTATGGATTGAATTATGTCCCCCCAAAAATGTGTGTGTCCCTTGGGCTGGGCCATGATTCCCAGTGTTGTGAAATTTTCCTATGTGTTGTAAATCCTGCCTCTATGATGTTAATGAGGGAGGATGGGCAGCAGTCCTGTTAGTGAGGGAGGCAGGACTCAACCTACAGGATTGGATTGTGTCTTGAGGCAATTTCTTGAGATGTAAATCTTTTTTTAAAAGATACAAGCAAGCAGAGAGATGGGGGACCTCATGCCACCAAGAAAGCAGCGCTGGGAGCAGAGCATATCCATTGGACCTGGGGTCCCTGTGCCTGAGAAGCTCCTCGACCAGGGGAAGATTGAGGACAAGGACCCTCCTCCAGAGCCGACAAAGAGGGAAAGCCTTCCTCTGGAGCTGACACCCTGAATTCAGATTTCTAGCCTCCTGGGCTGTGAGAAAATAAATTTCTCTTTGTTAAAGCCATTCATTTGTGGTATTTCTGTTACAGCAGCACTAGATAACTAAGACAACTGTTAACTAAAAGGTTGGTTGTTTGAAACTACCAGTGACACCTCCGGAGAAAGATATGGCAGTCTGCTTCCGTAGAGATTTACAGCCTTGGAAACCCTATGGGGTCAATATGTGTCTGAATCGACTCGATGGCCGTGGATTTTTTTGGGTTAAATCTAAACTAGATGTAGCCCCAACTTAACTTCTGATAATTGGACCCTCAAAATTTTCACTGCTGTTCTAGCACCGTCCAATACATGAAGAAGGTTAATGGAGGGGAAGTTGAAATGGAAAAGAAAATGGTGTCCACGTCTTATTATTTCAAATGTTTAAAAGACATATAACTATGTAAACATATCACTATGACTTCTACCAAACCTTGTGCAAGTAAGGGATCCCGAAGTTTAAATTTCACCAGCTTCATTCTTTTCTTGTATGTATGTGCACTGAGTAGTATCTCCACTCCAGGAATAAGACAACGGTACTAAAAGGAATATATTTTTTTCTCTCATGTGTTCCAGGGACACAGAAGTGTTGAGAACCAGAGCTTTGAAACTTATAAAATGCTGGACTTGGTTCTCCACTGCTGCTTTCTTTCTAGTACAGGAATCAGCAAGCTTTTTCTGTAAAAGATGAAATTGTAAATATTTTAGGCTGTGTAGACCATGTGGCCCCACGTGTCTGTCAGTTTGTCATACTGTGGGGGCTTGCACATTGCTGCGATGCTAGCTATGACAGTGGTATTCAGATACCAGCAGCGTCGTCCATGGAAGACAGGTTTCAGCTGAGTTTCCAGACTAAGACAGACTAGGAAGGGCGCGGCAGTTTACTTCTGAAAAGAATTAGGCAGTGAAAAACTTATGAATAGCAGCAGAACATTGCCTGATATAGTGCTGGAAGATGAGCCCCCCAGGTTGGAAGGCACTCAAAAGACGACTAGGGAAGAGCTGCCTCCTCAAAGTAGAGTCAACCTTAAAAATGTGGATGGAGTAAAGCTTTCGGGACCTTCATTTGCGGCTGCGGCATGACTCATAATGAGAATAAACAGCTGCAAATGTCCATTAATAATCAGAACCTGGAATGTTCGAAATATGAATCTAGGAAAATTGGAAATCGTCAAAAATGAAATGGAACACATAAACATTGACATCCTAAGCATTAGTGAGCTGAAATGGACTGGTCTTGGACATTTTGAATTGGACAATCATATGTGGGCAATGACAACTTGAAAAGGAATGGTGTTGCAATCATTGTCAAAAAGAACATTTCAAGATCTATCCTGAAGTACAACACTGTCAGTGATAGGACAATACCCATATGCCTACAAGGAAGACCAGTTAATACGACTATTATTCAAATTTGTTCACCAACCACTAAGGCCAAAGATGAAGAAATTGAAGACTTTTACCAGCTTCTTTAGTCTGAAAGTGATCGAACACGCAATCAGGATGCATCGATAATTACTGGTGATTGGAATGCAAAAGTTGGAAACAAAGAAGAAGGATCAGTAGTTGGAAAATATGGCCTTGGTGATAAAAACGATGGCAGAGATTGCATGATTGACTTTTGAAAGACCAATGACTTCTTCATTGCAAATACCTTTTTTCGCCAACATAAATGGGGACTATACACATGGACCTTGCCAGATGGAATACATAGGATAAAATCGATTACATCTGTGGAAAGAGACAACGAAAAAGCTCAATATCATCAGTCAGAACAAGGCCAGGGGCCGACTGTAGAACAGACCATCAATTGCTCATATGTAAGTTCAAGCTGAAAATGAAGAAACTCAGAGCAAGTCCACGAGAGCCAAAATATGACCTTCACTATACCCCACCTGAATTTAGAGACCATCTCAAGAATAATAGATCTGAGGCGTTGAACATTAATGACCGAAGACCAGATGAGTTGGGGAATGACATCAAGGACATCATGCATGAAGAAAGCAAAAGGTCATTGAAAAGACAGGAGAGAAAGAAAAGAACAAGATGAATGTCAGAGGAGACTCTGAAACTTGCTCTTGAACATCGAGCAGCTAAAGCAAAAGGAAGAAATGATGAAGTGAAAAAGCCAAACAGAAGATTTCAAAGGGCAGCTTGAGAAGACAAAGTAAATCATTATAATGACATGTGCAAAGAGTTGGAAATAGAAAACCAAACGGGAAGAACACTCTTGGCATTCCTCAAGCTGAAAGAACTAAAGAAAAAATTCAAGCCTTGAGTTGTATTAGTGAGGAATTCTACAGAAAAAATATTAAACAATGCAGGAAACATCAAAAGAAGATGGAAAGAATAAGCAGAGTCATTATACCAAAAAGAATCAGTCAACATTCAACCATTTCAAGAGGTAGCATATGATTAGGAACAGATGGCACTGAAGGAAGAAGTCCAAGCTGCACTGAAGGCATTGGCAAAAAACAAGGCTCCAGAAACTGACAGAATATCAATTGAGATGTTTCAACAAACAAATGCAGTGCTGGAAGTGCTCACTCATCTATGCCAAGAAATTTGGAAGACAGCTACCTGGCCAACCAACTGGAAGAAATCCATATTTATGTCTATTCCCAAGAATGGTGATACAACCAAATGCGGAAATTATTGAACAATATCATTAATATTACATGCAAGCAAAATTTTGCTGAAGATCATTCGAAAGCAGCTGCAGCAGTATATAAACAGGGAACTGCCAGAAATTCAGGCCAGATTCAGAAGAGGACGTGGAACCAAAGCTAGCGTTGCTGATGTCAGATGGATCCTGGCTGAAAGCAGAGAATACCAGAAGGATGTTTACTTGTGTTTTATTGACTATGCAAAGACATTTGACTGTGTGGATCATAACAAATTGTGGATAACATTCTGAAGAATGGGAATCCCAGAACACTTAACTGTACACAGATCAAGAGGCAGTTGTTCAGACAAGACAAGGGGTTACTGAGTGGTTTAAAGACAGGAAAGGTGTGCATCAAGGTTGTATCCTTTCACCGTACATATTCAATCTGTATGCTGAGTAAATAATACAAGAAGCTGGACTATATGAAGAAGAATGGGGCCTCAGGATTGGAGGAAGGATCATTAACAACCTGCATTATGCAGATGACACAACCTTGCTTGCTGAAAGTGAAGACGACTTGAAACAGTTACTCATGAAGATCAAAGACCACAGACTTCAGTATAGATTACCCCTCAACATAAAGAAAACAAAAATCCTCAAAACTGGACCAATAAGCCACATCAAGATAAACAGAGAAAATATTGAAGTTGTCACAGATTTCATTTTACTTGGATCCACAATCAACACCCATGGAAGCAGCAGTCAAGAAATCAAAAGACGCATTGCATTGGGCAAATCTGCTGCAGAGGACCTCTTCAAAGTGTTGAAAAGCAAACACGTCACCTTGAAAACTAACGTGCACATGACCCAAGCCATGGTATTTTCAATCACCTCCTAAGCACGTGAAAGCTGGACAACTGAATAAGGAAGGCCGAAGAAGAATTGAAGCCTTTGAATTGTGTTGGCGATGAGTATTGAATATACCGTGGAGTGCCCAAAAGAACGAACAAATCTGTCTTGGGAGAAGTGCAACCAGAATGCTTCTTAGAAGCAAGGATGGAGTGACTGCATCTTACATATTTTGGACATGTTACCAGGAGGGATCAGTCCTTGGAGAAGGACACCATGCTTGGTAAAGTAGAGGGTCAGCAAAAAAAAGGAAGACCCTTAACGAGATGGATTGACACAGTGGCTGCAACAACGGGCTCAAGCATAACAAGGATTGTAAGGATGGCACAGGATCGGGCAGTGTTTCGTTCTGTGGTACATTGGGTTGCTATGAGTCAGAATGGACTCAATGGCACCTAACAACAATAACAACAACAGACTGTGTGGTCTCTGTTACAACTACTCAACTCTGCTGTTATAGCTTAAAAGTAGCCACAGATAACATATAAACAAACAGTGTGGCTGTGGTCCGATATAACTTTATTTAGAAAAACAGGTAGTGGGCAGGATTTGACCCTTGGCCCACAGCTTGCTGAGTCCTGTTGTAGTATATCTTCCTTGAGTTGGAAGTTTATTGTATTGAGGATAAGCAGGCCCTCAAGGAGAGAGCTGTGTGGCTTCCACTGATGCTTAAACATGTTATGTGAGGTTGAATCCTTACTGACTTCTACCGTCTTTTGGTGACTTTGGTGCAAGACGTATTGAAGGAGGAAAGACATACAACTTGCGGGATGGACAAGCTTAAGGATTTTCTAGGCACACAGATAATCTCATTTTTAAGTTCGTCTTAGTCATCTAGTGCTGCTATAACCGAAATACCGCAAGTGGATGGCTTTAACGAAGAGAAATTTATTTCTTCACAGTCAAGTAGGCTAAAGTCCAAATTCAGGGAGTAAGCTCCAGGTGGGGGGCTTCCCCCAGACTAGCAGCTTCGCTACTCAGCGATCCCAGGTCCAAAGGACGGGCTCTGATCCCGGTGCTGCTTTCTTGGTGGTGTAAGGCCCCTTTTTCTGCTTGCTTCCCTTTCCTTTTTATCTCTTGAGAGGTAAAAAGTGGTCAGGCCACACCCCAGGGAAACTTCCTTTACATTGGATTGGGAATGTGACCTGGGTAAGGGTGTTACAATCCCACCCTAATCCTCTTTAACATAAAGTTACAATCACAAAATGGAGGATGACCATAGAATACTGGGAATCGTGGCCGAGCCAAATTGATACACACATTTTTGTGGGGACATAATTCAACCCATGACAAAGTTAAACGTATTTGGACATACAGGGGAGACATGTGGCTCTTTAAATCTACACATGGGCCATCTTTCTGGGTGTAACTGAAATACTTGGAAGGCTAATATATCTTTGCCTACAAGTTTTTGAGAAGTCTAGTAAACCTTCTGGTACTGACCCTTGTCATTCAGAGCCACCATCTAGGTCCATGTTCATTTCTACAGCATACGTGTTAACATTACCAACATCTTAATTTTCCTGGGTTGAAATATTAAAATGATTAACATAAAGCTTCTGTATTTATCTTATTGGAAAGAAGCGTTATAGGAAAATCACAAAACTATTCTTTTTTTCTCTGGAAACTTCAAATTTCTGTATTCTTCAGAGTTAAAATTAGGGATACACTTTAGTATTATTTTCCTTCCCCCACTTCTCTTCCCTCTCATTTTAACTGAGTTAAAAGAAAGGACTTGATTAAATAAAGTGGAAGGCGTCATGTTGTAATTTAAAGCATTTTGGAGTTCATTTTCCTCGTATATACACTCTCTTTATTATATTAATTTCTAGTCCTCCAATTAAATGTTTAGCATTGGTCACAGATACATATGTTACATCTAACGCACACTGACCTATAGGGTCGCTATGAGTCAGAATCGACTCGAAGGCAGTGGGTTTTTGGTTAATGTACACTGATGGGATAATGTCCAATATTAGTCCAAGGAGTTAGCCAATGTTCAACATAAATAAAATATTTTAGTTCGCCCTTCAGGTGTGAGTAGGTCAATTTACCAGCCCTACCAAGAACAAAACAATGGCATTGTTTCTCCACAATAGTAACACTAATAGGTCCTGGTTAATGGTGAGTTAGTTCATCAGAGAAAACTAATAATTATAATATTATTTAGAGTTGTAAAAATTTGTTTGTTTTTAATTACTACCTTGGAGATTATTTAAGAAGATTCTTCACATCATCTACTAACTCTACAGGTCTTAGAGGAAGGGAAAAAAAAAAAAAAAACATTGCCATCGAGTTGATTCCAACTCAAAGCAACTCTAAAGGACAGAGTAGAAGTGCCCCATAGGGCTTCCAAGAAGTGCCTGATAGATTCTAACAGCCAACCTTTTAGTCAGCAGCCGTAGCTCTTAACCACTAGGCCACTTATCAGAAGAGGCTTTTCTAAAGTTACGCTATTGATAAGTGGTTAGGTAAGGGGAGGCCGAGGCTTTAGTACCCCACCCAAAGATTTCTCCCCCATGGAAAGTGAGTTAGAGTTCAATGTTGTTTCTCAGAAAACATGCATAATGTAGGGTAAAGAACTTCTGAATCAGACTGAATCTGGTTAACAACCTGCCTTTGTCACTTACTGATGGTGTGACACTGGATAGTACTTTAATCTCTAGAACCTCTGTGATTGGAACATTAATTCTCCGTCTTTTTGAGAGTTAAATGAGATTATGTATGCCAGATTATTTTATAAACTATAATCTACAGGGTAAGTTATGTCTTTTCTCTGCCTTATTTTTTATAACCAGTTACCCTCAGTCTATTCTGACTCATGGCAACTCCATGAGTGTCAAAGTAGAACTGTCCTCCGCAAAGTTTTCAGTGGCTGAATTTTTGGAAGTAGATCACCTGGCCTTTCTTCTGAGGTTCCTCTGGGTGGACTCAAACCTTCAAACTTTTAGCGAGCAGCCAAGTGCATTAACTATTTGTACCACCTCAGGACTCTTTGGTTTCTATAGAGCAGTGATTATTGACCTTGGATGCATATTAGGATTATCTGGAAAGCGCTTGACTATCAGTCAGTAAAATCTAATGAATAATTGAGAATAAAAGTGGTTACCTTTAAGATCAATTAACTGTCCTCAGAAGGGGTCACAATAGAGCCAGAAGTCTTAGCTATCAACCCAACAACATTTCGTTTGTATGTGGAAATATAGTGGGAAGGAAGGAGGGCTTTTCCAACAATAGATTATATTTTCACAGCTCTTTTACATTAAATTTTACATAGCTATTCATATGTGGTACTAAGTTTATGTTCCTGGCAACTCTGAAAGTTTGTTCAACTTCAGAAAGATTACACCACTTACAAAAGTTCATGCAGTTTTTCCTTGGCAGAACAAAGGCTTATTTCCAAGTCTTCGGACTCCAACATTCTTTCTATTAAACCACTGCAGAAGGTGTTTTATCTGTCTCATGAAGTGTTGCTTCCCTTAGAAGATCCATGATTAGCGGAATGGAGGGGTTTCCCCATGTCTGGCAGAAAGTGATCTGCTCCCACACTGTCAGCCCTGGGAGTTAAGTGCTGGTTTTCAAGACTGAGGGAAGAAGGGACTAAGCTACTCAAGGCCATCTCATCTGTAGCCTAAGAACCTAAGGCAGTTGTTCTTGGGCTTGTGGTTTTCCTAGAGTAGAACAATTTCTCCCAAAGTGGAGAACTAACATGGGATTGTCAACATTTTATTTTACTCAATGAGAATAAACAAAACAAACAAAACCTGCAGGAGGAATGGGAGAAGGGATGAATAGGTGAAACACATGAATGACATTTTAGGGTGGGGAAACTATTCTATATGGCATTGCAATGGTGAATACATTGACTGCACAACACCAAGAGTGAAACCTAAGGTAAATTATGGACTTCAATTAATAATAATGTCTCAATATTTGTTCATAACCTCTAACAAATGTGCCACGCTAATGTAAGATGTTGATAATAGGAGTTACTGTGTGCTGGAGTAAGAAGGAATATATGGGAACCCTGTAATTTCTGCATACTTTGTGTGTGTATGAACCTAAAACTGTTCTTAAAAATAAAGTATACCAAATTCTTTTAAAAAAAAATGTCACCTACTACCAGCTTCATTTCAACCAAGCCATTTAACATTCACTCCCCAAAAGGCAGAACGCTCAGGATCAAGGACAATTGTTTCATGGAATCAGTCTAGTTCTATGGACAATTCACTACATAGTCCTTTCTTGCCTTCCTTGTTTTTCTCTCTCTCTCTTTCTCCCTCCCTTCCTTCCTTTCTTCCTTCGTCTTTCTCTCGCCCTCCCTCTTTTCCTGCAGTGTTTTAATATAAAGAATGTTGGAGTTCAAAGACTCTTCCTCCCTCCTTCTTTTTCTCTTTTCTCAGTGCAGTTCAGTTCACGAGCTGGCCTTGAGAGCCAGAAGCTAGGCTCTCCATTCTTCCTGGGAACACATGCCTCTTTGTTTTGGTAGAGGAGTGGGCTACAACAATTGTGTGTTTTCTGGAGTCCCTGAGATCTGTGAGTTTCCAAAAAATGGCATCATGATATAAGAAAGCATGCGCCAGAGCACAGTTGGGCCACCAAAGCATTGAAATGCACCCACTGAAAACAAAGGGGACCCACCTCTCCCCTTCCCAAAGGAGGTGCAAACAACTCAACTGCCATTGAAAACACGAAGCCTGTGCATTGCCCATGCACTGACAGCCCTGGAGGGATCTTTAGTGAATGGTCTGGGTGGGTCCTTGTCAGGAGAGGGTGGAGGCTGTGTTGCTTGGAGAACAGCTCTCCAAGTTGGACCATTCCCTTTGCAGTGGGAAGATTGGGTTTCGCTCTGATTGTATTTAATGTTAATGCAATCACAGTTGAGCATGAATCACTTCCCTTCCTTTATGTTGCCCCACCCTCCTACTTACACCCCTCTGCACTTGCTTAAGCCTCCCCTTAAAAGTTCTCAGGAACTTCCCACCAAGCCGAGTTTCTGGTAGAAAGGATCCTCTTTTGGGTTGTCTCTGAGGTGACAATAGGGGAGCAGGGGACAGAGAGGGTGCAGAGATTCATAGAGGTTTTGTGAAGACTTTACATTCTACAGACTTACTAAAGTGTAGTCCATGGACCAGCAGAATTGGCATTATCTAGAGACTTGTGAGAAATGCCCCCCTCAGAGCTACTGCCTCAGATTCTGCGTTTTAACAACATCCTCAGGTGATTGTGTGCAAATTAGCATCTAAGAAGTTCTGCTCTCCAACATTCTGGGTGTTAAGGTACACCTGACGCTGCCCCTGCCCATAGCAGAAATACAGCGGATGATTTCAAAAAATTAAAAACATATTTCACATGCAACTGTGAGAGTTAATAAGTCAAAGATCCAGTTAACCCATTAAACACGACACCTGCAGGATGATAAAACTAGTTTAAAAGAGAATAAAAGTGACCAAAGTATATACAGTCAATGAAAGAGATTACTGAAATAAGATTGAATGTTTAAATACATCTAAATATTTAACAAATATTTAAGGCATTAACAGAACTAGTTAATGTCCTACAGAGCAATAAAACCATAACTTTTGGAGTTTTCTATCAGACAGAAATCATTTCTATCTCTACTGATCTCTACCAGATAAAAATTATATGCAATAGATCAATCTTCTACAAATTAACATCTAACTTTACAGGGTTTGAGCTCTATTCAATATCAAATAATAAATAAAAAAAAAAAACTATATTCCAAGACAGCGTGAGGCGATTCTTGGGATGGCTTTTCAGACATGCTCTAGTATGACTCCTAAACAGATATAGTAATCTTTGGTATGATCTCAAAATTTGGGCAATCTTTCTTAACATGGAGTATGGCCAGAGAAGTTTCACACGCTGCCACAGCCATAAAGCACCTTCTCCTCCAGCCTTTCAAGGACACATATTCCATTCCACTAGGCTTCAATTCCCCTCCTAAGTAATGCTTCAGGATTAGAAAATAAGATTGAGGCGCTGCTTCCAGAAAGCCCTCAAGAAATGTTTGGCTTACCTGGGAGGAATGAGAGACTGGGTTATTTCTCTGTCTTTAGCATATTGACATGAATTTCTTTAACTGGTTGGCTACCATCTTAGATGCCAGGGAGAGCCCAAACCTTGGGAGATAAGACGCAAGATGGACAAATAATAATGAAAGGTGGATTCACAAAAAATGACAGGTTCTAGTATACCAGGATATGAGCTGAAATCACAGTGAGCAGGTTCTATGAGAGTCCTCCACATGGGTGCCAGCAGGTAACTTCAGTCTGTGGCCCAAAAAGGGCGAATTGATAGAAGTCCCTGGGGACCAGAAAGTGAAGGAAACACAGAACTCATTCTCATGTCAGTCATCCAACCTTTATCAACCAGCTACTATGTTCTGGGCATTGACACACAGTGATGAATAAAATTCAGTCTCAGGAATTTTGACCTGGGCTTTATGAAAGGGCTTCGGAGGGCCTTTGAAACTATAAGCACAGTTTTTTGCTTGTCTTAATTGTTCTGGGGAGCGAGTCCATCCATAACTTTCATCAGAATCCCAAAGTGTGACTCAAATACTTAGAATCCAATGACTAAGTTGTCGTTGTTGTTGGATGCCATTGAGTTCATTCCAACTCATAGTGACCCCATGTAACAGAGTAGAACTGCCCCATAGGACTTTCTTGGTTGTAATCTTTACAGAAGCAGATTACTTAGAAACAAAATTTTAAGAGGCCTCAAACTCACAAAATTAGCATAATTAGAACCAGAGGGCATCAAAGGGGACAAATTAGTATAAGATATAAGTCATGCCTGTTTAGAAAGTGTTGTTTTGGAGAGTACAACACCCACCCCAGTGTTGAACTGGCCCACTGGGCAATGGAGACTGCCTAGGGCTGTATTTGTGTGCTTACGGTTTCTTCTGACTGAAAAGTTCTCCTCACTTTTCTTTTCCAGGGGACCATCCATCCTTTGCAGTCACTGGGTTGTGCAAATTGTTAACGTGCTCATTTGCTAACAGAAAGGTTGGAGATTCAAGTCTAAGAAGAACGGCCTGGTGATTGACTTCTGAAAAATCACCCATTGAAAATCTTGGGGAGCACAGTTCTACTCTGATAGACATGAGGTCGCCATAAGTCAGAGTCCAGTCAATGATAACCTGGTTTTGTTTTGTTTTTTGTCCATCCTCAGGGCCCAGATCCTGCAGGGAGCCTTCTTGGAATTCTCCAGCTCTCACAGGGCCCCTATGCCTCTGAACTCTTGTGACCCAAAGGTTAACACACACTGCCTTGTGTGTTAACGTTTCATGTCTTCCTTCTCAGCGCATTTTAAGCATCTTTAGAGCGGGACATGGAGGGTGTTACTCCTTTGTGTCCCAAGAGCATTTGGCTCAATGATATCCAACATTACTACTCAGTGGTATGGTGGTTTTATTTCATTTTTTATTTTTAGGTTCTTGGCCCCCTGTATAGGAGATGGAGGCCTTTTCCTGGGCTCCCATTGACAGAACAGAATATAGAAAACGACTCAGATACAAACCAAGGAGAATAAAATGGGCATGACTTTACAGCCTCCATTTTACTCCATTTCTAACTGGAGCCATTTCCTTTGCAAATCATTTGGCAGGGAACTTTTGGATGCTGCTTGAGGGAGGTGGGAAAGAAGATAAGTTAAAGGAAAACGTAGTTTGAAGAGGCAGTAACCGTAAAAAGGAATGCAAACTATGGATTCCCGAGCAAGGCAAGAGGCTGTGCAAATAAACAAAGACAAGGAGAAACTTCTCCAGACAACATCGTCTCATCACTGTGCGTGCATTGCCCACAACTATGTTTGCACAAATATATCAGGAGTATCAAGAATGTTATAATGATACTCCATCACCCATGGTTCTCGTTTTAACCACTGTAATAAGCAAAACATACAGAGCGCATTGCTGGCCCTAAAGACTATAATTTTCTCTGAGGAGAAATATTGCAAAAGGGGAAAAAAGAGAGAGAGAGAAGAAAACATGATATTTTGTTCTGTTCCTAAAAAAAGCATTTTTTCCCCTTTCTTTGCTGCTCTTTCCTTTCATTAAAGTGGCCTTAAGTGCTTTTAGAGAAAACTAAGTAGGCCACAATTCTGGGCTGCTGACTGAATAATTATAAGCCTGGGAGGCTGCTGGGATGGTCTGAGAGGCCCCAGTCCCTTTCCTGAAATCCAGGGACCCATGGGGATTGTGCCAGTTGCGGCTGGACTCCTCACGTTGAAATGATTTCTCATTTTGAAGGAAAATCAGGGACATTCTTATCCCTATTAGTCCTCTGAAAACTTGGGTCACTGCCAGAGTTTGTTGGAAAATTGCAACAAAAGAAATTAGAGATAAAGAGTCTTGTAAGGGTCTTATACTTGAGGGGTTATACCAGAGGCGTAGTGAAGCCAGATTATTTCCAGATCAGCTCTGCTCCGTGAACGAAAGTGCACTCTGCTTCTTAAATATTCACATTTCCTTAGATTCTTGTTGTTAACTGTTGTTAGTTTCTGGGTGTGCCTGCGTGTACGTGTTTGTGAAGTGATGTGTGTGTGCGTGTGTCTGCATGTGGTGGGATACGTATGTGTGTGGCATGATGTGTGTGTGTGGTGTGGTGTATGTGGTGCGATGTATGTGTGTCTGCATGTGGTGTGATGTCTGTGTGTCTGCATGTGGTGTGATGTGTGTGTGTGTCGTGATGTGTGTGTGGTATGGTGTGTGTGTGTGGTATGATGTGTGTGTGGTATGTGTATGTGCGTGGTGTGATGTGAGTGTGTGGTGTTGTGTGTGTGCATGTGGTATGGTATGTGTGTGTAACAAATTGTTATAAGATTAAAGAAAAACTCAGTTGCCGTAGAGTTGCCTATGACTCCTGGCGACCCCATGTGTGTCAGAGTGGAACTATGCCTTCATACAGTTTCCAACAGCTCTTTTTTGAAGGGCCAGTACAAGCAAAGCTAAAGAAATGATTGGATGTGAGATATATACCTTGAAATGGTTTCTCTCCATGACAGGGCATTCGTAGGCTTTATTACTACTTTTGTGCTATTGATTTTTAACACTGTGAGCTTTCATTACCTCAAAGGAGCCCTGCTGATGCAACCGAAAGATCAGATGTTTGAACCCACCAGCTGCTCCTTCGGAGAAAAGACCTGGAGATCTGGTTCTGTAAATATTATAGCCTAGGAAACCCTGTGGGGCAGTTCTACACTGTCACATGGGGTCACTACGAGTTAAAAACCCACTCAAGAACACACAAAAACAACATACCATCACAGATTAGAAATGCAACAATTTCTGTTTTATAACTTATGTAGCTGATTTAATATATTTTTGACAGATTCAATGTACTGTTTCCCAAAGTTACTGTCTGTTATTTTACCCACTGAAATAAAAAGGGAGAAAGAGAGTTTTTTTTTTTTTCAAGAGAAGAGAGCAAAATTAAAATTGTCTGAGGGAGTAAATTGCTCTACACAGGTGAACTCTAGGCGTCTTGTCTATTACACAGTGTTGGGTATCTATCTGGATAATAATTCTTGCTGATTATTTACTTAAATCAGCACTTTTTTGCGACCAAACTCCCTAAGGTAAGACCATAGAGGAAAAGATGGGGGACAGGAGATGGAGTGCTTGTAGGGACACTCTGAGGTGAACTGTAATCCCAGAGGCACCAGAAAGAACAGAACTAGCTACTCCTGGCCCAGACATTCCCAGAGACTCAGTGACTCAGATCCACATCTTGGGAGAGACTTTTGATTCTGCAATTTTGTCATCTTTGCTCCCAGAATTGTTTAGGTGTCTTTTGGAGAGCCATTCTATTATTATTTAATGGTGGAAACCAAGTTTCTTATGATGTATTGAAATGATTGGCATAAAACTCCTAGACAAAAAAAAAAGCTACTGTCTTAGTCATCTAGTGCTGCTATAACAGAAATTCCACAAGTGGATGATTTTAACAAAGAGAAGTTTATTGTCTCACAGTCTAGTAGGTTTAAGTCCAAATTCAGGGTGTCAGCTCCAGGGGACAGCTTTCTCTCTGTTGTCTCTGGAGGAAGATTCCTTGTCCTCAACCTTCCCATGGTTGAGGAGCTTCTCAGGCACAGGGACCCCAGGTCCAAAAGACAGGCTCTGCTCTCGGTGCTGCTTTCTTGGTGGTATGAGGTCCCCAACCCTCTGCTTGCTTCCCTTTCCTTTTATCTCTTGAGAGATAAAAGTGGTATAGGCCACACCCCAGGGAAATTCCCTTTACTTTGGATCAGGGAGGTGACCTGAGTGAGGGTGGTGTCACAATCCCACCCTAATCTTCTCAATACAAAATTACAATCACAAAATGGAGGACAACCACACAATACTGGGAATCATGGCCTAACCAAGTTGATACACATGATTCTTGGGAGACATAATTCAATCCAGGACAGCTACTTACATCTTGGTGGTGAAGGGCACATCTAAGCAGAAAGTGAGTCTCATGTGGAAGGTTTATCAAGCGGAAATTCTAGGTGGTCTTTTTTTTTGGGGGGGGAGATTTGGTTGTGGGGTGCAATTTTGAATAGAATGTTTGAACCACTAAAAGCCTGTAGTGATAATAGCAAAATTTATGTCCTTAAAGTATAATAAGGAGTACCTGCATGGTGCAAAGGGTTAAAACTCTCAGCTGCTAACCAAAAGGTTGGAGGTTCAAGTCCACCCAGAGGTGCCTCAGAAGAAAAGCTTGGTGATATACTTCCAAAAAATGGCCTATGGAGCACACTTCTACTCTGACACACATGGGGTTGCCATGAGTCAGAATAGGCTGGACGACAGCTGGTTTTTAAAGCATAACAAGGATTAAGTAACATGGGGCAAACATTCTCTCGCCTGCCGACCATGTATATTTTTGGAGGACGTAAAGCAGTTTACTTTGCTCAGGACTCTCCCAACCCCCTGCCCTGGCATAGGAGTGAGCCTGGTATTCTGTCCCTGGGATGGCTCTGGGAAGAAAGCATTACTTGACTCCTCTTTTCAAATAGGTGCTTTGTTCATCTACGTGTGTCAGTTTCTCCCATATCAGTTAGAGTTCAGTGAACATGTTAAAATCCCCAAGAGGAGCAGTTTATCAAATGCTGTTTCCAACCCCTGGCCCATCTCTACTTGCCCTCTTTCCAAGAAGCACTTTTCACTTAAGGCTCCCACTTTATAAATGTCAGGCTGGCTTTTCTCTCATCGTTGTCTCACGGTGAGCTCCATGAAAGGAGGTTTGGGGTCATATTTTATCCTTCTTGGCAGTGTTCCCGTGCTGACTGCAGAATGACTCTTCCCGTGTACTACAAAGGGGGCAGGGAAACATCTTGCTTGCGGTCCCACAACAAGCTGCACAGGAGTAAAAACAGGTCCTGCATGCTTTGCAGTGTAGGTACTCAATAAACAGCTGTCGGATAAATCAAAGCAATTAACCAAGCTCTGTTATAAATTATGGCGTCCCTGGTCCCTGGGTGGTGCAGACGGTTAAGGGCTTGGCTTTTAACTGGAAGGTTGGAGGTTCAAGTCTACCCAGAGGTGCTTCAGAAGCAAGGCCTGGCAATCTACATCTAAAAGATCACAGCCATTGGAAATCCTGTAGAGCACAGTTCTACTCAGACACACATGAGGTAGCCATGAGCTGGAACCAACTAGAGGGCAACTGGTTTGCTTTCTTGTATTATTACCTCCTTTGTATTAATAATGTTTGGAAGTGGGAAATGTTTGTTAAAGGATTCCATATTTTATCAAGCACCTTTTATTGCTTACTTTTTCTTGGATGAAACTTGAGTTGACCCCAGACAGAACTGTTGGTGAAGAATCTTCCTTTGGTAATGCCCACCTACCCACTTCTAGCACTTTCTTCCACGGCCTCTGTCCCCAATTATGGGAGGGACCCTTCTAAAGCCTTCCAGGTACTCCCTGGATTATATTTCTCCCACCAAGCCTGCTACCATGTCTGAGTTTATGTTTTTGCTTTTACGTGTTCTATGACTGTCAGTGAAATCTTGCAGAAATATGTGTTGTTTGAATTCTCCCAAGTGGGATAATATATTTGCATTTAATAGTGGCCTTTGGGAGATCCTGCACTTCAGTTCCCAGAAGTGGCTTCAAGGCAAGGATTTTTGGCAATAGAAATTTAGTAGCACGTATTAGAGTAATATATCTCAATCCCTTGAGGGAAGTCCCCTGTCTTACTCACCTAGTATGCCTAGAAATGCCTAACTCTAGTCAATTATTATAATATTTCATTAATAAATGCTGGTGAGTGGCTAAGGTAGTTTGAGACACTGTATACATGGATTAATGTGACCCTGCTCATGTTACGTATTTGCACGTTCCTCAGTTCTCATTAATGGGTTCAACCCTTTGTGAGAGAAGTTTTTGGATATGGGCGTTGTGGTGAACAGTATTTAAGACGGCCCTTTTTCCCCACCTCCTTATTCATGGCCTTGCATAATTCTCTCCCCTTGATTAACTTGCTTATACAAGGCCTTATTCATGGCCTTGTATAATTCTCTCCCCTTGAGCAACTTGCTTCTAACAAATAGACTATGGCAGCATTGAGGCAGTGTAACTTCTTTGATAAGGTTTCCCTTTTGTTAGCAGAGTCCTTGGCTGGCTTTGATAGAGCAAGCTGCCAGGTTGGAGAGGGAGGCCCACGTGACAAGGAATTGAGGGTGGCCTTCAGCTAATAGCCAGTAAGAAACCAAGGCCCTCAGTCCAACAACTCACACGGAACTGAATGCTGCCAACAATCATGCAAGCTTGGAAGTGGATCCTTTTCCGTCAAGCCTTTAGGTGAGACCCCAGCCTAAGCTTGTGAGAGGCCTCATTTGCAGCCTTGTGAGAGATCCTGAGGCAGACGATCCAGATAAAGCCTGCCCAGACACCTGACCCACAGAAGTTATGAGATAATAAAAGCATGTTATGTGAAGTGGCTAAGTTTGTGGTAATTGGTTACACAGCAACAGAAAACTAGTAAATTTGATTCCATTTGTTCCACATGTGGGCCCATTCTGACTTCCCTGATGACAGTTTAAATGGAATTGGCACTGGGAAAAATGCTCAAGATTGAAAGCTGAGTGGCATACTGGGTCTCAGAAGAACCACCTCTTTCTCATCTTGTCTCATTCCTCAACACAACCCCTTCAAGAAAATTCACCCATTGGTCAAACTTCCTAGTCTCTAAAATCCTGGTGGCCTGACTTGAGACAAGTGATCCTTCTACCCTGTGCCCTCCTGCCTACGCCCACTTTCACAGCCCATGATGATCTGCTCTGGTCATTAGATGTGTCCTGGGATGAGCTTCTTCTTGTCCTTGGCATTGTCCATGGGAGCCTTCTGTCCAAAGAACACACCTAGCCCTCCAGCAGTGGGTACCAAACTTCAGTTTGCAAATCATCTGGGGAGTTTGTTCAAATGGCAAATCTAAGCCCAATCTGTAGAGAGTCCAATTCAGGGGATCTGAAATGGAGTTCAGAAGTCATCATTTTTATCAAGCTTTCCAGGGCATTCTGATGTTGGTGGTGGAGTCCTGCGCTTTGAGAAACACTGATTCAGAGGCTCTCAAATGAACAATTTCCCAAACAGCATCCTTGGCATTGAAGTGTCCATATTTCACTGACCTTCCAACAGTATGGAATTGCCCTTGTGACCTTGAGAAACTCAATTTTACTCTCCCTGGATCGTGGTTTCTATAACTGCCATATAGATTGACTAATCTGGATATTCTCCTTCAGCCCTATAGTCTAGAATTTAAGTAGTGAAAGTCGTAGTTTAAAAATACAGAAAGAGCACACGAATGACATTTACTATGTGCCAGACACTGTTCTAAAGTCATTTTACATTAACTCCTTTAACCCTTATAACAACCCTATGAGGTATTATTAATCCCATTTTACAGATGAGGGAATTGAGGCCGAGAAAGACTTAGCGACTTGCCCAAGTTCACACACCAAGTAGATAGTATAGGCAGGTTGGTTCTACAATCCAGGCTTTAACTGCCATGCAAGCTTATATAAAAAAAAAAAAAAGTTGATATTGTTGTGAGCTGTACTCACTGGGGATGAATATGAGTTATGGTTTGCTTTTATAGTGGAATAGGATTTTCATTGGCAAGGTGATGGGAAAACAGATATTGAAAGCAGAGAGAATGCCAGGTAAAGTGGAAACAGGTCTGAGCATGACATGTGGGTCAAGTAATGAGGAGACTGGCTTGGCCAGAGCTGGGTTCAGCACGAAAGCAATGAAAGGAGGGCTGCAAAAGGGGAGTGGTTATGAGGTGAGGGGAGGAATGGGGGACTCAAATGCTATGTAGAGGAATTGTTGACCAACAAATAGCCTTTTACCTTTCCCATTTGCTAAATAGAAACCCGATTCTCTTCTTGCAGCAGTATACCCATTGGCAGTTCGAATCTACCAGCCTCTCTTTGGAAACCATGTAGGGCAGTTCTACTCTGTCCTATAGGGTTGCTATGAGTCGGAATCTACTCAACAGCAAAGGATTGGGTTTTTAGGAGATGGAGACAATTGTTCTAGGTCAATTATGGCCACTCGCTTCCTCTTTGTCAGAGAAGAAGATCATGTTGTGGGCATGTGACTCAGTTCTGACCAAAAAAAACACAAGTAGATACCTGCTCGGGACCTCTGGAAAAGATTTTTCTCCATAATAAAAAAAGAGAGAGAGATGCAGAAGGAAAAGGCCTTCTGTCTCCTCCCTGCTTTTCTCCTTGGGATGCTGTGGTGTGAAGACCTGATGTTCAGGCCCTCGGCAGCCATCTTGCAACCATGAGAGGAAGGTCAGAAAACACAGAGAGGCCGACCCAACTTCCTGGTGTTCTGACTTCACAGGTCTACTCGGGCAGTCTTAGAACAATTTCCCTCCATCCTTGTTTTTATGTGAGGTAACTGAATGTCTTTATCATCCCAGCCACTGATAGCTGTGCATCCTATTACATGCAGCCAAACACACCCCTATCTGGCAGAGGTTAGACTCTAAAGTGAAATAATAAGAATTAATCAGAAATGAAAGAGCAACAGCTTTGTAGTTAGAGAGCCCTGGGTGCAAGTCCTAGCCCTGACTAGAGGACTTGAGAGGAACCACCCTGTCTAGGCCTCCGTTTCCTCATCTGTCAAGCGTAGAAAATAATATCTTCCCCTTCAGGTTGTTAGAATTAATTTAAATAATATTTTTAAAGCATCTAGTGCAATGTTCAACACTAAGTCAACAAGGTAAGATATATTAACAACGATGAAAATAAAACTCATAAACTTGTTGCTGTCGAGTCGATTCCAACTCATAGTGATCCCATAGGACGGAGTAGAACTGCACCGTAGGGTTTCCAGGGAGCAGCTGGTGGATTCGAACTGCCAGCCTTTTGGTTAGCAGCCAAGCTCTTAGCCACTGTGCCACCAGGGCTCAATGAAGAAAATAGCAAATAATTATTAAACTCTTGCTGTATGTCAGACTGTATGAAGAATATTATGTGCATTGTTTTCTTTAATCCTCTTTGAGACAGACCTTGTTGAAAGCCCCATATCCACTTATTAGTCACAAGAGTCTTTCGAGGAGTAGGCAGGGCAGGTATAATCATTATTATTCCTGTCCTCCAATCAAGTAAGTGTTCAGTGAAGTGAAGTGGCTTGCCAAAAGTTACTGCTGGGAGAAGCAGGGTGTAAACTCAGGTTTCTCAATCTAAACCCCAAGTCTTAACCATGACATGTCAATGACATGTCTCAGGATCTTAGTGTCTCGGTATCTGGAGGGTGTCTCTGTGCTTAAGGGGGGCCACTTGCTGTTACCTAGCTTTGTTTGCTAACAAACGTGGTAGCATCTGTCATTGTTATTAGCAATAATCACCAAGCCACATACACTAGGAGAAGAGAAATTGTAATTCCTTGCATGTCTCGAGACTGGTCTGTGGCTTCCACCTGATGTACCCACAGTATTAATGGGGGCTGGGGGGGGAGGCTGGATGGACCCAATTTAATGAAGCTGTTAGCCTGAGCCACGGTGGTGCTAAAAATGGGCTTGTTAGGAGAAGTTTCCCATCCCTGAGGAGTTCTTTGCAGGGTGATGGACCAAATTGTCGGCAGTGGGAGGTCTGGGGAAAGATCTGGGGCTCTTATGCGGAAAAAATCCTCTGAGCAGGTAGCGTTCTTTTCCACTTCCCTGCAGGGACCACCCAAGTGTTTGTGTGTACTGAAAGGCAGGGGAAGCAGCCATGTGTTTTGGTTTATGCGTGGGTCGTGTTCTTATGTAAGTGTCACAGCGTACATTGTTTCAGCCCCATGAGACTTGCGTATTCCGCACAGTGGCTCCAACTCCTTTGCTCTGTTTTTGATCAGTAAGTTGGAAGAGAATCACAGAAGTTAGAGGAGGACTGAGTCGTTAGTTCACCTTCCTTACTAGCCAGAGAGACAAGTGAGTTTTCCAGGCCGGCACAGAACTGGGGGCAGCCACATGCAAGAGCCAAAAGAGCACTAGACTGGGACAACCAAGGCTCAGGTTTTGGTCTCTAGAGAAAAGCGCCACAATTACTGGACTCTAACTGACAATGAATCACCTGGGACAGGTGTATCTATCTGTCTGGCTGTCTGTCTATTCATCTATATATCACACAAGTATGTATGTTTATATGTATGCACAGGGTCGCTATGAGTCGGAATCGACTTGACGGCACTGGGTTTTTAGGATACACATATCTACCTGCCTACCTGCCTACCTGCCTACCTACCTACCTGCCTACCTACCTACCTACCTATCATCTGTCTGTCTGCCTGTCTGCCTATCTACCTATCTGCCAGGCGCTCCTTGGAAACTCTATGGGGCAATTCTACTCTGTCCTATAGGGTTGCTATGAGTCGGAAACGACTCAACAGCACTGGGTTTGTTTTTTTTTTTTTTTTTTGACCTACCTTCCTACCTACCTACCTATCTGTCTATCTACCTATCTACCTACCTATCTATCATCTATCTATCTATCTATGGAGCTCTGGTAGTATAAATGGTTAAACAAAAGGTTGGCAGTTGGAACCCACCTAGAGGCTATGTGGGAGAGAGGCTTGACCATCTGCTTCTGTAAAGATTACAACCTAAAAAACTGTATGGGACAGTTCTACTCTGTCACATGGGGTCACTGTGAGTGGGAATCAACTCAATGGCCCCCAACAATACAATGTGTATTTGTCTGTCTATCTATATATTTATCTGTCATCTATCTATATAAAGGAGCCCTGGTGGTGCAGTGGCTAAGCATTCAGTTGCTAACTGGAAAGTTGGCAGTTCAAACCACCAGCTGCTCCATGGAAGAAAGATGTGGCAGTCTGCTGCCATAAAAATTTACAGCCTTGGCATCTGGGATCTTAAATGCTAGCAAGTGGCCATGTAAGATGCAACAATTGGTCCCAACCCACCTGGAGCAAAGGAGAATGAAGAACATCAAAGACACAAGGTAAGTGTGAGCCAAAGAGTCAGAATGGGCCACATAAATCAAAGACTACATCAGCCTAAAACCAGAAGAACTAGATGGTGCCTAGCTACAACCAATGACTGCCATGACAGGGAGCACAACAGAGAATCCCTGAAGGAGGAGGAGAGGAGTAGGATGCAGACCCACATTCTAGTAAAAAGATCAGACTTAATGGCCTAACTGAGACGAAAGGGATCCCGGAGGTCATGGTCCCCAGACCTTCTCTTAGCCCAAGACAGGAACCATTCTTGAAGCCAACTCTCCAGACAAGGATTGGACTGGACTGCAAGACAGAAAATGATACTGGTGAGGAGTGAGCTTCCTGGATCAAGTAGACACATGAGACTATCTGGGCAGCTCCTGTCTGGTGGGGAGATGTGAAGGCCAAGGGGGACAGAAGCTGGCTGAATGGACACGGAAACACAGGGTATAGGGAAGAAATGTGCTGTCTCATTAGGGGAAGCGCAACTAGGAGTATATAGCAAAGTGTATATAAGGTTTTGTATGAAAGACTGACTTGATGTGTAAACTTTCACTTAAAATAAAAAGAAAAAAAATTTTACAGCCTTGGAAACCCTAGGGGGTAGTTCTGCTCTGTCCTATAGAGTTGCTATGAGTTGGAATCTCCTCAACAGCAATAGGTTTGGTTTTTTGAGCTTATTTATATAAATATGTCCATAAATAGATAAACATACATGTATTAGCATATACAATATGCGTAATACATATACATATATTCTATCTATCCATCCACCATCTATGTGCATATGCCTGTATGTATAAACATATACGTGTATATCTATAATAACAACACTTCATGTCTAAATCTATTGCTGCTCTATATGTTGTTCCATAGCATTTTCTTGGCTGTACTCTTTACAAAAGCAGATTGCCAGGTCTTTCTTCTGAGGTGCCACTGTGAGTTCGAAATCCATTGCCATCGAGTTGATTCTGACTTGTAGTGACCCTACTGGACAGAGTGGAACTGCCCCATAGGGTTTCCAAGGAGCCACTGGTGTATTTGAACTGCCAACCTTTTGGTTAGCAGCCCAACGCTTTTTAGGTTAGTAGTTGAGCACACCGGCTATTATCTCTTTACTTGTCTCACTATTTATTCATCTGTATATTACATATTTTAATCCGTTCACCCATCTATTTGTTTCTTTAACCACTAAGACATTTTTTAATGGGTAACCAAATTAGCTGCATCGAGCTGGTCTGGACTCATAGTGACCCCATGTGTGTGGTAGTAGAACTGTGGTCCACAGGATTTGCAACGACTGATTTTTTTGGAAGAAGATCACCAGATCTTTATTCTGAGGTGCCTCTGGATAGACTCAAACTCTCAAACTTTTGGTTAGCAGCTGAGCATGTTAACTGTTTGCACCACCCAGGGACTCTCCTTAATGGGTAAATCAAAACCAAACCCGTTGCAATCGAGTCGATTCTGACTCATAGCGACCCTAAACATAGCATCTGAGGATAGTCAGGTGATTAGTATCCTTCCAAGACTTTTTACGATTAGGGTAGGTGTTTATCAACCTGTCCGTGGGCCCTGGTGGCTTAGTGGTTAAGAGCTACGGCTGCTAACCAAAAAGCTTGGCAATTCGAATCCACCAGGCACTCCTTGGAAACCCTATGGGGCAGTTCTACTCTGTCCTTTAGGGTTGTTATGAGTTGGAATCTACTCAACGGCAACAGGTTTCGTGGTCCAGTTTGAGGAGGTTGTTTCTTACCTTCATATTCTGTGATTAGTAATATGTGATGTGAAAGATCAGTTGTTTTATGGTGGGGAATAATAACAATAGTCACAATTTATTAAGTCCCTACTAAGTTCCAGGAGAAGCTCTGTGGCTCACTGGTTAAATGTCCGGCTGCTAACCAAAAAACCAAACCAAACCAATTGCTGTTGAGTCGATTCAGACTCATAGCAGTGACCCTATAGGACAAAGTAGAGAATTGGCCCATAGAGTTTCCAAGGGCCACCTGGTGGATTCCAACTGCTGACCATTTGATTAGCAGACATAGGTCTTAACCACTATGCCACCAGGGTTTCCAGCTAACCAAAAGGTTGGCATGTTCGAATCCCTATGGGACAGTTGTACTCTGTCCTCTAGGGTTGCTATCAGTTGAGATTGAATGAAGACTACGGATTTGATTTGGGTTTGTTTATGTTCCAGGAATATACTTGGTGTTGTTATTTGCATTATCTTGCCTGATCCTCACATCAGCCTACAAATCACGTGCTGCTATTATAGTCATCATAAAGATGGCCTGTGGACCCAAGGTCACAGAGCCATAGGCAACAGTTTATTTCAAACTGCTCAAGATTAGCCTGATACTTTGACAGCAAATTGTGCCAGCGTTGTCCGGTCACTCACCTATTCCCAGTAGGGGGTGGGGCTGCCTATGGCTGAAACACGGCTTTCTAGGAATTTTTTCAAATACTTAAGGGGCCCTGAAAACCCTGGTGGCATAGTGGTTAAGAGCTACAGGGACTTTATGAGTCTACTCGAAGGCAATGGGTTTCGTTTCTTTAAGGGAGCCCTGGTGGCTTAGTGCTTAAGAGCCTGGCTGCTAACCAAAAAAGGTTGGCAGTTCGAATCTACCAGCTGCTCCTTGGAAACCCTCTGGGGCAGTTGTACTCTGTCCTATGGGGTCACCATATGTCAGAATTGGGTTTGGTTTTTTGGTTTTAAGGGATCCTGGAGGGTAGGGCTGTGTGATTCAGCAATAGAATCTTTGCCTTTCGTGGGAGAGACCCAAGTTCGATCTCTGGCCCGTATGCCTTACGTACAGACCTCAGAGCGTCTGTCAGGGAAGGCTTCTGTGTTGCATTGATGCTGAACAAGTTTCAGCAGAGCTTTCAGACTAATACAAACTAGAAAGGATGGCTTAGTGGTCCACTTCTGAGATATTAGCCAGTGAAAACCTTATGGCTCACAATGGTCTAATCCCGTTGCGTATGGGCTCTCTATGAGTTGAGAGTCACCACAAGTAGGGGGCTGACTCTGTGGCAGCTAACAACAATAAAGAGATCCTGGAGCTACCTTGCAGCCTGTGTGTCCCCCTTGCCACTCTCTTTTTTTTTTTTTCTTTTTGCCCATGTCCCTTTTCCTGCATCCCATATCCACTCTTTAGCAGCAGCTCCATGCAGGCTTGATGTGCGCACTGCATGCAGTGGTGTGATTTGAGGGCTGCTGGAAAGCCCCCAGCCCAGAGTCCCTTCTTCCCTTGAGGCCTATTGTTGATAGCTAAAATTTGAAGCATGGCTCTTGCTTTCAGTCTTTTTTAAATGCAGACCTTCCTTAGGGAGACAGGGCATACCATAATTCTTGAAAACTCAACTTCTCTAATTTGTACCTGGAGCTGTCCCAGCTTCCAGCCTGGAGGACTAACAATCTGAGAGCATTTGGATCTCAGGGATGAGGAAGGAACTGGATCTCAAGGGGAGAGAGGAAGACACAGGGAAGCTGAAGGGTTGAACTTAGACTTCAACCACAGCCCCACTGAATCACATCAGTGTCACATGGATCTGAACTCAGAGCTTCTCAGCATCTGATCTAACTGGGTGGGACCAAGGCAGGACTCTCAGCCATCGACACCCAGGGAGAAGTGACATGGCAGAGCAAAGGGACCCTGCTGTGCGGTGGGTGTCTACAGAGGCCAGCGGGGAGGAATGGGCAGCACCAGGGCCCGGCTCTGGTATTACCATCTCAGCCTGATGAGGCCGAAGGAGCCTGGTCTTCCCAGGGCAATTCCAGCACAGCTCATTTGTGCATGTTTTACAATGGTGTTGATAAAATCCCCACGGAGCCCTGGAGCATGTGCGAGGAGTTCCCACCAGAAATCTAAACAACGCCCTGGCGTTGCTGACAGCTTAATAATGTGACAAAGTTCAGCTCGTTCAATGACAGGGACAGGAATGCAGCTGGGTTGGTCTGACCCAGAGCTTTAAAAATATCACCCCCAGACTCGACCCAGCCTTTGACAAATAACCTTTTCTTAGCCTCCTTGAAGGCACCAGACAGAACCGAGTGCCACGCTGGGGCCACATGCCACTGTGAAAATGTTAAATGGGGTGGCAAGGGCCATCAGAGTCACTTGGGGCTGACATTTATCTTTATTATTATTATTATTAATAATGCATATATTGCTTTCTGGTGCATTCCAGGGTTTTTTACACTCCTAAATCAGGCGGCTGTGCATCAGCAGACCCGGTAAATCACCCAATGAACCCAAATTCGACGCAGCTGTCAGGCCTGATCCACGCGAAGCCGAGTTAGCTTAATTGAGCTGCTGCAGGGAACCCACAGGCGTTGCCCAGAAAATCAGAATAATAGCAGCGTTGCCGGTGACATTTCAAGAGCCAGACGTGATCTGCTAGCTTCAGCTTTCATTTTTACAAGAGGGGATGGGGACGGGGTACGTAGGGAGAAATCCAGACTTGAACAAATATTTAAACTCTTCGGGTTTCTTCTTCTTCTTCTTTTTTTTTTCTGCCTCAAAGCCAGTACAATGAGTTCCACATTTAGAAATTTCAGTAGAAGGAATCTCATTTTTTCTTCTTCCTCTAGCTTCTTCTCATTTCTCCTACTCGTTCCTTCCTCTACTCCATGCCTCCCCCGCCTCCCCACCCCGCCCAACCTACAATGAAAAGAAAGCTGAAAGGAACAACGAGATTTGAGTTGGAGCCAATTGAGTGGGCCAAGAGGTTACATATGGAGCCAACAAATCATGGAGCCATGAAGGATATTACTGATTTAAAGTTATGTATGTTAAAGCCCAAATCTTAGCAGCATTCATAAAGGTAAAGGTAACTAATGGAGAGGCTTACCGGACAGAAAATGGGTCCCCCCCTCCCCCACACTGCCTGCCTCCTTCTTCAAAATTGCAGTCCACAGAAGAGCTTCCCAGCCAGTCTCCCTGTTGGTGGGAAGGGAAGACCTCGCTCTCATGTGCTGAGCTATAAATGCAGCTGAATTCTGCATTTATAGAATACCTCTGACACTATGTTTGCTTTATTTTTGTTTGCATGAGTGTGTGTTTCCTCCTTAGATGTTTCGGGGTTACCAGCAAAACCATTCCTTTTCCCCCCGAGTTTTTAAAACTATGTGTAATTTCAGGGAAACGTGATCCATATGTTTTAGATTCCTTCGCACTTAATCATCACAGTCTCTCTGGAAAGGGTTATTTTCTCTCCCAGAAGACGTTGGTGCCCTTTCTAATAAGCCCTGAAAGTGCCCTTCCACCCTAGGCCGCCCTCTCCACATGTAGAAGGTTGGGTTTGGCCCAAGGAAAGCCGACCTGACCACTGAGGGCATGGATCTGGTTTGAAATTTCCAACTCTTGAATTTGGAGGATGTTCTGGCAAGGGGGAAATGACTTCCCGTGGCCCCAGTGTTTACGCAGTCAGAGAAAGAGCTTTCCTTAAAAAAAAAAAAAAAGTTATGTGCAGATCAAGTCTTGAGCATTGCATTTCCTGCCAACATACCAGGCAGGGTCCACTGAAAAGCCTTGGTGGCCATCAGCAGGTTTTAGCCTCTGGTTCACATGTTTATTATGAACAGTGGCTGCTTTTCTTTGAAGTTCTTCAAGAAAAAGCTTTTACCCAGAGACTCCCACCTGCCCCAAACACCCCCTAACTCCCTTGGATGGCTCTCAAGGGTCACGGCATGACAACATCCAGGACACACATCTTCCTGCCCTCCATCCACAACAACCCAACCACTGCATCGAAGCCACAGTGGCATTCATTCAATCCAAAACAAACATGCCATTACCAATCTTAGATTAATTGATGCCATTTGTGTGCCCTGCCTGTTGGGTTTCAGCTGGAGCCCGCCCTACAGCAGTGACCACCACCCTCAAAAACCTCAAGGCACTCACGACTTTGGCCCTTGGCAGAACTTTCTTGGCTGTTCTTTAACCCTGCAACTCCAAACCTTCCTTTGCTCCCACTCCCTTCCCACTCTAAGGCTTTGGGCAATTTTGAAATCAGTTGCCAGTGAAATGAGGTTATCTGTAGCATTGAGTTTTGCTTTCTGCTAAAGCGTTATTACCGAATTTCATCAATTTTAAGGTACGCTTTAAAAAAAACATGTTGTTGCTGCTGTTATGTGCCATCCCTGAAATTGAGATGCTACTCACCATTGATGATAAGAAAGTACTGTGGCAAAGAAATTGAAAGGAAATTTTTTCTTTAGGGGTAACTAAAATAATGGTGCATCTATACTAGTTCCTGGAAAAATATATGATCACTTTTCAAAACACTATGATGAAATTTTCTCTCTCTCACTCATTATTCATTTTTCAGTAAGAGTGTATCATAAACAGTGCAGAGGAGATTAGAAGAGTGTTGAAATGGCCCCTCCCTTTTAGAAAGCTATAATTTAGTTCTAGACATAAGTGCATACATGGCCAACCATGCAAAGTGCTAAATTAGTGGTGTGGCCAGAAAGTGGTGGAGAAGATCAAGATGGAGCACCACAGCGCAACGGAGACTCTAAGCTGGGGTCAGGCAGCCTCACTGTGGGTTTGGCTCTATGATCCGAGAGAGCAAATTCTCACCTGTAAAATGAGGGGATTACACTGGATCTGAGTATCCCAAGGTGTGTTCCACAGAACCAAGTCTTAGTGAATGCTTTGAGGGAGAAGGATTCCATGGTGGGGAGGAGGAGGCACTGAGAAAGGTCACCATATTCTTTTCTCAGAGATTCCTAACACATGTTAGCATACTATAGGCTCTGGGAAGTTCTGCAGTGAAAGGCTTAAGTTTTGCTTAGTGTTTCACATATGCTATGTTCAGTGTTTCCCAAGTATATTTGCTACTAATGAGTCCTTTGTTTCATTCAATGACTATTATTGTAATAAGCCTTAGGAAAACTCTAAGGTGTTCTAACTCTAACATTCTAGAAATTCAGGAGACAAACTGGAACTAAAGCACCTGGGGAGAAGAGAGCCTAAGAGAAGCAGTGTGAGCTGTGGTAACAGTGTTGTGGGCTTCCGGCATGGGGTAGTGGGTTTTATCGTTGAGAGGAGAGTCTTTATCAAGTAACCAATCAAGAAACATATATACTGAAATGTACCATGCTGGGTGCTGGGAACTCTCAAAAAAACAACAAACAAACCCATTGCTATCAAGTAAATTTCAACTCATGGTGACCCTCTGTGTGTCAGAGTAGAGCTGTACTGGAATGCTTAACCGTTTGTCCCACCCACAGCTAAGTGCAAAGTATTTGTACCACCCTGACCTCAAACCTGGAAACCCTGGTGGCTTAGTGGCTAAGAGCTATGACTACTAACCAAAAACAAGTTCACCAGGCACTCCTTGGAAATTCTATGGGGTGGTTCTACCCTGTCCTATAGGGTCACTATTAGTTGGAATCTACTTGACAGCAACAGGTTTGATTTTTTTTTGGACCTCAAACCAAGCCAAAACAAAACAAAAAAACCTGTTGCCATTGAGTTGACATCGACTCATAGCGTCCGTATAGGACAGAGTAGAACTGCCCTGTGGAATTTCTAAGGAACAGCTGGTAGATTTGAATTGCTGACCTTTTGGTTACCAGCCATAGCACTTAACCAGTGTTCCACCAGCTCCCCCTCCCAAAAAAAAAAAAAAAAAACCAAAAACCAAACCCACTGCCTTCAAGTCGATTCCGACTCATAGTGACCCTATAAGTCAGAGTAGAACTGCCCCATCAAGTTTCCAAGGAGCGCCTGGTGGATTTGAACTGCCGACCTTTTGGTTAGCAGCTGTAGCACTTAACCACTATGCCACCAGGTTTCCCCCCCACCTCAAGGGCCTCCTAATTGTGGAGAAGATTGGGATGTAAACAGTCATAGTAAAATGTGTTCCTGGCCCATCCCTGAAAGAGGAGCAAAGTGTCCTGAGGAGACTAACTGTGCCTGGGGGAAATCAATGATGCCTTCATGTAGGAGGAACCATCAAAGTGGACATTGAAGAATAGATATGAACATGTATTTGTTTAGAAGGGAAGCCAAGAGGTCATTCTAGCAGTGGAAGGAACCTAAGTAAACTGTTTAAGTTGCTTGTAGTGGCTGGAAGGTAAGGTACATTGTGGTGAAAGGAGGAAACCAGGCTGACTAGTTAGGTTGTTAGTTATACAGACTCTGAGGGTCTATATAAGCAAGCAACAACCATAATAACAACAAAGAAGAGACTTCATTATCTTGCACAATAAGGATTTTGGAGATCCATAATAAGGGAGTTTAGGTGGTGTGGTGGTTAAGAGCTGGGCTGTTAACCAAAAGGTCGGCAGTTCAAATCTATCAGCTGCTTCTTGGAAACCCTATGGGGCAGTTCTACTCTGTCCTAACCGACTTGACGGCAATGGGTTTGTTTTTATTTTAGAGCTGGCTCAAGGAGTCCTGGTGGCGTAAGGGTCAAGTAGTCACCTGCTAATTGAAAGGTTGGTGGCTGGAACCCACCCAGCAGTTCCATGAGATTAAGACCTGGCAGTCTGCTCCCATAAAGATGACAGCCAAGCAAAGCCTATGGGGAAATTCTACTCTGCCACATGGGGGTCGCTCTGAGTTGAAATGGAGCTGAATTGGAGTCCCTGGGTGACATAGCTGGTAAAGCACTCTACTGCTAGCTAAAAGATTGGCTGTTCAAACTCATCCAGAGCTACCTCAGAAGACATGCCTGGTGATTTGCTTCTGAAAGGTCACACCCCTTGAAAGCCCTATGGAACACAGTTCTACTCTGACACACCTGGGGTCTCCATGAGTCAGAATCCATTTGACAAAGGCTCAGTGATGCCATCTGGGGCCTGGCTCCTTACATCCCTCTACTTGGCTTTTTATCCTCATGCTTGTTGCTTCATGTCAAGAGATGGCTGCCACATAACCAGGCCTATTTTTCATGGATGATATTGCCTTATCCTTAAACTTTGGCATTTGGAGATTGCTTATAAACAAGGGAAGCTAGAGGATTTTGTTGTTGCTGTTTTACTCTCTTAAGATTATCTTAAAATTTTTTTAATTATTTTTTTTTAAATTTTGGTAAATATATGAGAAAAACATGAATTTCAACTTTTTTTGCATGTACAATTCATTGACATTAATGACACTCATCATGTTCAACCAACACCATTTTCTGTTTCCAAATTTTCCCACCACCC
The DNA here is from genome assembly GCF_024166365.1 of Elephas maximus indicus. Taxonomy (NCBI): domain Eukaryota; kingdom Metazoa; phylum Chordata; class Mammalia; order Proboscidea; family Elephantidae; genus Elephas; species Elephas maximus. Next base: position 110,573,632 of record NC_064819.1, read on the forward strand.
TCAAGGGAAACTCAGTGGTCCTTAAACAATGAGGCCCCCTTTCCCCCTCCCTCCTGCCCACCCCTAGTAACCACTAAAAAACTTGCCTATTCTAGATATTTCACATAAGTGAGATTATACAATATTTGTCCTTTTGCGACTGACTTATTTCACTCAGCATGTTTTTAGGTTTCATCCACGTGGTAAAGTGGCAAGGCTATGTATGTATCATTGATTTTAGTCCATCCACAGGTCCTTGCAGCTGTCTCCTGCCCCCTGATGTAGAGTTCCACAGGGCTAAGCACAGATCTCTTGCCGTATTTCTTGGTGTAGGTGGGGAGAGTGGGAAACCTAGACCTGCTCATGCCGCCAACTTCCCAGAATCTCCAGAAGCCAGGCTTTTTCACTGAGAGAGGTGATATGGTCAGATACGTCTTTTTATAGGATGACTGGCAACAATGTAAAGGCAAACAGGGAGACAGTCTGGAATTCTGAAATTACCCAGGAAAAAATGATTGCCTGCTGACAACAGTATTCCTAGCAGGACTAGGAAGAAGGGGCAGTAGAAAAATGTGCTTTGCTTTTATCAAGGAGAATAATTCCTCCAGGAAGCCCCCAAGACTCACCTTCTCTCTCATTAACTAGAACCTGGTCACATGACCACCTGAATGTAAAGAAGGCTGAGAAAGTGAGCCTATGGCAAAGGAGAAGGCTGAAATCGCTCAGGTTCAGCCACTGTGGCTGGGCACACTGCTGCCTGAACAGAACTGGGCTCTGCCAGCAAGGAAGCAGGGACGGTGCCTTCTAGGGTAGGCAATTAAGGGCATCACTTTTTTTTTTTCCTGACAAGGGGCCAAATCCTTATCAGATGAGGCAGACTGGGGGCTCATCCTGTTAGGGAAGGAAATGCAGTGGGTTGAATGATGCCCCTCCCAAAGGTGGTCAAGGAGTCCTGCTGGCGCTTGGCTGCTAACCGAAAGGTTGGCAGTTCAAATCCCCCCCAAGCAGGTTTGCAGAGAAAGACATGGCAATATGCTTCCATAAAGATTATAGCCAAGAAAATCCTATGGGGAATTGAATCAACTCAGTGGCACCCAGCAACAACAAAGGTCTTAACATACTAATCCCCAGAATCTGTGAGTATACTACCCTACATGATAAAGGAGACTTCTAGATTGATTTAGTTAAGGAATCTGAAATGGAGAGATTATTCTGGATTATCTGGATGAGTCTAATATAATCACAAGGGTCTTTATAAGAGGCAAGCAGAAGGATCAGAGTTAGCAATAGGAGATGTGATGATGAAAGCAAGAGGCTGGGGAGATGCGAGGAAGGGGCCTCTAGAAGCTGAAAAAGGCAAGGAAACATTCTCTCTGGAAGGAACAAAGCCCTGCCAACACCTTGATTTTAGACTTTGACCTCCTAGAACTGTAAGGGAATAAATTTGTGTTGTTTTAAGCCACTAAATTTGTGGTAATTTGTTACAACAGCAATAGGAAGCTAATACAGGAAGCTAGTAAAGATTTTTATGCAGAAATGTGAGAGAAGGAGAGACAGGAGGCGGGGAGAACTGTTAGGAACTATTGAAATTCCTTAGCAAAAAGCGACTTCACTATCCAGCCTGATCTAGAAAATGTTAAACTGAGTTCTGAGGAACAAGGAGAAAATTACTCAGAAAAAAACAAGGTCCTATCAGGAACCACAACAAAAAGCCTCATAAGTTTTTTTTTTTTTTTTAATGGACTAGTACAGAGGTGGTATTTTACGACTACTGGGTGAAGTACTAGGAAGTTGCAGAAGAGAATTAAAAAACATACATGTTTGCCAGGAGAGGCAGAGAAAATACCTCTATTTCATTTCATTTTCTTCTTAGGCACAGAGTAAGACTACATCTTCCTATTTTCCTGGGAGTTAATTGGGACCATGTGACTGAGCTTTGGCTGATGGAATATGGAAGAAATGATGTAAGCCACTTCCAGGCCTGACCCTCACAACCTTCCATACAATCCTCCATGCTCTGTCTTCTCTTGTCTCCCAGACAATTGCATAAATCCAGTGGAGGACTGTGAAAACCCACAAAATGGTGGAGCCCCTAAATGGAAGGTGTTTGGGTTCTTGAATCACTATACGAAGTGCCAGCATTAAGCACCCAATTGGACTGTGATCTGAGTGAGAAATAATCCTTTTGTTTAGTTAAGCACTGAGTTTTGGCAAGAGTTGGTTATAGCAGTTAGACTACCGTTTTTAATATATGTGGATTTCAATGAGTAATAACTAAGGAAGACAACATGGCCTCACGTATGAGGAATGAGATTCAAGGCTGGATTGCGGCAACCACAATTTGCAATTTGGGGAGAGTGAGGGGTTAAGGACTAGGTACCTCCCACTCTCATCTTTCCAGAGGTTAGTAACAATTTGTAACTGCCTGGAATGTAATAAATTATCAAAAGTATGTAAAATCTGTGTATCTCACAAACAAGTTTAAAACATCACAGCCTTTTCATTGAGGATACCTTAAGAGATGATAATTTGTTGAGAGATCTAAAGGAGAGACACCTCCCCCTCACCCCCTACCTAATATCTAATCCCAAGGATTGTTGTTATTGTTGTTAGTTGCCATCAAGTCCACCCCTGAGTCATGGCAACCCCATGCACAAGAGAATGAAACGCTGCCCAGTCCTGCGCCATCCCCATGATCTGCTACAGGTTAGACCATTGAGATTCATTGTGTGATTTTTCAGAAGTAGATCTCCAGACCTTTCTTCCTAGTCCTCCTTAGTATAGAATCTCCACCAGAACCTGTTCAGCATCATAGCAACACAAAAGCTCCACTGATGGACAGGTGGTGGCTGGGTATGAGGTGCATTGGCTGGGACTATGACCTAGGTCTCCACAGGGAAGGTGAGAATCCTACCACTGAACCACCGGTGCTGAATAATACAAGGGATTATCCTCCTCTTAATATTTTTAGTCATCTTATACCCATGATGTTAACAAAAGACCATCATTTTTCAAAGAAATAGGTCTGATCGAAAGGGTAAGAGTACATAATCAACCCCCTAAGTGGAATGTGTGGGGGATGCTTCCCCAACATAGACACAAATCTAACAGATATCTGGGCAACTTCAACTCTCTGGACGTCCTCCGAATTTAATTTTGACCAAAAGGAAGGTCTGATTGATGAAACAGAAGGCATAGAAACCCAGGGAGAACATGGCCCTCATTCCAGTGCTCCTAAAAGCTAAGGGAACACTGGGCTCTTTAGGATGGCTGTGATAGAATTTAGGAAGCTATATTCAAGAACTTTGGAGAAACAATGAATATGATCTCACGGCAAAAAGCTTCAAATGTGCAGATGGCACAGGAGGAACAAGGGACTCTCAAAATCCTGCAAACATAATAAAATCACGGAATTTTGGGAGGAAGCAGAGCTCTTTCTTAAAGAAACCAATATGGCGCAGGGACTCTTCCAACAAGTTTCCACGAGACGGAAGTCGAGGATATAACTGAAGATACAGCTAAAGAATGGCACCAATCTGCTTGAATAATACCTAAGGACTAAACACCAAGTAAGCTGAGACTTAATGTTCTAAGGCTACCACAAGGAGCTCTTTCGGGTCTCTTCAGAAAAGGGCATAAAACGGATTGGTCTGTGGTCCCCGGGCAGACCGTAGGAGGGACCACGTGGCACGGGGAAGTCTAATGTCTAAACACCTACCCCAGGGGCAGCCTGCAGTCCTGACACTGACCCAGACCCTCACCTCAGCATCTGGGCCAGGAACCAAAGGCGAGCCACAGGGGAAGACACAGGCCCAATCCTCCACCGACGGGTGTGCTCTGAGTGGCCCCACCCTGAACAAGTGAGTCCTGTCCTTGTCTGCCTAAGTCACACCTGCACAGACCCCTTTCATCAGCCCTGCTTCAAGTGGCAATTTAAACCTTTTAACGCCACCTGTCGAGCACCCACTCAGTAGATTTCCTTTTATCACTGGCTCTTGGGGAGTAACTGGATAATATAATTACGGGGCAGGCAAACGGGCCGTTTTGATTTGTGCTCTTTGAGGATTAGCCAAGTACTCCACTGCCAAATCCGTGATCACCTGAAAGGAAATCTGAAGGAAGAAGCTGCCAAATAAGTCCTCCAGGTGCTCTCCAGGCAAATGGCTTTGAAAACAGGTCTTTTCTGCCCTTTGTTACTAGGGAGCTCAAAGGCATTTGGGGTGGACAGAGCTGGGGGGTTTGCTTCCTCATGTGGATGAAGTAGAGAGAAGTGAAGGAAGATATGCTTTCCAAATGCCTGTAGCCAGGGCAACACAGGATTGGGAAGTGGTTTGGATGTGGGATGATGTGCAAAACAATGATGTGGAACCAGGCCCCGGATCCCCTGAGCATTCCTGAAACAACCTGTACCTCGTTCAGTGCAGAGGCTCACCAGTGCACACAGGTGATGCTGGGGAGGCAGCATGGACAGGCCACTGGTCCTAGTGTTGAGGACACAGGATGCTGAAACCCAACCTTTGATGCCGTGGGCAACTTCTCTGAAGATGCTTGAGTGTCATTCCGTCTGGGCTGCGAATATGCGGAAGCAGGTCAGGGAAGGGGCGTGCACAGAACATTTTTAGAAATGAATGAATTCATGGGAAAACAAAGTTTCCATCTCAATTTATCACATGGACAGTTGGGATGCTGGAAAGCCCTAAATCCATTGTCACTTCAGCTTAGGGTTCTCCCTCTAAGACCAAATGCAAACCAAACCCATTGCCATCAAGTTGATTCCAACTCATAGCAACCCTATAGGACGGAGTAGAACTGCACCCATAAGGTTTCCAAGGAATGACTGGTGGATTTGAACTGCCAACCTTTTGGGTAAGCAGCCGAGCTCATAACCACCACCCTCTAAGACAGGCAATGGCTTTCTAAAATTTTTTTGCTCTAGTTCTAAAGAGATATAATAAAGTATGATATGATGTAATATAATGTACAATAGACTCATATGCAGTAAAAGAACAATCCAAATATACGGGGGCTGTAAGCCTGAGGGGCATGGAAGTCATGGGTGACCGAATTGTCACAAATAGTGGTTCCAAGAAGTGGTTCAAAAGAAGAAGATGGGGGGAGGAGTGGTCAATCCAATTTAAAAAAAAAGTTACTGCTGAGTCGTCTCTAGCTTATGGCGACCCCATGTGTGTCAGTGTAGAACTGTGCTCCATAGGGTTTTCAGTGGCTGATTTTTCAGACGTCGATTGACAGGCCTTTCTTCCCAGTTGCCTCTGGGTGGACTTGAACCTCCAAACTTTCAATTAGCAGCTATGCATGTTAACTGCACTACCCAGGGACTCCCTGTGGAGTCTAACAGATTGAATGCCCCAACACTTCCTGCTGATTCTAGAATGGCTTGTGGAAGAGGAACCAAGGTTAAAGAAAAACTAACAAAGCAGTCCCAGAATGTAGAATATGGCCCTAAAATTTCTGCAAGGTTGAAGTAGTGGGAGATGGTCAGGTGTTCACAGGAGTTTCGGTTCAGAGAAGAGGACTGAAGTAAGAGCAGCTTCAGAGGGTCCCCTACCCTGGGAACCTGTGGGGCTTGAGGAACAAAGCAGTGCATAGTTAGGTTTCACATGTGGGTTAGGTGAACGAGGCTCTGCTGCCCAGGAACTCTCTGGAGCCCTACGTTGTCTCCTCACCTAATATTTGGTATATGTGTGATACAGGGTAATTTCTATTCGTCATATTTCTTAACTTAGTTCTGTAGAAGGAGCCTGTTAACTGGTATTTCTGATGTTCCTAGGGTTTCGGGAAAAGGGGATAATGCTAGCAATATTACATCAACCGTCATGAAAACTGATCCTGATACTTGTGCCACAAGTCCAATAGGGCACTAAGGGACGAGTTTGAAGAGCAAGAATTACGGTCAGTTGTAACTTTGCTTCAGAAGAACAGCCTGTATTTTAATAACCCCTTTTGAGTTTATCCATACCTGTCATAAGTGGATTTTGACACGTACAATTTAATTTTCAACATAGATACGTAGCACAGTAGCATATTCTCTATTCAAATAATAAAACATATAAAAAGGTGTACAGAAAATGTTCGGTTGGTGACTGTTTTGTCATATATATTTTTACCACAATAAAAAAATTTTTTATAAAGGTATTCAGAGAAAAATCTCTCTCCCACCTTGTTCTCCTTCCATTCAGTTCCCATATTCTCCAATGAGTTTCTTGTTTTTCCTTCTAGGAATGTACTATATAATTTCCACCCAGCACAGGTATATAGTTCCGTTTTCCCCTCATTTTTTACACAATTGGAAGCGTGCTATTTCCTTCATGTTCATCTGTGTGTGTAATTAGGTATGTATGCATTTATTCATTGCAGCACTGTTTGCAACAGCAAAACTTTGGAAATGGCGTCAGTGTCCACCAAACCAGGACTAATTAAATTATGGAACATCTGTAGAATGGAGTAAGCACTTATACAGGAGGACCTCTAGGTTACATTAAGTGAAAAAGCAAGACACTGAACGGTGAACGTAGTATGCTACATTTTGGGTAAGAGAGGGAAGAAGAACATCAATTTGCATTCTCTTGCATCTGAATAAAGAACCATCTGGAAGGATACACAAAGAACTAATCAAAATCCTCACTTACAGAAGATGAAGAAAACATGATGACCAGGGACAGGGAGGGGAGTGGGACTTTTCAGTATCTATTTTGTTATAGTATTTTAATTTTTGATCCATGTAAATTTTTTTTTTTCCTTTAAAATAGAAATAAATTCCTTAAATGCACATCCCCTGGGATCAACAATCACATTACCGGGAGCTCATCCTACAAATATTTTCTCACTCATGCGCAAAGGTATGTGCAAAGATGCAAGGATGCAAAAGACTGGAAATGATTTAAACGTCTATTAAAAGTTTTCATAGAAAAGTCATGGTTACACAGATTAAGTTATATTCATACAGCGAAGCCCCATGTAGACGTTGTAAAGAATGTGAAACGTGTATTGACATAGAAATATCTCCAAGATACAAGCAAAACATGCAAGACAGAAAACATTGTGCATTAGTGTATACCCATTTGTGATCAAACAAATACGATGCATACGCACATGCCCACATATCCTGTATTCTTACTAAAAAAGAGAAAATGCATGTGCAATGCGTGTGATGGGTGTGTAACTGCGTGTGAAAACACAGAAAATTTCTGGAAGCAAATACAAGAAATTTTCAGTGGTGGTGGCCTCTGGGAAGTGGGTGAGAAGGTTTGGGGTAGGGAGGTCACCTACTTTTCATTGTAATGCTTTTGAACTGCCTGAATTTCTTTTACTGTGTACGTGCTTTGTTTTTTTTAAATTAAAATTATTTATAAAGAAATCAATAAATACAGGTACGTCCATACATTGAAAACCATACAACTCTAAAACAACTGAGGAAGCTCTTTATGTACTTACACAGAACAGTCTCCAACATACGTTGTTAATTTGTATTTTTAACTATAGTTGATTCAGGGTTTCTCATACTACTTATGGAAACCTTGGTGGTGTAGTGGTTAAGTGCTACGGCTGCTAACCAAAAGGTTAGCAGTTTGAATCCGCCACATACTCCTTGGAAACTCTATGGGGCAGTTCTACTCTGTCCTATAGGATCGCTATAAGTTGGAATTGACTCGATGGCAACTGGTCTGGGTGTTTGGTTTATGCTATGTATTACCTGTTTCACTCTTCTTCTATCTGGTGATCAAGTTACAATGCTTTTCATTACTTTGGGTTTGATCATATTACATCTCTGCCTTTCAGACTGAGGAAGAGTTTTTTTTTTTTTCTTTACTGTTCTTTAAGTGAAAGTTTACAAGTCAGTCTCTCATACAAAAACTTACATACACTTTGCTGTGTGCTCCTAGCTGCTCTCTCCCTAATGAGGCAGCACACTCCTTTTCTCCACCCTGTATTGCCTGTCCCCATCTGCCTTCTCATCTTGCCTCCAGACAGAAGCTGCCCACATAGCCTCATGTGTCTACTTGAGCCAAGAAGCTCACTCCTCACCAGCATCATTTTGTGTCTTATAGCCCAGCCCAATCCCTGTCTGAAGAGTTGGCTTAGGGAATGGTTCCAGTCTTGAGCTAACAGAAGATCCAGGGACCATGACCTCCGGGGTCCCTCTAGGGAAGACTAATTTTTGTTTCAATATGTCTCCTTCACTTGTAGGTTTTGACATCAGTCTTCTGGGTTGAAAGCATGAGCAACTTGCTAACTTGCTGTGGGTTTTAGATTCCCCATCTGTGAATGGAAATTAGAATACATTAAAAGAAATGTTGTAAGAATCTGAGATAATATAAATCACATACTATCTAGCATGTGACTGGACCCAATGGCAGGCATTCGGCATGGTGACTGTTATTACCATTAATATCCCTTGTGATAAGGCAGACAAGAGTGACCACATCTTGGTTTTGCACCAAGATAAGTAAGATTTTGTGTGTTATGGTCAAGGCTCTTCCAGTACTAGGCCGGTCTTTTTGGCTGCAGTAGCCTTGGGCCAGTATCTCAGGTAATTGCTATTGGTATTCCAGTGGTAGAATTCTTACCTTCTATCTGGGAGACCTGGGTTAAATTGCTGGCCAATACATCTCATGGGCAGGCATCGCCCATCTGTCAGTGGCGGCTTGCATGTTGCTATGATACTGAACAGGTTTCAGATGAGCTTCCAGACTAAGACAGCATTAGCCAATGAAAGCCATGTGGGTCACAACGGTCTAATCCACAAGTGATCAGAGGCGTGGCACAGTACCGGCTGCATTTTATCCTTTGGTGCATGGGGCTGCTATGAGTCAAGGCCAAGTCCACAGAAACTAACAACAATGATAGTTCACATTTCATTATTCTGTGGATACAATTTGGACTGTGTTCTTACCTGTACGGGGCTTTTTACAGTTCATCCCAGGGCACTTACTCCCACCCTGCAACTACGTATTTTATCCACTGGCATCACCCTCAGGAGCCCCTTGTTGCCATCTGTTGCTTGCAGTCCATTAGTCCTGTCTGTGTTTAATTCCATACTTCCGAACAGACTCTTTCAAAAGAGGAAGTGAGGATGTCCATGCTATCTTCATGTTTGCAGAGTTAAAAAGAAAAATAATGGACTCCCCCCATCTTCTCTCCATTTCATCTTTCAGCACAGCTCTGGGTCAAGTTGTCTCACTGATTATCTAGTTGGCTTTCAGCCTTGATATATTTATAGGGTCTTTTATTATTGACTTTGGAGCTCCAAGCAAGGTATTCCAAAAAAAGTATTTTAAAATAGTCTCCAGTGGGCAATTTACTTTTTAACTGCTCCTTTCATTACACTCCTCAACACCCTTATATAATTCCCTTTTCTAGATTTAAATAACCGCATGATAGCTTTTGGGCTCCATGTCTGTTTTGGATGTTGAACTTGGCCCTGTTGAGGTCTTTATTATGTAGCAGTTCAGTTAGAGTCACATGCTCTTTCACATTCATCATGTTTCCCCTAGTTTTTATTTTCAGATTATATGACGCTTTGATAAAGTAAGGGCCACATATGGGTGCCATCTTGGTTTGGGTCAGATCCACACCTCCTATGTGAGAATCCCTCTGAGAATCACTGACTGAGATGAGGGATGGTGCTCAGGAGGTGTGTGACACATGAGGATGTGGCGGGGGCACACAAATGATTGAGGACCACCTGTTTTCCAGAGTCGTTTGGTTCCAGGTAAATACAGTCTCCCTCTTCCATCATTAATTAACCTAGGATTTAAGACCGAAGTTCTTCCTCTCTTGGGCCTTATTTTAGAAGCCACATTACTCTGGAGACCATTACCCTAGAAATGTAGATTTGGATTTCATGTTCTCTTGCTTCACTTTCCTATATCACACAACCACAAATCCCAGTGCAGGTCCTGCCATCTATCTATCCTTCTCGATCTTCACTTTATCCACACTCATCCTCATCTTCCCTTGGGAGGAGCCTAGTCTTTCTCTGAAGGCCAAGAGCTCAACAAGGTCTGAGAATTTTTCCATGTTTTGGACTTTCTTGGTGGAAAATAGTTCTTTAAAAGTCCAACACTAATGTTTCCAAAGCTGTAAGTCAGAGAGGCTCCACCCCTACACACACACACACACACACACACACGCACACACACACACCTTCCCATAATACATCGCTAATACCCTTGAGAAACTCCTGACAGCTTGATTTAGGATGGCAGCCTTTATGTAGCCTGAAATAAAAAGGTTTTTTTCTTCCTTTTTTAACTTTCTCAAATATTATTTGAAAAAGGAATCCTTCTAAATATATCTAGCAGTCCAAAAGAGGAACAACTCTCATAAGAACCAGTTTATACTCAATGTATTCCCTGGTGTGGTAGCCTCATGGGTACGTAGGAGCAGAATTGTAGGAGAGCAAACTAGCATACTCCCTAGTTTGCTAGTTTGCTTCTAAGAGACAGAAAAGAAAGACCCAAAGACAGAAAAGTAAGTGGAATTGTGCACTAGGCAAAGATTTTCAACAGTGGATAATTAAAAAACACTAGGTCTTTTTTCCCTAGGTTGGAAAAACCTATTGCCATAGAGTTGATTCTGACTCCTAGCTACCCTGTAGGACAGAGTAGAACTGCCTCATGGGGTTTCCAAGGCTTTCTTTATGGAAGTAGACTGCCACATCTTTCTCTCTCAGAGCAGCTGGTGGGTTTGAACCACTGACTTTTCATTTAGCAGCTGAGCACTTAACCACTGTTTCACTAGGGCTCCTTGGAAGAAACTCAAAATGCACAGTAGTGGCAACAATGGACTCTAGCAAACCAGTGGTCATGAAGATGGTGTAGGACCAGGCAATATTCCATTCTGTTATACATGGGACCGCTATGAGTCAGAGCAGAATCGATGGCAACTAACAACAACCACGAGGCATAGTTCACTTATCAAATTGAGAAGAATTGAAAAATGATAAAACCCAATGCTGGCAATGATGTGAGAAAATAACCACTCATATTCTGTTGGTGACAGAGTAAGTTGGAACAAAGTTAAGGAAGATTTAGCAATATATATCAGGAGCCTTAAAATATGCATACCATTTAATTTAATAAATTCATCTCCAGAAATGTTTTCTAGGTGGAGAATATAGCTTACTGGAACTTCATTGTAGCAGTAATTACAAGAGTATGAAATAGTAAAATGTAAAGGCCAAATGGTAGGGAACTGGTTAAATAGATTATGATAGATAAAAATGATATTATAGATGAAAAAGCACGTAGAAAGATGTTCATGATATAGGAGTGAAAAAAAACTCATTACAAAAAAAAAGTATTTACAATATTGGCTAACAATTCCCAAAAAAAGACAAGTAGAGAAGTTTGTTGACCAAGAAAAGCTGTTTATTAGATGTATTTCAAAAAAGAAGAATATTACCTTGGCAGACTTTTAGTGTATCATAAGAAGAAGGTATTTGCAGCATTTAGGTGCATGGCTGAGTGATTTTAGGGTGTATCTTGCAAAGCAGAGAACTGGTTGGGATTGGGCAGCGCTCATGACATGATAGCTTTGGATTCAAGGGCACAGTGAGGTGAGGTCTTAAAGGGAATATTGTTGAGCAAGCTGTTGGTCTTAATAAGTAAAAAAATATTTCCTAGAGCAAATAGCTAAGTTATTTTTGTCTGGTTCCAGTGTTGTTTGGCACAGAAACAAGAAAATATGGTTTGCCTCAGAATTGTTCATCACAGGAACAGGAAAGTACATTGGTTTCAGTTCTCAATAATTGTTGTTATTGTTGTTGTTACAGGCTGGTGAGTCAGGGCGACCCCAAGTATAACCGAAGGAAACGCTGCCCGGGCCTGCACCATCCCCATGATTGGTTGCAAATCAGACTGTTGTGATCCATAGGTTTTTGACTGGCTGATTTTCAAAAGTAGATCACCAGGCCTTTGTTTCTAATCTGTCTTAGTCTGGAAACTCCAGTGAAACCTGTTCAGCAACATGCAAGGCTCCACTGACAGACTGGTGATGGCTTCAAATGAGGTGCTTTGGCCAGGAATCGAACCTGGGTCTCCTGCATGGAAGGTGAGACTTCTACCACTGAACTACCAATGTCCCTATCAACAATAACAACCCTCTTTCAGTTAAAAAAAAAAAAAAAAAAAAAACCCAAAAACCATCATTCTGGGTTAATTTAGTCTGGGAAGATAATGAATTACATATTAAAGGTGGTTATCTCTAGATGCAGGGATTATTTCTTTACATTCTTCTTTTTTTGCTTACTTGCATTTTCTAAATTTCCTATAATGAACTTATATGCAGAAAAGAAGATGCAGTTGTTTAACCACTATTTAGCCGAATAATTGTAGTACTTCAGTATCCAGAATCGCCCTTACCTCAAAACTTCTAATCCATGTCTAAATATAACACCTAATACAAGCACAATTTGGGGGCCAACTTGGAAAACTGACTAGACACTTACCTTATCGGAATCATCCACTCCAATGGGTATTAAAAACAAACCAGTTGCCAGCAAATCCACTCAGACTCATGGAGACCCCATGTGTTACAGAGTAGAACTCTGCTCCACAGGGATTTCAAGGCTATGAACTTTCAGAAGCAGATTGCCTGGACTTTCTTCCAGGATGCCTTTGAGTAGGTTCAAACCACCAACCTTCTGGTTAGTAGTCAAATGCTTAATTGTTAGTGCCACCCAGAAACTTCCCAATGGGTATTTGGTAGCTTTTAATCTTTTCCGCTGGAAAGATAAATGATGTCCATACTGTTTTAGAAGAATCCATTCTTCAGAATTTACTGGAAGCATATTAACTAATACAGACACCTATTTCTGTCCTCTCTTTTCTGTTGTTATCGCTCCATTTTCAGAATTATGGTAAAATGGGTGTCAGGGACTAGAGGGAAATGAATGGTGAGGCCCAAGGTGGACCCAGAAGTATGGGGAGCTGTCTCATGGTCTCTCCAGTGAATCACTAATGCTCATTTTTGAGCATCTAACATTTGCTGAGTGCTAGAGAAGGTGAGGCCTGGCACAAAAGTTGGATAACCTACTATCCATCCCACGAAGGAGCTTATTTTTACATTGCGGAAAGGGGTGAGGAGTGACCAGCACACAGGAAACCAGGAAATAATTACAGATAGGTACAAAATTGCATACAACCAAGCTCTGTCCCTCAGGTGGACTAGCCTTGACTCTGTCCTGGTTGTTATCTGTGTTAAGTCTCTTGCGCGGCATAGTTGGTTGAATAGTATCTCTCAAAGAAGATATGACTAAATCTTAACTCCCAGAACCTATGAATGTGGCTTTATTTGGAAAAAGCGTCTTTGCAAATGGAATTAAGACAAGGATCTCCAGATGAGATCATCCTGGGTTTAGAGTAGGGCCCTAAATCCAATGAAGTTGTCCTTGTAAGAGAAAGGCAGAGGGAGATTTTTGAGACGGTGACAAAGAGGAGAAAGCCATGTGAAGACAGAGTCAGAAATTGGAGTTATGCTTCTACAAGGTAAGGAGCTGGCTTATGTGATACTGGGAGCTGGCAAGTCCAAAATCTGTGGGGCAGGTTGGCAGGTTGGAAACTCATGAACAGAAGCTAAAGCTACAGTCCACAGGTGGAATTTCTTCTTCCTCTGGGGAACCTCAGTTTTATTCTTTGGGCCTTCCAAGTGATTGAATAAAGTCCATACAGATTACTGAGAATCATCTCCTTTATTTAAGGTCAACTGATGGTAGATGTTAACCACAGCTACAAAGTACTTTCACTGCAACACCCTGACTAGTATTTAATTGAATAACTGGGTAGTTGTTTTTTTTTTTATAGTCTAGCCAAGTTGACACATAAAATGAACCGTCACTTGTGGTCTAGACTCCAAGTCTCGTATAAACTCAGAGATAAAAGAGTTTTAGGCATTGAGATATTCTTAGTAGGAGGAGGATTCGAATGAAATTTTTTTTTTTATTTCCACACTTTATTGAAACTTTTCAAAATTTGAATCAGCTTTACTTTCTGCATTTATAACTGCAGCTTAATGAGCCCAATGGCAGGTCCTCAGGGTCATTTTCATTGTATAGAGATGAATATTTCATTGACTGTAGATGTAGAAAGTATAGGAGACCGACGTGGATGAAAACTGACTCTGGAACATATCCTGAAATTTAGTTTGAAAGAAACACACACACACAAACCCATTGCCATCGAGTCAATTCCAACTCATAGCAACCCTACAGGACAGAGTCGAACTGCCCCATAGAGTTTCCAGGGAGTGCCTGGTGGATTTGAACTACCAACCTTTTGGTTAGCAGCTGTAGCTCTTAACCACTATGCCACCACGGTCTTGAAACACACACATACAGACAAATTCCTAATATCTATGTATTTTCAGGTGTTCAGCTTCTTTCCATTAAAGAAAACCACAGTGAGACTTTCCATTAGATTGAAGGTTCTAATTGGTTGAAATTTTATTCTACTCAAAATAACTCTTTATTGCCAATAAGTACTCTTCATCAGGGATCAAGCACTCTCATAGACAAGGGGCCTGAATAACTCCGTTTGGGAATCTGAGGCCCAGAAAACAGCCTTGCTCAAGGTCACATAGTAACTTAGTGATGGGCCTAGGATTAGGATTCTGATCTCCTTGGTCTCAGTCTTGAGCTTCCTACCTCTCCAGTCTGATACCCCATACTTTCTCCAACAAGGTATAACTTACTGGGGATTTTTGAGCCTTAAACCATGAGACATAGAGATACTATGGCCTCTGGACACTGTGCTAGCTCAGAACTAAAGCCGCTCCCAAAGTCCACCTTTCACCCAAAGATTAGACAGACCTATAAAACAAACACTAACCCATGTGAGGAACATGCTTCTTAGCTCAGTCAAGCATGTGAGACCAAATGGGCAACATCTGCCCAAAAGCAAAGACAAGAAGGCAGGAAGGCACAGGAAAACTGGACAAATGGACACATGGAACCCAAGGTGTAAAGGGGAAGGGGAAGAGTGCTGACACATTATGGATTGCAACCAATGTCACAAAACAATTTGTGTATAAATTTTTGAATGAAAAACTAATTTGGCTGAAAACCTTCACCTAAAGTGCAATAAAAATTAAAAAAAAAAAAAAAAAAAAAAGAGATACAGCTCACACCTTTGACTACAATGATATACTAAAATTTCCAAGGTTATTTTTTGTCAGAATCTGAGATCTGGAAGTTTTTCTGAAACAGGACTCAATCCCCCTAAATGCCAGTTTCTGTCACAGGTACTCTATGCTCCTTGGTTGCATTGTAGGATATTTTAGGAAACTGAGATACAGAGAGATGAAGTCCCCAATGCTCCCAACACTTGGTCAATCCGTAGAACCAACCCCCTTCATTCAATCAATGGAAATGTGGGATGCCTCCTGGTTGAGCAGTCTGATGATCTAACTGGCTATTTAAAAAAAAAAAAAAAAAAAAAAGCTAATAAATCACCTAGCATGCCTCTGGCCACATGTAATTAAAAAAAAAAAAAAACAAAAAAAAACCCACCCTCACACAATCTGGGATATATTATAGGACAGGAAATCCAGAGTTAGGACCAGTTTCAGGGTTTGTTGATTCAGCAGCTCCCTGGTTTCATCAAGGACATAAGTTCTCTCCATGTTTCTTGCTGCCTCTCTCAGCATATCACCTTTGCCCTGAAGCTGGCCATTCATGGTTGCTAGAGTGTAGCAACACTGCCAGGCCATATATTCACATCCAGAGGCAGCACTACGTTTTCAAGAGTCACTTTCTGAAGAACCAGGAGGTCTTTCTCAGAAGTTCCTGACAAATCCACTCTGAAACCAACCACTGTCAGGAGGACAGAAAGGTTCAGAACATTCATGATTTTTTTTTTTTAAACCCCTGGAGCTGGAGGATGGAGTCAATTTCACCTGAGTCACATTACATGAGGATGGGATGGGGGGGCCAGTAAAGGGTGGGAGTGTGGCGGTCAGGGGAAGACACCTGACCCAATTAGAGCTGTGACGGAGGAAGAAGGGAGTAGTCAGGATGGTGAGGTGGCCATCAATAGCAGCTGCTATACTTGCCCCAAGCTCTGGGCTGCCTGTCCCACCAGGACTCATCCCCTGAGCCAGGTGTTCTATTCCTTCCTAGACAATAAGACCTGTTCTGACAAAACACAGAGCACGTAGGAGACCACCTAAACCTTTGCATCTTTAGCCATGTGAATGCTCATAGAGATCCTCATTGGGTGTTGTGTTGGTGTCAGGGAGGTGGTGTGGTTATCGTTGTCCTTATGTGCATCGCTGAATCAATTTCAACTCAGAGCAACCCCATGTGACAGGGTAGAACTGCCTCATAGGATTTTCTAGGCTATAATCCTTATGGGAGGAAATAGCCAGGTCCTACTCCCACAGAGCTGTTAGGTGGGTTTAAGACTCCAGTCTTTCAGTTTAGTAGCTAAGTGATTAACCGTTGTGCTACCAGGGCTCCTTGAGGTCATAATAAGGGTAGGAATTTCAAGCCAGAAATGCTGATGGGGCTAGGCCACAGAGGGCCAAGAGAGAGCTTTGGGTGCAGGTAGGCAAATATTTTAGGGTACTCCTTAAATTACACCTGGACTATCATCTTTGGACTACCCTCAAGTACAATACAGATAGAAAATTGAAATGAAAAACATGAAGGGGGATCAGCATAATTTTATACCTAGCCCATGTACAATGATACAATTTTTTAACCTTGCTAAAAATAAAGTTCAGTTTTTGAATGGCTGGGGTCACAAACTTTTCTTCTACCTCCTTCTCTTCATTTGTTTTTGGTTTTTATAAAGAATGAACTTTTTTTTTTTATCATGGGAAAATAAAATAACCTTTATTTGAAAAAAAGAAGTATTTCATATCTGACATTTAAAACAGCCTAGGAAATCTCCACCCCAAATAAGAAGTCTGATGATTGTGTTTGTAATATTTGAAAATAAACCAGCTTTATTTGAATCAGTCAATACCAATCAAGACTGGGGAACACATTAATAACTGGTTCAGATTCATGAGGAAAACACTCAGCTATATCTTTGTTAAAAGGCATTTTACATGTATTAAGGCTTAAAAGCAAGTCTGGTTATTTTATCACCACAGTTAAAGGTCTCAAGAGCATCAAGTAACTATCATTTGGAGTGTCTTTATAAAACGAAATGCTTGTTCTTTTGTTCAATCAATTAAGCTCCAGCTTATAAAACAGGATAACCAGGTAGCTAGGAAAGTGAGACAAATTCAAACACCATCAGAATATTTCATAGTTTAAATATAGGCATAGTCAATACTATGAAATCTCTAACTATACATAAAATACCTTAGATGATTGGATCCTTAAAACTTGCAAAAAACCAGATTGCCTTTATAGAAGCACAAATTGGCCCAAACCCTATGAGGCAATAACTTTTTTTTTTTTTTTTTTGGAGGAGAGGAGGAGAGTGAGGTGTCAGGGAGGCATTGGATCTATTTCCTTAACTAACCTTAAATAAGGTTACCTTTTGGATCATACCTAATTATGAAATGAAAGAATCCTGCCTGGAGAAGAATACTGACAGAGGGTGAGGGACATGCATTCATGAAGAGGGCACTCGTTGTTTGATTCAAACTCTAAGGACAACCAGCTGTGTGTGTGTAAAAAGTGCCCCAAGACAATGATGTGACCAGATCCATTCTCCTACATCAGACCCAGGATTCATCAGATGGGACGATACACTTTTCTTCCTCCAGTGCTGTCTTAAAATTCGTTTTGGTGTCATACAAAAAATAAGGAAGTGATTCCTTGGGAATCATTGAACTTAGTTTTAAGCATGAATTAATGCTCAATACTTCCACGGTTTGTTCGTGGGACACAAAAGGACCTCATCACACTGTTTTTTAGGGATGGTTTGCTGTGCACATGACATTTATTACCAAAGCTTAAAAAGGCTAAAGGATTTTTCAAAGGTGGGAGACACCAGCATTTTGGTTTACTATGGTGTTCAGACAGTCCCTAAAAAGTCCCTGGCCAGTGGGAAAAGGGGTGTATCACACAAGTATTTTTCAGGTATCTGCTGCCACTAGGCCAATTTAATTTTAGACTCTGCTTTCTCATGATGGCGGTCCCTAGATGGTGCAAATGGTTAACTTGCCTGGCTGTTAACCGAAAGCTCAGAGGTTTGAGTCCACTCAGAGTCTCCTCAGAAGAAAGCCTGGTGACCTACTTGCAATGGAACACAGTTCTATTCTGACACACATGGGTCACCCTGAATCAGCTGTCTTGACAGCAACTGGTACTGGTTTTCTCATGAAGCACCTTCCTGTCTCTGCCTCCCTCTTAATTCTACTTATCGGGGCCTCGCTGAGTCCTGAAGTTTGCAGATCCTCAAGCTCTGCTCCAGGCATGGCTCACTTTGTGACAATTCTAAGACGCTTGATGTCGTATGACTGCGGGGCGAATGGTCTGCACAGGTGCTGTGGAGAGCTTCAGTCATTTCGTTTGACGAGTGGTAGAGAACGTGGCTCGGGAAACCTCACTCTTGGCACAGCCTCTTTATACTAAAAGATCAAGGTCCTCGCTGGCCCCACCAACAGGAGAAGCCAACCCTGACCACGGGTCCTTTTCCTAAGCAGCTGAAACTAGTTTGGGTCACATAGCCAAATAAGCTGATTGACTGTGGTTTTTACTTTTCAGCTCATTCCTCTGGTGCCAGGTAAGCTATTACCACCCCACCCCCACCCCCTGCCCCCTGCCCCCTGCCCCCGCCCCCATTTAAAAGCAAATAGGCTCCTGCCTGTGATTCTGAACTGTTAGGCATTTGACTTCCTTTGTCAGGAGAGGAAGGCTTCCAACAGAAGGAAAGATGCCCTTGATCAATCAAGATTTTATTACTCAGCTCATCTTCTACAGCTATCAAAATCTTACCCAATATCTTACCCAATATGCAGCCCTGATTTGATGGGCAAATTCAACTCAGTAATTCCGAGTCTGAATCTTGCTCCAGCCTCTGCCTCTGACTAACCCATCTCACAAAAAATTGTGACATGAAAGTCAATACAAAATAAAACAGGATCTCAACACAAATAAATCCCCTTCCCTGCGCCACCGAAATGCTTTCTGAGGAATCAATATTCTTTCAGGACCAAGTTCAAGTCTTAGCTCCTGTCCTAAAACTCTGCAGCAAACCCTTCGATATTTCCTGGGTTGGTTCTTGGGACACAAAAGGACCTCGTCACACTTTTTGGGAGATGGTTTGATGTGCTTGTGATACACTTATCACCAACCTCAGAAAAGGCTGAAGAACTTTGAGAAAAATCTCCTCTGGGGGGAAAAAAACATCAAAGGATAAAGTTACTAAATTATTGCTGTTTTTAAATTACTATTTTAAACACGGTCTTAAGGTATTATAATTCTAAGTCAGTAGTCAGTTGCATTATTTAATAATCTACTGTTTAAATAAAAAGGTATTTCTGATTTGAGTACCCACAAGTGCCTTCCTTTCATATGGTTATAATTTATCATGTAACCTTCTTTTAAATGGTTATAATTGGTCATATCTTGATTATCAGCTCACCAGCTCCTTAATATCGTTATTTGTGTAAGAACTAACACAACCTCAGAAGGAACAACTGCAAACAGCAATATTGATTTGGTTTGGCTTTTTTTTTTTAAGAATTGCCAATTGCTGAATTCTGACTATCAGAGTTATTAGTATCCCACTAATCCCCCTCAGGGTGGAGTTGCTCCGCCTGGCACTTCCTTCCCATTTTTTTCTGTCACGGTTGGTTGTGCTTCACAGAAGTGTTTCTGGAACAGGCAACTGTGGCTCTGTGGAAAGTAAACTGCCTCTTAGGTCATGGAAGTTGACGGAAGGATTTCTGAGAGCAACAGGATTTCACACCAGTAATTAAAAGGCCTTCGGGACCTTTCAAGCCTTCACACCCTTCTCTCTCCCTCAGAGACAAGTTAGGGGCTTTTTCCTACAGTAAAAAGGACTGTTTCCTCACCAGTTTCCCTTTCTCCACATCTTGAGGGACTGGGTTTCCATGGAAAGGTGCCTTTAGAGAGGGAAATGAATCAACTCATTCTGCCTTTGAAAAGGCTTATAGCATGTCCTACTGAGAAGTTTCCTCTTCCTCAGTGTGCTAAAGGAGACCTCCCACTTTCACTCTGTTCTCATCAATGGGTCACTTTTTTTCTTCAGAGATCCCATGAGGCAGGTAAGTCCAGGGATTCCTGGGGTTAAAATTTGTTGATGTTTCTATGGAAAGGACCCGTGCAGTCCTGCCCTCGCTGAGAAATGAGCCAAGTCCAGGGGCTTTCCAACACTCTGGGCCCTCGCCCTGGACCAACAAGCAACATAGAAAGAAGGATTGTTAAAGGTGAGGGCCTGTGGCAGATGGATTTCCTCACAGGGCGTTCACTGAGAGAGGGAGTTGATGATTAGTTCATTTTTCTTAGTTTTCTTTGCACAGGTCCCTATGCTCAGACCCAGTAAGCTTTTAAGGAGGTGAAACTCAAGGAGAATGACTAAGGAGTGAAATATTAGCTAAAAATACAGCAGTTGAATCTGAAGGTTGGAAAAAATAATCTACGTAGGTGTGCATTTTTCTTTGAGTTCAAATTGCATGGCTCCCCAGTCAGAAAGGCCAATGGACTTTCATCTTAAGGTAACCCATGATCATGCCACCTACTGAATGTATCTCTCAGCCATCAGAGGTGCAGCGGAATCAGTCAGGAGCTGCTGCCTGAGAGCATCCAGCTAGCAGATCCGCAACCTGGAGAAACTTGGAAAGATTGGAAAAGAAATTTTTGGCTAATTCTTGGGTTTTGCTATAAGGTTGGTAGTTACATGACGTCATCAGTCCAAGACTTAGATCATGAGAGAGAAGACCTATCTAGAAGATTCCCAGGGAACACCAGGCATCATAAAGAACTTCCTTATTTTCACCCAACCTTCCACCTCCTATTCCCATATGCTTTCTCACAGACAGGAAAAAAAAAGAAAAAAAAGCCACTCATTGATAAACACAGTCAAACCCAAGCATGTCATTTCCAATGAAACAACTACCACTAAGCAAGAAAACCATGGTTGGTAGACCCTGTGGGCCTTTTGGCACCGACACTGCTCCCCCTACCCTCCCCTTCCCAGGCATCCCAGTTTGAAACTGCATGCTAATTTCCTTTCCTGGTAAGGTCTGGATTGGCACGCAAACCAGGATCAGTGTCTGCCGTGTGTGCAGCAGCATTGCAACACACCCATCACTCCAACAAATTAAGAATGGAGTGTCTGGAATGATTTTTCCATCTTGCTATCAGTGCCCAATGCCAGGTGTGTCAGAAAGTAGCAGCTGAAGGTGTGTTTGCCAGATGCCAAAATCCACAGCCAGCTTGGGCCTCTTCCATTCACTTCCTCTGTCTCCCCTACCAGGGCAGCAGAACTCTTTCTAACACGAAGGAAGATGGCATTTGTCCTTGGCCATTGGGGCTACTGACAAGAAGGAGGGTGGAAGAGTTGCCGGTGTTGTATTTTTCTAATTCATCTCAGCAGATATTTTGGTACTGCAGAAGGGGCCAGTGACAATTGTTGGAAATGTGGCTTTTCCAACACTGACCCCAAATACAGTGAACCCAGGTCAGGCTGGCAGGCTGAGAGGTTGACTGTCTTGTCTCTATTGTTTCTGCTGGCCAGTTCTTGTGTGATGAAGCAGGGGAGGGTGTTGACTTTGGTAAGAGGGTAGGCTGGAGTTCCTGTGATGTCAGCAAGATGTGGCCGTGATAAAAAACATTCCCGGGGGCAATGTGGAAGAGGAGGCTGTGAAGCTGGAGTCCTTTGGAGAGATTGAATTCTCCTGAGCAGTTACGGGGTATGACGGCTATGCTCAGGATTGGCTGAGGCGCTTGGCGACATCTGCGTAAGCCATCTCAATCTCGTGGTCAGCTGCACAGGTGTTGGTGAACTCATCCCGGGCATAGGCATTCTTGAGGTACCGCCACAGGCCTGTCATCTCAGCTGGGATATTGTAGTTGCGATATTTCTTGGCTACAATCTAGGACAGAGAGGGCAGAACAGAGGTGGAGTGAACGCATGAAACAGACCACTGAGAGGGTGTCAGTGGCATGATCCAGTGTGTGCACAGCAGGCAAGTGCTGTGCACCACAACGGGCCCCCAGGAAAACGTCTGCAGCGCTGCAATGTCAGATGGCAGTGCTGCCTTCTTTTTATTTTATTTTATATTTCCTAAGTAAATGCAGGACTCCCTGGGTGGTGCGAGATCAGCCCTGACGTCGCAGTGGTTAAAGTGCTCAGCTGCTAACAGAAAGAGGAGCGGTTCGAACCTATCAGCCGCTCTGTGGGAGAGAGATGTGGCAGTCTGCTTCCGTAAAGACTACAGCCTTGGCAACCCCATGGGGCAGTTCTACTCTGTTCTGTAGGGTCGCTCTGAGTCAGGGTTGACTCAGTGGCAACGAGTTTGGTTTTTTGGTTTTGGGTGGCACAAATGGTTAAGGGAATTGACTGCTAACTGTAAGCTTGGAGGTTCAAGTCCACCCAGAGGTGCCTCAGAAGAGAGTCCTGACTATCTCCTTCCAAAAAATCAGCCACTGAAAACCCCATGGAACAGAATTCTGCTCTTAAGGCATTACCACAGGCCTGTCACCTCGGCTGGGCTGCCATAGTTGCGGTATGCCTTGGCTACAATCTAGAACGGAGATCACAGAATAGAGATGGAGCGAATGCATGAAACAGA
Source organism: Elephas maximus indicus (assembly GCF_024166365.1). Lineage (NCBI taxonomy): Eukaryota > Metazoa > Chordata > Mammalia > Proboscidea > Elephantidae > Elephas > Elephas maximus. The sequence continues at coordinate 110,596,348 of NC_064819.1, forward strand.
CCACTGAGAGGGTGTTAGTGGCATGATCTAGCTTGTGCACAGCAGGAAAGTGGGGTTGCCATGAGGTGGAGTCGACTGGATGGCAATTGGTGGTTAAGTAAATATAATTTTCTCTTTGACTACTTTTTTTTTTCCCCACTCCTAGGAAGTCTTCCTTAGGACATGATGATGTACACAAAAATTTAACTACACAAATGTGATCACAGGACTGTTTTAAATAACCAAAATGGTACACAACAATACATGAATGGATAAATACATTATGGTACATAAATACAATGGTACACTGATGAGTCATTAAAACGATGTTGTAAAGGAATCTTTGGAGACATAGCAGACTTTTCAAGATGGATCTTCAAGAAGGATACTCTTTAAGTATAAAGTGCAGTATGATACATTTGGAGAAAAATATACAATGAATAGAAAAATATATACCAATGTATTGCCAGTGGTTATGCCTGATTTGTAGAATTACAATTTTTTTTAAATTTTTCCCTTATGCACTTTGTTTTACATAAGTATCCTTACTCATATAAGGAAAAAACAAAGCTATAATATGAAAGTAAGTTAGATGCTGGAAGGTATATGTAGACTCAGGGCATGATGGAGAGTGAACAGAGAGTGATCCCTATTCTCTCCATGGCTTGCTACACTTGGCCCGGGTAGGCTAGGAGGACTCTGTGGAGGTGGTGCTCGTGTTGAGGGGAACAGTAGCATAGTGGTTAAGAGCATGGGCTCTGGATCCCAAATGACTGCATTTGCAACCCTGGCTCCACCACTTAACTCCACCACTTGGACCACTTACATAACCTCTCTGAGCCCCAATTTCCTTCTCTCGAAAATGGCGATAGTGATAGGAACTACCTTGGGAGAATAAATTAATATACATACAGTGCTCTGAGGAATGCCTGGCACACAATGAGTGCTCAGTAAGTGTAACCCATTATTATAATGTAAGAGTCAGAAGAGGCCACAGAGGGCATGGAGGCCCAGCTTCTACCCACTGCATCCATTTCCTTCATGGCGGGGCCAGGGTAGGTCCTTCTAGGTAGAACTGGCTGCTTGGACGTAGGGCCTGTCACCCAGACCTTGAGCTTAGAAGGGCCCTCACTCTTGGTTTAATGCTCTGCTGTCACCATTTTGACAGTCTTAATAAATTTTTTCACTCGGGGCCCCTTATTTCCAGTTTGCACTGGGGCCTGCCCAGGAGCTGGCCCCACCTCTCATTCTCAGGGGCTGGGTGAAAGGGCAGGGAGTCTTCCCTCTCCTGAAGCACCGACTCTGCTTCCTCTGCTTTCTTTCTAGAGAGGGCCCCAGACCACTGACCCAGGGACTTCCCGCTTAGAGAAACCCCAAGATCAGCCACTCTAGGCTTTCACCTTTTTTCGGTGGCAGCAATGTGCAAGGTCCTCAGAAAACCACATTGAGTAAAAGAGCAACGATGACCTAGTACGGGAAAAGCTTGGTCTTCTAAGTATGTCCACATTCCCAAGGGGAATGCATTCTTTTCCCCTCCACCCTCCTACCCCAGTTTTGAACCTCTGTTACAATACTAAGCTATATTTTATTTTGAATCACAATTACTATTTTAGTATCTTTTCTCTCTCCCCTAGCTTGTGAGCAGTGTCAGGACAGGAACCACAGATTTCTTCATTTCTCTTTTGTTGTTATTGTTGTTAGTTGCCATCAAGTCAGCTCCAACTCATGGCAACCTTATGTACAGCAGAGTAAAATGTTACCCAGTCGTGATGGTTAAGGTTGTGTGGCTGGGCTATGATTCTCAGTGGTTTGGCAGTTATGTAATGTTGTAGTTTGGCAGTTATGTAGTGATGTAATTTGGCAGTTATATGATGATGTAGTCATCCTTCATGATGTGATCTGATGTGATCAGCCAATCAGTTGTAAAGGGAGTTTTCTCATGGCCATGGCTTGCATTTAGTAAATGTATGGATATTCTGGCAAAGCTCACTTCCTTGCTCTGAATCCTGCATCCAGCTTGTCGTCATCTGATCTCTGGTTCTTGAGACTTGAACCAGCTGTCTCCTATATTGCCTGCCAATCTTGGCATTTTTTGGCCTCCACAGCCTGTGAGCCAGGGCCTGCCTTCTGACTTGCTGTCTTGGGTTCGTCAGTCCCTGCAGCTGTGTGAGTGAGGAGAAGCCTCCAGCTTGATGCCTGACCCATGGACTTCGGATTTGCCAGATCTACAACTGCATGAGACATTTTCTTGACATAATCTCTATGTATGTAATTATGTGTATATATACATATGTGCCAAATTATGTATATATATATATATATATATGCTTCACTGGTTTTGCTTTTCTAGAGAACCAAGCCTAAGACACTGGTCCTGCACCATCTTCATGATCGTTGGCCTATTTGAGTCCCTTATGGCTATTGTGTCAATCCATCTCATTCAGCGTTTCCCTCTATTTACCTCTCGATAATAACAATGATGATGCTGATAATAGTAATAATAGCAAAAAATTATTTAATGTTTCCAGGCACTGCTTTAAGCACTTTGCAAGCTATTTAAATCTCTGAATAACTCTATAAAGAACAATCTATTTTATTCCCATTTTACAGATGAGAAAAGTAAGGCAAAAGGAGGTTAAATAAGTAGGAAGTCAATAAACAGATGTATTTCATCTTTTTCATCCTTATTTATTTTAACAGCAGACAAAGTGTATCTTGTGTCATAAAGTCACATAATTCTAAAGATCCTTAGCAATGAGTAAACTGAAGTCATGAGAGATTGACTTATCCAATGTTTCAAAGGACATTAATTAATTCAACCAATATCTATTGAGTAATCACTAATATTTATTAAGTTCCTGCCTTCTAGCCCACAGTTCTTTCAATTTTGCCACTGAACCCTATGTACCTGATAAAGGAATTGGTCTACTCGGAATTCTTCACATGCCTGTTACTAAGCAATTTTTGCTTATCTCCAAACCCACCCTCTATTTGCATCTTTGCAATTCTGGGGCTGGGACTGTGCAAACCACATCTCTGCTTTGCCAGCTACTTCCTGTTAGGCTCTGCCAAGAGGGGATGCCAGAGAAAGCCTGCAAAGCTGGAGGAGGGAGAAGGGACTTGCACTCTCCTGTCAACTTCCTGTTCCTGTCAGTCTCCAGTCTGTTCCAGTAGCATCAGCTGAATCCAGTTTACTCTTTCACCAACACAGAACCACCTCCATCATACCCCCTCAAAGAGGCCAGTGCCCAAGCAGTGGCCCCTCTTCAGAGGCCTGGGTTGCAGCCTCTTGGGCCCCACTGTAACACTCAGACTCCAACACCAGCTGAGCTTCACCCTTACCTCAGAGGTCTGAGTTGTAGCTCTGAGGGGCCCCTTATCTAAGTTTCAAAGTTTTATTAATTCTAACCTCTTCCCTTTGTTCCCCCAACCCTAGGGGTGGTAGCTGCTTCCTGAAGTTGCAAACTTGTGGTATATTTTGCCTTCCCAGTTCTTCAGCATTTACTTAATAATTTTTATATTAAGTTATCTTGGTTAAAATAACTGGTTTGGTGTAGCCACCGAAGAAGCCACCCCACAATTTTCTGTCCAGCTTAAGTACATCTAATAAGCAAAGGTCAATGAGTGAATATTAAGGCCAACACTCGCCACTCGTTCTTCTCAGCCTCCCTCTGCTCACTGCCAAGATGACAGTCCCTTGCATTTGCCCAAAAGCCTTTGAGAAAAGCCGTCTTGGCTAAAGAGCAAATCTATTCCGGAGTGGTGCCCTGACCACGGGACGTTGCCAGAACTTGCCAGTGGGGATGAAAAAGGCCCACAGTAGGGTCACGGCATCCATCCAAAAATATTTTTCACAATTCCAAACTGATTAGATAGAGCAGCCTCCAGTCTTCCCATGCTGAATTTTTATTTTCAGGATTTTAAAGGGTGTAATATTGGCTTTAAAATAGCAGAAGTGCAATTTATGAAATGTGTTTGTGTTTCTCTTCCTGTGTGCTGCAGGGATGAGCATGGCCACTCTGCTGAGCGAGGGTCCCAACACTGGCTACTAAAAGCCTACAGATAGCCTCCCCACCTAGAGCAGTCACCCTGTGTATTGGCCATTGTTCCTTCACACTTTGGTCGTGCTTGGGGAGATGAGAACTAGAAGGGAGCCAGACAGTGAAAGTTTAAATCAGACTCCAATGAGCGCCTGGGTCAGAGCAACTCAGCGTCCATGGATGAAGATGGACCTGAAAGTGAGCCAAGTGGGAGCGAGAGTGAGAGAGTGAGGGCAAGAGTGACAGCAAAAGTAAGAGCAAGAGACAGAAAGAGAGAGAGAGAGGATGTGCACACAAAGCTCACAACGAGACAGAGAGAGAGAGAATGTGCACACAAAGCTGTGACGTCTGCAGGAACGTCCATGCTTATGTTCTGAATTTCCTCTTTCATATGAAAACAGTTAGCTCCCACAGCCCAGATTAAGTTTTGGCATCTAAAGCCAAACTGGAGGCCTGACTTGGCTGCCCCTTTGGCTCTTTCTGAACTTCAGAGGTTTGCCAGGTCTCTGGGATCTGATAAGCTGGATCAGCAGAAATCCAAGGAGACACGAGGCGAGGCCCAGCCTTTGTTCCCTCGCAGGCCATCCTGTCTCTGATCCCCAGCTCCTCCGAGTGAACCACTCACTGAACTCCATCCAAGGAGGGGGGCTTGACTTAGTCAACTAGGGCTGGAAGGAACTGAAGGAATCATAGGATGAAGCACAGGGCCTGGGAGATCCATTTGTTTACCTTATTCAACAAACAGAGAAGTAAGAAAGAAGGTAAGAAAGAGGAAGGAGGAAACGAAAGGGAGGCAGGAAGGAACATAATCCATGTCCCTCCTTCTTAGATATGAGAAAAATCAATTCCAAAAAGACGAGGTGACTTGCCCTAGATGAAGCTGCTAGTTGGTGACAGATATAGGACTGGGAGTTGGGTTTCCTGACTCCTGGAACGGGGCTTTTTCCTTCATAGCACTCTGATACAGTGGGTCTGAACTGGAAGCCTCTCATCCCTAACGGTGCCATTTAGTCCCCAGGAAAAGGAGAATCAAGGAGGCTTAGAGGGAAAGAAAGCATGCAGTATTAATAACTTCAAAGAGACATAGTATGGCTAGGCCTCTAACTGATCACTGGATTGGCCCCTTATCCAGAGTGTCTTCATGTTAACAGACTGTATTTGTCTAGCCCACCAACACAGGCCTGCATGATTCCTCCAGTTTCTAGCTCTGACCAAGGCCCCTGGGGACATCAGTGCATGCACAGCTAACCAAAGTCAACTCAAGCCTGTGTGTGCTCTGATTTCAGTGAAGCATGCATTTCCAGCCCAGAACTTCAGCTGAAAAATGATAGGTGGATATTGCCCTCTTCCAGCCTTGCAAGCTCTCTCTGGCACCCCTTCTTGGCAGAGCCTAACAGGGAGTAGCCGGCAAAGCAGAGACGTGGTTTACACAATCCCAGCCCCAGAATCACGTAGAAGCAAACAGAAGGGGAGATTTGGAGATAAGAAACGATAGGTGGGTATCTAAGCTTCTTAGTGAGGCATAGAGGGAACTGGGTATCACCCAGACACATGCTATGTGATCAAACGATCAATGAGTATTTATTATAAGGCCACCATCTGCCCACCATCACGCATGGGGAAAGCCCCATCCTCACAGAGGTTAGTGTCTGATCGCGATGACAAGGTATAGATGGTGTAGAAGTAACCACGTAACCAGTTGCCGCGGAGTTGACTCTGATTCACGGCAACCCTACGTGTGTCAGAATAGAACTGTGCTACTTAGGGTTTTCAATGGCTGGTTTTTCAGAAGTAGACTGCTAGGCCTTTCTTCCAAGGTGTCTCTGGGTGGACTTGAACCTCTAACCTTTCAGTTAGCAGCCAAATGCATTAACTGTTTGCATCACCCAAGAACTCGAGAGAAAGTAGAGAGCAGTACAACTATGATTCCACTGCATTTTTCTCTAGGCTGGTGGAGGGTCAGAAAATGACGTGAGAAGAAGTTAGCTTAGAGAACCTAGGGGAAATAACTGCTGTCTCAGATGAGATGGAAGAGAGCACCCCTGTTCCGTGTTGCCCCAGAGAACAAGTGGGTAGCAGGGAGGCACATGTGGGCTCAATACAGGGAAAGCTGTTGGAATACTCAGAGCTGTCCAGCAGGGTGAGGCCTGCTCACTGGGCAGAGGACTCCCCAGGGACGGGACTGTGCAATCACAGTGGCACAGAAGCCTGTCACTGACACGGGAGAAAGTGGTCCAGTGTGTGTGGGAATTGCCCTGGATGATCTTGAATTATCTTTCCACTCTCAGGTCCTGCAGGAATGAGGAAAGGACTGCACTGCATGTCACCGATGTTCAGTGAGTGTGATGACAGACAGACTTCATCTCTTACAGGTTCCATCTTGTTCCCTGGCGGATGAAGAAGAGGCATGCCTACTCTAGGGAGCTGCTGGAGAGAACGAGAAGGCAGCCTTGTGAACTGAAGGACTGTACATTTCAGGGTACATTTAATAGAGATGTGGAAGTGAAGTCAGTGAAAACCCAGGAGAAAGAGGCCTTTGGAGTGATATGATTTTATCTAAACATATTGCCATTGAGTCAATTTCGACTCTTAGCGACACTATACGACAGACCAGACCTACCCCATAGGGCTTCGTAGGCTGTAATCTTTACAGAGGCAGACTACCACACGTCTTTCTCCCCAGAGCAGCTGGTGGGTTCAAACCACCAACCTTTCAGTTAGCAGCCAAGTGCTTAACCACTGGGCCACTGGGGGTCCTTCCATATGACTATACTTAATAACAATAAAAGCCATAACCAAACTCGTTGCTGCTAAGTAGTTTCCAACTCATGGCAACCCCATGTGTTACAGAGTAAAGCTGCTTCATAGAGTTTTCTTGGCTATACCCTTTACAGAAGCAGATTGTCAGGCCTGTCTTCTGTGGTGCCACTGAGTGAGTTTAAACTGCTGACCTTTAGGTTAGTAGCTGAGAGCTTAACCGTTTGTGCCACCTATAAACCTCTTAATAATATAGCAACTATTATTACACTGAGCCCCTACAATATGCCAGGCACTTTCACACATATTCACTTTCCCCGCAACCCTAAAAGTAGGTGATATATGCCTATTGTACAGGTAAGAACTTGAAGCTCAGAGAGGCTATACAGCCAGCAAGCTGTGGAGGCTGAACTTGAGTTCCTGTCCATCTGACTTCAAAGGCTGGGCCTTTGATGACAGTGTGGTCTTGGCTTATCCACACAGGTGAGCTGTGGATGGAGTTGGATCTGGTGAGCACCTGTAGATAGAGCTCTCTTACCTTGACCACATGGAGTTTAGGCAACAGATTGCAGTCGGCCAGTGTCAGCTCATCCCCGTCCAGGAACCTTCGACGGGACCCCTTGTCATCGTCCTCGCAGGTATTGGCATCTATCTCCTCTGGCAAAGGGGTGTTCAGGTAGTCATCCAGTTTCTTCAGTGCCTTGGTCAGGCCTCTCTCAAGGGCTGGTATGGAAGAGCAAAAGAAGTGTCTTTAGCCAACCTTCTTGCCCCTGGATCTGACCACAATGTCTTTAGCATGGGGAGCTCATCCTGAATCCTGTCCCCCTCTCATCACACTGCCAGTCCACCACCCCACATTACAGAATACATGGCAGCCATTAACATACTGCAGTAGAATGGATTAAATGGCCTGAAAAAGAAAACTCTAACAGAACAAGAAGTATTATCTAATGATTTTTTGGAAAAAAATAAAATAAAATATAGAAATAAAACTTAGGATATATACCAAAGATTTAACAGGCTTATCTCCAGTGGATGCAGTAATAGTAGTCGGCTTTCATTTTCTTATCTTGCTTGATCAATATTTTTTATGTCATTTTTTTAAAATAATTTTTATTGTGCTTTAAGTGAAAGTTTACAAATCCAGTCAGTCTGTCACATACAAGCTTATATACACCTTACTACATACTCCCACTTACTCTCCCCCTGAGTCAGCCCGCTCCCTCCTTCCAGTCTCTCCTTTCGTGACAGTTTTGCCAGTTTCTAACCTTCTCTACCCTCCTATCTCCCCTCCAGACAGGAGATGCCATCACAGTCTCAAGTGTCCACCTGGTACAAGTAGCTCACTCTTCATCAGCATCTCTCTCCAACCCATTGTCCAGTCCCTTCCATGTCTGATGAGTAGTCTTTGGGAATGGTTCCTGTCCTGGGCCAACAGAAGGTTTGGGGACCATGACCACTGGGATCCTTCTAGTTTCAGTCAGACCATTAAGTCTGGTCTTTTGATGAGAATTTGGGGTCTGCATCCCACTGTTCTCCTGCTCCCTCAGGGGTTCTCTGTTGTGCTCCCTGTCAGGGCAGTCAACGGTTGTGGCCGGGCACCATCTAGTTCTTCTGGTCTCAGGATGATGTAAGTCTCTGGTTCATGTGGCCCTTTCTGTCTCTTGGGCTCATGGTTATCGTGTGACCTTGGTATTCTTCATTCTCCTTTGATCCAGGTGGGTTGAGACCAATTGATGCATCTTAGATGGCCACTTGTTAGCATTTAAGACCCCAGATGCCACACTTCAAAGTGGGATGCAGAATGTTTTCATAATAGAATTATTTTGCCAGTTGACTTAGAGGTCCCCTTAAGCCATAGTCCCCAAACCCCCGCCCTTGCTCCACTGACCTTTGAAGCATTCAGTTTATCCCGGAAACTGCTTTGCTGTTTTGGTCCAGTCCAGTTGAGCTGACCTTCTGTGTATTGAATATTGTTCTTCCCTTCACCTAAAGTAGTTCTTATCTACTAACTAATCAGTAAATAGCCCTCTCCCACCCTCCCTCCCTCCCCCCCTCGTAACCACAAAAGTATGTGTTCTTCTCAGTTTATACTATATCTCAAGTTGATCAATATTTTGCCAACATTCCACAATAAGCCCACAAACCAATTTTGTAGAAAGAAATAATTTATTTCTTACATGTGTTTATTAAATAAGTAATACATTTATTTATTTATTAAATAAATAAATAACTGCACAGTGGTACTAGAACAGAGGCATGCGCCGGGTTTTGTGAGAGCACTGATGATGTCCAGCTAACCCATCCTGAGAAGGGGCGAAAGAGCAGACACAGCTTCCGGGAGGACATGGCATAGGAAAGAGTATTCCTGTTGTGTGTCTCCCAGAGAACCAGTGGGTATCAGGGAGGTATATTGGGCTCAATACAGGGAAGACCTGTCCAAAATGGAAGGGCCAGCACATTAGCAGAGGGTACCTTATCCCCAAGGATGTGCAATCATAGCTACTTGGAAACTTGTCATGGATACAGCTTAAAGAATGGACACCCAAAGTCATATAATGGAGCAGAAGACTTTTACAGTCTTGCCCCAATATTTATTGATCAAGTAATGTGTTTATACACAGAACAGAACAAGATACTCAAAAGAACAACTATGAGAAGTCACTATCACTCAAAGTCATCTCACTCAGAATCTCACAGTCCACTTCAGTCATCAAACGTTAGCCTAGAAACTTTCCACCAGAGCTCATGTGGCAGCCATGAAGGAGACGGCTGACTGGGCCATTAGCCACTGCACCTACGTCATTAGCCCTATACCCAAGGGCTCTTTTTCCAGCTCGGGTTTAGAACGTGACACTGGGATAATGAGAGTCAGTCATGATGTTAATTTCAGCAGATACAAAGGCAATGTTGCCTTCTGGAGGAACAGCCAAGAGAACTGAACTCTTGTTCAGATTTTCCCAAATGTGCCTTCTGTTAGTCACTCCTCGCATAACCCGCTTTTGTTTTCCACAGAAGGCCTTTTGTTTGAGACAATGGAATGACACCAGCCCAAGATAAATCAACTGAGCACTTACTGGAATGTTTGAAAACCGGCTGGAGTTTGGACCTAGTTTCTCAATACGTACTTCCTTCTCCCTGGAGTGGCATTGAACTTGTACTTCATCACCTGCTTTGTGTTTTCAGTTTGAAAGAACAGTGTGAGCAGGGCTGGGAAAAATGCTTGTATTCCACTTAGTAATCATCTAGACTGTGACGGGATGGCAAGCCTATTCAAGGGCAATGGAAGAAGTTGGATACTAAGCAATACTTGTTATGCTTTTTACCCCAAAGCACTTGTGATTTAAGTTTGTTTGCTCCCTCAAATCCCCCTGCCCCTTTCAGTTATGGAGGATATGGCAAAAGCCTGATTATTATGGAGAAAGGAAAACTCAAGTAGGGTGCTTGTCAAAATTTGGCCAACCAACATTATTCAAGGGAAAGAGATCTATGATGGAAAACAAAGCATTGCAAGTTCTAATTCCAAATGCCCTTGGAGACCTGAGCAGGCTGCTGTACAAGTCTGTGTCCCAGTCCCCATCCGCTGTGAGACAATCCTGAAATTTGATGATGAGGCCTGGACAGCAACTGAAGCTCCTTGGGTGGATAATTCTGGGTAAAATTCATCTATCACTCTAGGGTTCCTTGAAATGGAAGGATAACATTTGGTAATGGGGGTGGTTGTTGCCTTATGTCACGACTGCGAGTTACCACGTCACATACCAAGTCAGCATGTTTTGAGCATGTCCTTGGTGTGTCAATTTCATCACTTCTCTTTGTGTATTTTTGATCTGGAATATGAAGGTTGGAGCTGGTGATAATCATGATATAGAGAAGAGGAGATGAGGCCGGTGAGTGTGTCTCTGATCAGGGGGAAGGTGGTGTTGATGGAGGCTATGATAACTGGGCAGGGAAGGGGCCAAGTGGCCTAGAGCTAACCCTGTGTTCGAATCTTGACCCTGCTCAGGGTGGATTTACTGTGACCTTGATGAGGCTTAAGCTTCAAGGCCCCGTGCTGGCATGGGCACCTTCCAAGGCCCTGAACCTGATTATTTTATTCCTTATTTGTACTGACTGTACTGACTTCCAAACCCAAAAACCCACGCCATCGAGTAGATTCCAACTCATAGCAACCTTATAGGACAGAGTAGAACCGCCCTGTAGGATTTCCAAGACTGTAATCTTAATGACAGCAGACTGCCACACCTTTCTCCCAAGAGAAAGTAGAGCAACTGGTGAGTTGGAACTGCCAAGCTTTCAGTTAGGAGCCAAGATTTTTTATCCTTGTGCCCCCAGGGCTCCTGTATTGACTTTAGACCCCCCAAATCTTAGATACGTCCCTGATCCTGCCATTTACAAGTTCCTCAACTTTGCTGAGCTTCATTTGGCTTTCTCATCTCAACAACAGGAATAAAGATATCTAATCCCATGAGGACTCCCTGAACGGTGCAAATGGTTAATGTGCTTGGCTGCTAACCAAAAGGTTGGAGATTCAAGTTCACTCAGAGGTGACTTGGAAAAGGCTGGCAATCTATTTCAAAAAATCAGCCATTGAAAACCATATAAGCACAGTTCTACTGTGACACATGTAGGTCATGAGTTGAAACCAACTCCATAGCAACTAGACTGGGTAATCCTCAGAAGGCCACAGTGAGAATTAACTGGGATAATGCAGGCAATCCAGGCAAAATGCCTAATACAATGTCTGGCCATACTGGGACAACAATTACTGCAGCTATTGTTATTGAACAGAGTGGTCATCCCATTCTGTGTCCCTCATCCCATACCCTTTGGTCAGTATATTCCTGAAAATCCCAAGGGGTGGCAGAAAATGGCAGTGTGTAAGAAGTACAAACGCTGAGCCCCCTAGAGGGGATAATCAACAGCTGGAGTTCGGCTTCTCTTAATTCTTTAATGTACAGCCACAGCCCTGTCCCTATGCTCCCTTGGGATTCTGCTTGGTGATGAGCTATGTCGAGATGCACAGCCGGAAGGAAATAAACGCAACACCACTGTGTGCCAAAGCACTGCCACATTATCGAATCACAGATGCCAGCACCCGTGCATTCTCTGCCAGCTCGTTTCCCTCCTATCTGCCAACTCATGCCTTTAGCTCTGGCTCAATCTGGCATCCATAGAATTTAATTATCTCTTTCTGCTGACGGCACTTGGGTCATGAAACAGTTCATGCTGAACTTTCTGCTCTGGTTAAGAGTGAGAGGCATGTGAAAGAAACCAGAGTGACCAGAAGATGTCGAAAATGTCAAAACAAGCTGCCCAAATTCCTTCAGTCTTTGCATTGGAAACTCTCCCTTCCAAAGACGTTCTCTGAATAGCAGGACCAAGTAACCTTCAGGCCACAGCAAGCGAGCCTCAGACTGGGGCACCCTAGGATCATAAGTATCCCAGGGAATAGATGGACACCCAGGCCTTTAACTGCTTTTTCCTCTCTCCACCTCCCTCCATGAAGATTTATTCTGTACCACACACAAATGCACTGGGTAAAATATGTGAGGAGGAAACAAGGGGAATAGTTCATAAATATTCTCAGCCATATGCAAACAATCTCAAATTTATTTTTCTCTTTTTTAAAGAGAAAAAAAAAAATCCACCCATTCCTTGATCATTTCCAGATTCATTGAGGTTGATATTACATAAGACCCAATATTGTTTTCTCATCGTAGAGAAATAATGACTTGGAAATGCAATTTGAGCTAAGAAAATAATATACTCTTACCCGGGTATGGAGTCTGAATGGGGACTTAGGAGCCAAGACTTCAACCCAGGCTCCAACAAGCTCTTGCAAGCACAGCTTGGCCCTGGTTTGCTGGCACACTTGGATACTGCAAGCAAGGATTTAAAAAAAAAAAAAAAAATCCATTGCCATCGAGTTGATTCCAACCCCATAGGGCAGAGTAGAACTACCCCCTAGAGTTTCTAAGGAGCACCTGGTAGATTCAAGCTGCCAACCACTTGGTTAGCAGCCATAGCGCTTAACCACTACGCCACCAGGGTTTCCATGCAGGGATACTGAGGAGCAAATAGCCATGCACCTGCCCTAGGGCTCAAACTCTACTTGAAGAGGAGCAGGCATCAAAGGGATCTTTGAAAAGACCAAGAGAGTTCTGTGGGTTACCGAACTCTCAGTTTCTCTCTGGCATATAAACTTTTAGAGACATAAGAACCAGAAGTCTACCTCTGACCAATGTCTGCAGCCTGGGTGGGTGTCTGTTCAACCCTTCAATGAAGAAGGAGATTGTGGCTTCTGGGTTGCCCTTGGTCAGGCATCCTCTGCCCCACAGTGTTCCTTTCATTGTTCTACCCTGTTCCCGAGCACCACCAAGGAAATACACTCAGCCAGTTTGCAAAATGGGCCCAGGATGTATATGCCACCTGTCATTTTAATGCACAAGGAACCTAAGAGATGGGAATTATTATTTATCCTCATTTCACAGATAAAGAAACTGAGTCTTAGTCTTACTCAAAGCACACATGCGTGTGCAAGCACACACACACAGAGCTGGGTCCTTCAGCCATTCAAACTACCCCTGGGATGCACAGGGAAATGTGCCTTGTTTTGTTTTTAACTACCATAGTCTTCCATTAAAAAAAAAAAAAAAAAAAAATCCATTGCCATCAAGTCAGTTTTGACTCATAATGACCTCACAGGACAGAGTAAAACTGCCCCCAGAGAGTTTCAAAGGAGCATCTGGTGGATCTGAACTGCCAACCTTTTGGTTAGCAGCCATAGCTCTTAACCACTGCACCACCAGGGTTTCCAAGAGCTCCTAATCCCTGGGTTGTGGGAAAGCAACAACAACTTTAATTTAACCCACTCTGGATTATAAACAAAAAAAAAAGAAAAACTAAGAAACTCATTGCCATCTAGTCAATTCTGAATCATAGCGACCCTGCAGGACAGGGTAGAACTGCCCCATATGGTTTCCAAGGAGTGCCTGGTGGATTTGAACTGCTGACCTTTTGGTTAGCAACCATAGTTCTTAACTACTGCACCACCAAGGTTTCTGATGCAATAACCTAAATAGTCTCTTCTGAGATTCTCAATCTCTTTTGGATAAAAATGCTCAGTTGTTCAGACAGCGTCCCCCCTCCCCCTCTTCCTGCTCTTCTCCCTGGGTATATGGGGGCAGGGGACTCTGGTAACCTCATGGCCCTGGGGAGATGGAGTCCTGGGATCTATGGGGCACTAATGCAGGCCCTGCGTCTCTCTTCTCAGTTATGCCACACCTCCACTTGTCTTCCAGAGCAGCCTCATGACGTTGACCCTGGAATGGGTGGGTGGCGGTGGGCTGTTTGAAAGACAGCTTCCCCTGAAACCCTGGAATGATAACCAAGCAAAGCTCCATGCGGTGCTTCCTAGACATACTTCTCTGACTCGCCTGCCTCTTTTCTCCTCCATCCCCTCCCCTGAGCCAGAAGGAATGGGCTTTCCTTTTGGTTTCCCTGTGTCAGATAGCCCAGGGACCCACAAGCAGCAAGCAGCCTGGCTTTGCAGCCCAAGCAGAAGGGCTTTCTCCTCTACATCCTGGGAGAACTCTGTGAGTTGAGTCCTCCAGCCTGAAGAGGAGAGATAAAAGAATTTAGAACATTTTAAGACAAAAGCTTGGTTTGCAAGGCTGCTGTCTTGTTGACAATGCTATTTCGAATATCAGAAGCTGAATATTTAGTTCCTTTCATGGCACAGTTTTTTTTTTCATCTTTTAGAATTTCTTCTAGAGAAATCCTAATCTGTTCTGAAAAAGATCTTACTCAGAAAGGCAAAAGAGAAAAAAACATTTTTTCCCCTAGAATATTAGCCCTATTATACAAATTAGGAGCAGAAGCAGGATTTAAAAACAGGCTGTTGGATTCCAAAGCTTCTTCAATTCTGCGAGGCTGCCTCTGGGCACCAGGGATTGCCCCAATGCCCCTTGGGTATCTACCCAGCCTGCCACCTTCCTTTCCTGCTGCACAACTTTCTCACATTCCTTCATGCCCTACTTCCCAGCTAATTTTATAACATGTTTGGTTACTACTAGTAATGGCTTGAAGTACTTGTATGGTGCCAAAGGTTAATGCTCTCAGCTGTTAACCAAAATGTTCAAAGTTCAAGTCTACCCGGAGCTGCCTTGGAAGAAAGGTCTGGCAATCTACTTCTGAAAAGTCAGCCACTGAGAGAACACGTTAGAGTGGAGCACAGTTCTTCTCTAACACACACGAGGTCACCGTGAGTCGGCGTCACTGAGAGAACACGTTAGAGTGGAGCACAGTTCTTCTCTAACACACACGAGGTCACCATGAGTCAGCGTCTACCCAACATCGACTGCTCTATTATTATTATTATTAATAATTTGATTTTAGCTGGAATTCTTGGTACTTTGAGTAACCGTGATTGGATCTAGAAGAAGTTATCTCTGAGTAGAGAGCCTAGCACGACCCTTCCGATCATTTCTCAGCAACAATGCCAATGCTGCCGGTACTCAAGGCAAATGCTGTCACTTTGTCTATGTGACACCACAACATATTGGTGAAAAGTGAGAAATCCATTTGAGTTTTGCCTGTGAAGACAGAAATATCTATCTGTTCGAGAAATACTTAAGGGATTGAATGATGTTTTTACTTTTTGTCTTCTGTTTTGAGATCATGTTGACATAACCAACAGATTTAATTAAAAAAAAAAAAGTGCAGCTGTGGTTTGGGGGCAACCACGGCAGAGACTTCTCTGGCCATTACATTTTCTTGGAGAGACAATACAACAATGCTCACACCTTGTTGACATTTGATACTTTAAACCATGGGATGGTAATGTGATAGGAACAGAAAAATAAGATAAGAATGGAAACCCTGGTGGCGTAGGGGTTAAGCAGCTACAGCTGCTAACCAAAAGGTCGGCAGTTCGAATCCACCAAGGGCCCCTCAGAAACTCTATGGGGCAGTTCTACTCTGTCCTATAGGGTCACTATGAGTCACAATCAATTCGATGGCAATGAGTTTGGGTTTTTTTTTAATTCCTCACCTTTTTGTAAGAAGAATCTTGCCCAGCTATGAAAGAAGAGGAGAAACTAAGAGAGGTCAAATTGCTCTGTGCAAGATGCCCAGGGCAAAGGATCCAGCAGGGAGGAGGCCACTGGAGCAGCAGCTGGGCCCAAGGCAGCTATGGGGGGTTGAGGAGAGGAGGAGGCATAGGCCAGGCAGCCAGAAATCTAGATGCTTTCAGAAAGACTACAATTTTGAGAACAGACAAAAAGATTCTAAAGGGGTTTTTAGGAAATTCAGCTTTGTCATTAGCAGTATACTCACTTTTTTTTCTCTCCTTCCCCAAGAAACCCTGGTCAAGATCTATATTGATATTTCAGGTTTGGGGAGGTAAAGATCTGCATTGATCTTTCAGGACTTAGAAGTTATGCAGCTTTTTTCTGTTGCAAAAGTCCTTAAAGGGGGAGCAAAAGAGCCCAGTTACAGTTGGGCTACATGAGTATAAATGACCAAGCCAGGGCAAAATTATAGAGAAGATGGAAACTTGGGTCCCTTCCCTCTGATCCACAGTGACCCCTTCTAGAACGCAAAACAGGCAGGCAGTGGCTGATGTCCATGGTCCCTGAGGCCACATAGAGGCAGAAATGGCAGCAGAGTTTTAGAAGATGGGGACAGGGTTTTCTTTCAGGTTTGGGTCCCATGGCTACGTTAGCATGTCACTAACGTCATCAGGGTGGGAACAGAGAAACCCTGAGTCAGGTGTTAGGAAGTCCTGAATCAGGCTCCTCCTCTGAGCAGAAGTGTAGCGTACTGGCTTTGGCTCTGGTGGTCAAGAAACCTGAGTGTGAATCCTGCCACTGGTTGTGGTTGTTAACAGGCTGTTGTTAAAGCATCTTTGACAGTATCTGTCACCCGTGTCACTTCCATGGTGATACCACTTATCTATGAATTTGTCTTATTATGTTAGCTGGCAAGTTGCTAAGATGCTGGAACTATGCCGCCAGTATTTCAAATATCGGCTGCACGGTGGACAGGTTTCAGTGGAGCTTCCACATCAGGAAGAAAGCCCTGGAGGTCTTCTTAAAAAAATTAGTCAATGAAACCCCTATGCATTACAACAGACTATTGTCCAATATGGCGTTGGGAGATGAGCCCCCTAGGTTGGAATGCACTCAAGTTACACAGTGGCCACAACAATGGACTCAATCAAGCATACCTAGGATGGTGTAGATGGCGCAGGACTGGGCGACTTTTCATTCTGTTGTACCTGGGGTCACCGTGAGCCAACTTGATGGCAACTAACAACACCAACAACAGTGTCTGGTATGTAGTGGGACTTTATAAAAAGGTAGCTATTATTACTGTTGTGGCTGCAGAACTTCAGTTTACGAGAAAACGGGAGGGAAGGAGAAACTGAGAGGAAGAGGAGAGGGGCAGAGAGAGAGAGAAAGATGAGCTCAAGGCAGCACAGTGTCTGAAGCGAAGCTTATCTGAGCACCCTAGAACTGTACAGGTCTAAGGAGAAACTTGGAGAACTCCTAGGGTGCAGCTCACTCCTGCCTTCCCCAACATGCTGGTGTTCCAAAATCACCTGGAGTCATCTCTTCGGGTCTGGCGTCACTGTCCCCAGGCTGTGTGGGCATGTCAGATTTTGGAGGATTGATGTCCACCTTTGACATCAGACCAAGGACACTGGAATTGGCCTCTCAGCCAGAGAAGAGGGTGTTGTCAGATTGGCCCTGACTGTGGAAGACCCAAGGGCAGACATGTGGGAAGCAATTCCTGAGCTTCCATTCTAGGCACTGGTGGAAACAGGACAGGTGGAAAGACAAACCTCAGTTCATAAGAAAGCAGAATGCAGTGGCCAGCTCAACAGACGCCCTGCTGCTGCCTTGTGAGGGGTCGGCTGGGTGGAGGAGAGTCGGCAGGCAGCCCGTGCTGCCAGGGGTATTGTTTGTTCTAGAAGGGATTTCGGCCTTGGACAGGAGGGTGAATTAAATGACAAGCTCCTATGGCTCTTTCCAGTAAGAGGCCAGTAAATAATTCTTTACCCCAGACAGGACAGGATGTAAGTCTTTATGTCATGGTGAACTGGAATATAGGATACTGTGGACATATCATCACCCCCTTTTGGTGGAGGGAATCCCAGGTGAGTTGGGCATTCTCTGATGTAAGTTGGGCATTCTCTGATGTATTTCTAAGCTATTCAGGGATTTTCTTTTTTTTTTTTTTTTTTTGAGGAAGGGACTATATTCTCCATATAGCTTCTTCCCTGAGCCCTATGGGGGATCCTTGTAAAGGAACATCTTTTTTACATGGCTTTACAAATCAATCTTATATTTAGCCTATGTTCAGAACTATTATACTTATTTAAAAAAAAAAAAACAACCCAAATCCATTGCTATCAAGTTGATTCAGACTCATAGTGACCCTATAGGACAGAGTGGAACTGCCCCACAGGGTTTCCAAGAAGTGGCTGGTGGATTTGAACTGCCGCCTTTTTGGTTAAAAGTCGAGCTCTTAACCACTGCACCATTATACTTATAGCCTCCTCCCCACCCCCGGCAAAAAAAAAATCCCAAAACAAACAAACAAACAAAAACGCATATTAAAAAAAAAAAAGTCAAGAGGTCCTCTGGCAATTATTTGTGCTTAAAACACCAGTGTGGTTATTAAGCATTTAGGACAACTTCAACATGCCTTTAATACAATATATATATTTTTAAGTATGAAGGGAAGTATGGATAAAATGATATATATAATTCCAGAATCAGATAAATTTCTAAATCTCCTAGAAACACAGTAAATTTGAAGAGAAAGATTATCACATAAGGTTTCAAATCTAGGTTTCCACTTGTGTACACAGTGTGTACCATGTAGACTCCCAAAATGTTTATTTATCAGTAGGAGGAGAGAGAGGACGATTCTGAACGGAGCCAGCTGAAAGGAGAAAACTGCAGAAACCGGCCAGGGAGGGAGTCAGCCGGAACAGCCCGGAGAGAATGTGTTCCTGATTAGGGAGCTGGCCCAGACTTCAGTGATGGGGTGGTGGCGACCCCTTCTGGCTTGTCCTGAGATAAACTCTTCTGCTGCTTCCATTGCGGACATGTAGGTGTGTTTTCTATTAGGCTTTCCAGAAACTCATAAATGGTTGTAAAACCCATTGTGCTAATAGAAGGAACGACATAAATGCTGACTGAAGCTATTAATGCTGGTTGTACTTTATGTAGCTGACTGAAGCAGGCTGAAAACTGTGAGTTTTTTATGGTTACTTTGTAACAGTTTATTTTTAAGTATCAGTCCATAGATTAGGTTGGATGCTGATGTCCAAACGTTTTGAATGAGCTGTTTAAGGGACAGTCTAACTTTCTCCGTCATCTGCACCAGCATTTAAACCTGGAGACTTTCTTTCTCAACTCTCCCTCCTCCAAACACTTAGGTCGAAGTGATGTGAACCACAGTTTGTCTTGCTTCATCCTCAGTCGGCCACATCTTTTATATAAGAGCAATTTATAAATTTTAAGCGCTTGGCTACTAACGGAAAGGTTGGAGGTTCAAAACCACCTAGAGATGCCTCAGAAGAAAATCCTAGTGATTTACTTTTGAAAGATCATAGCCACTGAAAACCCTACAGGGCGCGGTTCTACTCTGACACACGTGGAGTCTCCGTGAGTCAGAGTGGACTCAGTGGCAACTGGTTTGGTTTTGGTTTATTTATAAACTTACAGACTGCGAGTACTGTAGGTCACCCCCTCCCCATTTCCATAACTAAATTTAAGTAATTATTGTTTTTGGCCTTTCTGTGAATATCCATAAATTGTTTCTTTCGCTCATTCTTTCATTCATTAAACATATATCTAACGAGTGCTCACTCTGGACCAAGTTTGGAGCCTCTCGTTTCTCCTGGATTGCTGGGTTAGGATTTAAACAGTGCAGCTGAGGACTATTGAGTGTGTTAATGGAAACACGGAAGGTAGACGTTCAATGGGTGTTCGCTGGTTTTTTAACTCATTTGATCATGGTATCCTAAATGACCCACTGTTGTTTAAAAACTCAGTGCCACACACATCTTAAATAATGGCTTAGATAAAATGTATGATATTAATACCCATGGATATAAATGCCCATGAGGCCAGCTGCCTAGGTGGGGATCTGGGCTCTGCCATGTAACTAGTTTGGGCTGGTTGCTTAACCTGGGTACCTCAGTTTCCTTATCTGTAAATGGGGATCATAACATGGCACACCCTGTAGGGTTGTTGCGAGGAATGATTGAGTCAATGCCTGTAGGGGGCTCAGAACAGTGCCTGGCATGCAGTGAGTGGTCTTCACGTGCCATGTGTGATGTTGTTGTTGTTGGGTGCTGTTGAGTCAATTCCAACTCATAGGATCCCACATGGCAGAGTAGAACAGCCCTATAGGGCTTTCTTGGCTGTAATCTTTACAGATGCGGATCTCCAGGCCTTTCTCCATGAACCGCCAACCTTTTGATTAGCTGTTGTGTGAAGCTGCTGATGTATAAGAAATAAAGCCAACAACAACAACAACAACAACACTAATACATTCTTAGAGATGCAAGAAAAAAAAAAATGACTCTTGCCTCTGGCCTCGCTTGACAAATATTGTGTTTAACTCGTCCTCTGCCCTGAGGAAATCACCCCAGACGAATTATGCCGAGTCTTTTCTTGTGTTTCGTAAATGCTGACATTAACAGCGATACTCAGCTGGTCCTTTCATTCTGACTCTGCAGCCATAACCGCAATCCCACCAGAGTCAACCTTCCGAACAGTCATGAAATAGGGCGACTTTAAAGAGTGAGTGTGGTGGGGCTTGGGGGTGATGGATGCTTTTGCAGAATTTCCCAGATAGGCCACAGCCACACCTGAACCTCTCCCCACAGAGCTCAGAGCAGCTCCCTGGGTGCCCGCACCTGGCCCCTGCCAGGTTACAGCTGGTGGAGAGAGGCTATCCACACGGGGTTTTACACGCACAACTTCTACTACATGAGTTTTGCATCTTCTAAAATTTGAAGTAAGAGCATAGAACATTTATTGTGAAATTTTATGCTTCTGTTTCCTGAAATCTAGATGTGGTAATGATTTAGATTTAATCAACCCCAAAGAAGAATTTCAAATAGTGTGTCTTTTTCAGCATGGCTAGATCAGATATTTTCACCATAAAACAAAAAAACAAAGCCATTGCCGTCTAGTCGATTCCGACTCATAGCCACCCTATAGGACAGGGTAGAACTGCCCCATAGAGTTTCCAAGGAGCTGGTGGATTCGAACTGCTGACTTTTTGTTAGCAGCCGTAGCTCTTAACCACTACGCCACCAGGGTTTCCATTTTCACCATAGCAAAAAACAAACAAAAAAAACCCCAATCACCTTAAGTTGAAAGTGAATTATATACAAGGATCCACTCTCCCCTACTTTCTCACTAAGAGGACCACAATTTTTTTTAGGGTAGCAATGTGCCCAGACAAAAATACTCATTTCCCCAGGCTCTCAGACTTTGAGCTAGAGGAGGTCAAATGACCCATATCTAGCCAATGGATGGGCTTCTGGGAAAGAAAAGACAGATGCAGCTGGCACTACCTGGAACTCAGATGTGATGCCTGGAGGTAGAACAACCATATTGTGGCATAAGGATAAAACTCATATACTAAAGATGTGGTTTCAGGAGCCCTCAGGAACATGTATTCATGACTTCTTTAAGTAACTACACCTGCCTAGAACTCTCTACTCTCTGGACTTCTGATATGTGAAAAAAGTGAACTCCAATTATGAAGTTAATATTTATAAAAATTGATCAGAACAGAACATGGCACATAGCAAAATGCTACATAGGTGTTTGGTAATTAAAATAAAATAAATACTTGCTTTAGCCTTTGTAATCAACTTTCTGTTACATGCAAACACAATCTTTGCCAATTCACATAACCACTGCCAATATTTCACTATTATATTATTATTATAGCACCTTGCACAATGCCTGAATAAGTATTTGTTGATAAAATTATTCTATGGGATTTGAGGATAAATGAGGGACCCTAAAATCATGTGACTCTATATGCCTCCATATGGTTATGTAACTGGCTTTATCTCTTTAGATGGTCTACAATAGTTCTCTTTCTAAGGATCGTGGTAGTGCTTGGTTGTTCTCTTGGGGATGGATGAAGGGATTCTATTTGTTTGGCCCGGGCTGCCCTCCTGTCGGGTCTCAGCCTGTACCTATTCCAGGCCTCTTTGTCATCAGAGCCAAAAGAGGAGCACAGGCCACCACCAACCTGCACCTCTCTGCCAGCAGACACAAGCAGAACAGAGGCCAAGGCCAGGCCTGGGCAAAGTGTTGTTTAAAACTTGTTTTTGATGTCCCACCATGGGAACAAGAAATGGGTAATCAGTGCAGATGTCAGTAGGCATGAGGCCATCAGAGGGTTAGAGCTGGACAGAGGTAGGCCTGAGAAATCATGTGGTTGGACATACCCCCCTTCCCATCCTAATATTCAGGATCCGTGGGGGTCCTGGACATGGGATCAGTGCCAAGAAGCATGTTACTACGATCCAAATCATTCAATGCTTCTTTGGCCCAAGGCCCTAGAAAAATCATTTGTCCTCTGGCTTCCAGCTGGAAGAACATCAGAATTTCGCCTTCTGTGTTTTCTCTTTGACTCTTAGTGAAATCTCACCTTTAACACCAAATATATTTGCCTTTAACGTAGTTATAAAAATAAGGGGTAAAAAGAAAAATACCACTTAGGCAAACACCACCACACTGACTGTCTTAGTGACAGGAACTGTTCAGATTCCTGCATTCTTACTGATAGGCTCTAAATGAGACTATTTTTTTTAACTGTGAAAGTTGAATTAATATAACAGAGGTTATAAAAGCATTAGATGTTCTCAGCTGAACTTCATAAGCTAACTGGGGACTGGGAAGTTTCAAAGAAAGATAATCGAGAGAATGGAAGGACCTAATGTGAAGACAAGGAGCCCTGGTGAAGCAACGGTTAAGCACTCAGCTGCTAACCAAAAGGCTGGCAGTTCAAACTCACCCAGTGGCTCCAAGGGGGAAAGACCCGGCACTCTGCTTCTGTAGAAATTAGCACCTAGACAACCCTATGGAAAAGTTCTACTCTGTCACATGGGGTCACTATGAATCCAAAATGAACTCAACGGCACCCAACAACAATATGAAGATGGACTTAAAGGACAGGCTGGAGGAGGAAGTAGCATGCAAGAAACACCATTGACACTGAAGGGCCAGGATGGGCTCTTCCCTCATCTCTCAGGCAGACAGGGAGAGGAAGTCTTGAAGTGTGTGGGGTATAGTTCACTCATTCATCTGACGAATGTTTATGAGCACCACTCTGGTCCAAACATCGAGCTGGAATCTGGAATAATGATGAGGAATGAGACACACCTGACAGCTGCCTAGAATCTGCCTCTCAGAGCATGGTTCTGGACCAGCAGCACTGGAATTGCCTAGAAGCTCTTAGGCCCCACTCCAGACCCACTGTATCAGTATCTGCATTTAACAAGACTTCTAGGGTACGCCTATGTACATTCAAGCTGGAGAAGTACTCGTTCTGGATAAAAAAGATAAACAAAAAGAAGCGCTGCTTTACCCGTAAACATATGGGTCTCTTTAGCTAATGAGGCTACTCAGGCTAAACCCATAAATAGGCTAGAGGGGTTGGGGTACCTTCCTGAAAGACAGCTCTATAGCAGGTATTCGAAGAAAGCTAGGGGTCTTAAAGTCAAAGTTTTGTGTAGCAAGTTTGTTTGTTTGTTTGTTTGTTTGTTTGTTTGTTTGTTTGTTTGTTTGTTTGTTTGTTTAAGAAACAATCCCCTCTAAGTCACTGCTGCTGGAGCTCTGGTGGCACAGTGGTTAAGAGCTAGCTAGGGCTGCTAACCAAAAGGTCGGCAGTTGGAATCCATCAGCTGTTCCTTGGAAACACTATGGGGCAATTCTACTCTGTGCTATAAACTGGGAACACCAGACTGGATTTAACCCCAGGTCTCAATTCTTATGTTTTAGTAGTATTAGTTTGCAGCAAAAGAGGTTCAAAGCTGAGAAATGCCTAGTCTGCCCAGGCTCACCATGGATTCCACCTCATCTTCTTCTGAAGGATTTCTCCAATGCTTCAGCTATTCCTTGTGTGAAATGTTGCCCACCCTACCTGGACAAGACGGTGACAAATTTCACAAGGGAATTTATAATTTGGATGTTTGAAATTTTTGCCGGAAGATTCAGCATGCCACTTGGATTTTACATACTGTCATTTTCAGCCCCAGCTGTATAGAACACGAGGAACCCATTCTACATGCTCATCTACCCAGAGCCAGGCTCCACTGAGAGTAGATAGAGACAGGGGAGAATTTTTCCTCAAAGCTATGTGCTAATCACAGACAAGGGGTTATAGGGCAGCCATCCTGTAGACCAACTGCAATGCTCCCTGCCTATGCACACACAGCAAAAGGTAGATACACAAGCCCACACACATCTATTGCACATCCATGGTCTAAACACCATGTGAGACCTGACTGTATCCCATCACTAAAATAACTTTGTATGTAAGCACATTGTTTTCTGATTAACTGATATATGTACCTGTCCATTTAAGGAGGCATGTGAAGACCTCAGCTAGTATATAGAAACATCAGCACACACACGTACTGTATGTGTATGTATATATATGTGTGTGTATAGAGACACACACACACACATATAGGAGAGAGAGAGGGGGAAATAGTTATTTAGCTGCCACGTGCCAACTGTATAACGATAGGAGATATCAGTCGCACAGGGTAAGGTAGCAATAGCAAGAGGTGAAAGAGCATTTGACTTGTGTTCAAATTAGTCATTTAATGTTCCTTTCTTCCCCAGTTCTTGATCTGAGTCCAGGTCAGGCTAGGAGAACTCATTCTGGTCAGACGGTGGGAAATTCCACCCCCATGGAATGGTGTTGGTGGTCTCTGCTCAACTCCAGCCAGGTAGCCCACACAGCAAAACACCCGCTCATTCCACTAATGAATGTGCCCACCCATGCAGGACCCACCTTCCTCCTTCCCCCTCCCCCACTCATGCCTGCCCCACCCAACGCTTCGCAGCCACAACCTCCTTCCTTATGACGGCCCAAGGATTCGTTTCAGGAACAAAATTTGTTAAATCATAAATTGCAAGCATCCCACCTCAATAATGAACCAAATCAAAGACCCTCTGGAGGACATCCCCTGGGCAATTCCTGGGAGGTGACGGAGGAAATATTTGTCCTCTTTAGCTTCCCTCCCACGTCCAGGGCTTTCCATGTAGGATAAGACGTGCAACTATGCAGGACAGCCAGACCTTAGAGGTTGGACCCACCAAGGCTGGGTTATTTGTTTTTCCTTGCAAGCACGCTAATCAAAGCAAAGCTTTAACCCAACAAACAAACAAACAAAATACCCTGAGTTTGTTATTTTCACGCAGGGGTTGCCAAAGAAGGCAGCCTGAAGGGTTCCTTTATGACTAGAGGCATTTTTGAAATGAGACAGCAATGGCTGCTTTATAAGGAAGTGGCAAGACAGCTACATCGTTACCCTCATCACTGCGGTGGCCTGTCTGACCACTGGGAGCCTCCATCAAGATAGCTCCCCACCAGAGGGCTCAGAGGCCTCAGCTGAGGCCTTCCCAGAAGCCAGTTGTCCTGAGGTAGGACACAGCTGTCCTACTGCAAAACAATCAGTTGGTGTCTCTAGCAGAATAGACATGGAACCCCACTGCCACTTCATTGACTTCTGTTTCTGAGGACCCTACAGTTGCTATCAAGTCCAGTCTCACTGAAGGTGACTCCATGTGTATCAGAGTAGAACTACACACGACAGGGTTTTCAGTGGCTGATTTTTCAGAAGTAGATTGCCAGGTCTTTCTTTCGAAGCATATCTGGGTGGGCTGGAACCACCAACATTTTGGTTAGCAGATGAGTGCCTTAACTGCTCACACCACCCAGGGACTGAAGACCCTGTTATTGTTGTGCACCATTGAGTCGATTCCAACTTATAGCAACCCTATATGACAGAGTAGACTGCCCCTATAGAGTTTTCTTGGCTGTAATCTTTACAGGACCTGATTACCAGGTCTCTTCTCCCATGGAGCAGCTGGTGGGTTTGAATTGCTGATTTTTCGGTTAGCAGCGGAGCACCTTAACCCTGCAGGGTAATTATAACTCACATTCGTACTGCTTTATACATACTGCCTTAGCTTCCACTTCAGGTCTCTGGGTCCCTGGGAGAGCCTGAGGCTGAATGAAAGGTGGGAATCGGGTCATGCCCCAGGCCCCTGGAGAGGTCTCTGCCTACAGACTGGACCCACCAGAGCATGGGGACAGAGGGCTGGGAGGAAGAGAAGGAATTAAGCGCCCTGTGATTGAAGTGGCTTGGAATAATAAATACACACGCTCTCTTCTCAACACGGCTTGCCACATCCTGGGCATCTGGAAAAAATGCTCCACCTCGCCTCCCCACTGCCCCCCTCTCACCCTCACCCCACCAGCCATTTGCTTTCATGATCCTTTGGGGGAAAGCACAGCAGAGCGGGCTTTGATAGTAAGAGGCTTGTTAGCTCTGGGCTAACAGCCCTCCCAGGTCGCTTTGAATCCTTTCAAATGCTTTACTATTTTAGGTCAAGGAAGTTCATAAAAGTAAAGACTAGGGGTGGTAGAAGGGGGAGAGGAAAGGGAGAAAGAAGCAGTTGGGGGCAGCTCATCACCAGGCAGCCAGCGCCCTCTGGAGGATCCATCAGGCCTGGGACATGCACTTCCCTTGGTGTGGGAGACAGAAAACGGAAAGTGGCTTAGATATCCCAGAGAGACCTGGCCTTTTCCGGACTCTCAGCCAACGTTTAGGCATACCACAGGTTCCTGTCTGCAGAAAGCTGCTTAGAAATCCAGAGTAACATTAGCCAACTCAAGTGGTGATTTCTGTGACTGCCAGAAGAGGGCAGCACATACTTCCACATTACATGGAAAGTGGATCAGGCCAGTCTAAAAGGTGGACACAAGGGAATTTGGGGAGGGTGAGTGCATTTAACAACAGCAGCACAATAGGTCTCACTTATAAGTGCCTACTGTGTGCCAAAAACTGTCCCAAGTGCTCTGTATACATTAATTCATTTAATTAACATGACAATGATACACAAAAGGCCAAAACAAACAAAAACCCATTGCCCTTGAGTGGATTCCGACTCATAGTGGCCCTACGGGACAGAGTAAAACAGCCCCATAGGGCTTCCAAGGAGTGGCTGGTGGATTCAAACTGCCAACCTTTTGCTTAGCAGCCGAGCTCTTAACCACTGTGCCACCAGGGCTCTACTGTGTTTTTATTACAGATGAAGAGATAGAGGCACCTAGAAATTAGGAGAAATTGCTGTTATAGCCTGGAACTGCCTAAGAAAGGGGTTAGCAAACCACAGCCCAAGGGCTACTGCCTTTTGCAGAGTCCCTGGGTGGAGTAAATGTGGGTTGCCAACTCAAACAAGCACCGACTGTTTCTGTATGGCCCTCAGTCAAAGAATGGGTTTTGTATTTTTAAATTGTTGAAAAAAAATCAGAAGAATACTATTTTGTGGCACATGAAAATTATGGGAAATTCCAATTTCAGAAATTTTACTGGAACACAGATCATTTATTTATGAATTATCTATGGCTGTTTTACTGTTTTACAGCATAGTTGAGTAGTCATAGCAAGGACTGTACGATATTTACTGTCTGACGCTTTACAGAGAAAGTTTGTCAACCTTAGAGATAAGCAGTACCTGTTTTCATACAAGAAGGTCAGGGGTCAGAGTTGACGCGGCACTGAATATGGAGTAGGATGGCTGTCCCGGAGGGAGCTGGAAGCAGTGTTGACCTCAATTCCCTTTCTTTTCAACAAGGTAGCTCAAAGTCTGAGCAGGAGGGAGGGTTTGACATTTCACTGCGTAGCCTCAAAGAAGTAATAGAATGTAAAATTTGAAAAGGACTATGGCAATCATCAGGAAACCCTGGTGGCATAGTGGTTAAGAGTTTGGGTACTAACCAAAAGGTTGGCAGTTCAAAGCAACTAGCTGCTTCTTGGAAACCCTTTTGGGCAGTTCTACTCTGTGACGTAGTGGTTAAGTGCTACAGCTGCTAACCAAGAGGTCGGCAGCTCAAATTTTTTACTCTGTCCGACAGGGTTGCTACGAGTCTGAATCGACTCAACTGCAATGGGTTTTAATGGGTATGGAAACGCCTATTATATTTTCATCAAGTCTAAGTTGCACATTTTTTCATGTTTTGACATTTTTGCAATCAGGCTGTATCTTATAATCAAAGGCGTGTCACAATTTATGTGGGGACATTTTTCGTTTCTTTGTCGTTGTTACAAACTAAAGCAAACCCGTTGCTGTCGTAGCAGCCCTATAAGGCAGAGTAAAACTGCCCCATAGGGTTTTCAAGGAGCAGCTGGTGGATTTGAATTGCCAACCTTTTGGTTAGCAGCCAAGCTCTTAACCACACTGTTATTGTTAAAAACCAAAACTAAGCCTGTTGTGGTCGAGTTGATTCCAACTCATAGCAACCCTATAGGACAGAGTAGAACAGCCCCATAGAGTTTCCAAGGAACACCTGGTGGATTCGAACTGCTGATCTTTTGATTAGCAGCTATAATTCTTAACCGCTACGCCACCAGGGTTTCCACTGTTATTGATAAAAAATTGATAGCTGCCTTAAATTCGGTCCCTGACTCATGGCAACCCCATGGACAACTGAAGGAAACACATGGTCCTGTGTCATCCCCATGATTGGTTGTGGATCATACCGTTGTGATCCATAAGGTTTTCATTGGCTGATTTTCTGAAGTAAATCATCAGGCCTTTCTCCTGAGACACCTCTAGGTGAACTCTGACCTCCAGCCTATTAGTTAGCGGCTGAGTGCGTTAACCATTTTTGCCACCCTGGGACTCCGATGTAAGCTTTAGGGAGGAGATAATCTTGTCTCTTGTTTGGAAACAGAGCCAAGACTGCTCAGAGAACTTTTGGTTGATCTACGGCTTAAGCCAAGGCCAGTGGCTATTCATCGGTTCCAGCAAAGAGCCCGGGGCCAGGAGGCAGTGTGAGCACCCAGGTTTGCATTTCCCCCGGAGAGGAGGGAGAGCAGAGGGCTAAGCCCCATGCAGGTGCTTTTCATTTGGGGACATGTGTCCTACATTTTCTGAGACAGTACCAATTTCTTATAATTTGATTATTTTCAATGAAGGCAATTTGTTAGACATCTGATTTTCAGTTTGGAAAACATGGCCTCTACAATTACAATTAATGAAGGGCAAAAGCTAGAGAAACAACACAATCTGAGTGTGGTCCTTGCACCCTAAGCACATAGCACCGTGTCCAGCTCATCAGGCATACTCAAAGAGGGCTTGCTGCAGTATTCTACTAGTATTTTGGGAGGAATATGTTAGGGTATAGTGCCTTGGTGGGCCCCTGTGGTGCAGTGGTTAAGAGCTGAGCTGCTAACCAAAAGGTTGGCAGTTCGAATCCACCAGGCGCTCCTTGGAAACCCTAAGGAGCAGTTCTACTCTGTTCTATAGCGTCACTATGAATCAGAACCAACTCAACAGCAACAGGTTTGGTTTTTTGTTTTGGTTTTTAGTGCCCTGGTGGTGCAGTGGTTAAGAGCTCAGATAGTAACCAAAAAGGTTGGCAGTTAGAATCCCCTAGCTGCTCCTTGAAAACCTCATGGGGCAATTCTACTGTCCTATACTGCCACTATGAGTTAAAATCAACTCAGTGTCAGTGGGTTTGTTGGTTTATGTTGGGTATCACAGTGTCTTCATAAAAATAAAATTGTGTGCAACCTTGGAAGTGAAAAGGGGCAGATCTTTGCTTTGCAAGCACAGTGCCGGCACCCACCAGTCACCATAAAAGGAGACAGACACAGGCAGATCTACTCCTGAATCCTGAAATGGACAGAGCAGAGCAAGAAGGTTGGTGACAGGAGCCTGGGGCTACAGGGAGGTCCCGTGTGTCTTCAAGAGATGATGGGGAGATAAAGAAGAAAATAGATTTCAGAAGCAGAGAGTACAAGTGATGAACAGAGGGGTGACCAGGGTGTAGCTGCAAGGGCAGGGGGAAGACAATGCCTGCAATGGAGCCGGAAGGAAGTCTTGTTAGCATGAAGTCAGCCAGGCCTGGAATCTACAGAGAGGAACAAGAGGAAAAGTCACAGAAGGAAAAGGCCAAAGAAAATGAAACTAACAGCTCCTCCATGCTTGTGACTCAAGCCCCAGATCAGGAATATTTGTTATTCTTCTGGGAGGTTGATTTGTTTTTATCTTCTGGGAGAACCAAGTGTAGATGACCAGGGGTCCCTTTCTGCTTTGTCTGCTAGGCTGTTGAGGTTGAATTTGCAGTCTGTCATATGTTTCAAGCCTTTAGGTTCTTGGAGCTGTTGTATTGTTTAGCTTACCCTGGACTCCGTTTTATGGTCTTCCCTTGTTTTTCTTTCCCACCTCCTCCTAGCGTATGTTGCTTTGCTGTGCTTTATGTGTCCCTGTGAGTAGCTATAAAGCCTTTAGAGAACAAGTGGAGTATAAATTTTAAAATAGAAAGAAGCCCCCCAAGACAGAGGAACACAGAGGCAGAAATAGGAGAGAAAATTAGGGTTGAAGGGGAGGAGAGAAGAGGGAATTCAAAGGAAGCCTTGAAAAACTGAAATCATCCAAATTGGGAAAAACACCATTTATTACAGAAATCTGTGACCCAGGCAGCCTGAGAGGCCTGGGAAAGCCTGAAATGTATGTTTGTTGAGATCTTTAAAAAAGGAATATGCAGATGTGGCTAGGAAAAGTCACAAGGCTGCATATGACCTATGGATTAGATACAAAGAGATTGGGTTTGGGAATTTGTAGACCTAGAGAAAATGAGAGAAAGAGTTCTATGGGAGTAAGCTTGTTCAAAAGAATCAAGGATGGAAGATGGCAAATATGAATAAAAGCAACAAAAACCAAACCCATTGCTATCCAGTCAACTCCAACTCCTGGAGAACCCAGGCGTCACAAAGTAGATTTGCTCCAGGGGGTTTTCTTGGCTGTGATCGTAACATAAGAAGATTGCCAGGCCTATCTTCTGTGGTGCTGCTTGTTGTTGTTGTTGTTGTTAGGTGCCATCGAGTCGGTTCCAACTCGTAGCGACCCTATGCACAACAGAACAAAACACTGCCTGGTCTTGAGCCAGCCTTACAGTCGTTGTTATGCTTGAGCTCACTGCTGCAGCCACTGTGTCAATCCACCTCATTGAGGGTCTTCCTCTTTTCCGCTGACCCTGTACTCTGCCAAGCATGATGTCCTTCTCCAGGGACTGATCCTTCCTGACAACATGTCCAAAGTATGTAAGACACAGTCTCGCCATCTTTGCTTCTAAGGAGCATTTTGGCCGCACTTCTTCCAAGACAGATTCATTTGTTCTTTTGGCAGTCCATGGTATGTACAATATTCTTCGCCAACACCACAATTCAAAGGTGTCAATTCTTCTTCGGTCTTCCTTATTCATTGTCCAGCTTTCACATGCATATGATGCGATTGAAAATACCATGTTTTGGGTCAGGTGCACCTTAGTCTTCAGGGTGACATCTTTGCTCTTCAACACTTTGAAGAGGTCCTTTGCAGGAGATTTACCCAATGCAATGCATCTTTTGATTTCTTGACTGCTGCTTCCATGGCTGTTGATTGTGGATACAAGTAAAATGAAATCCTTGACAACTTCAATCTTTTCTCTGTTTATCGTGATGTTGCTCATTGGTCCAGTTGTGAGGAGTTTTGTTTTCTTTATGTTGAGGTGCAATCCATACTGAAGGCTGTGGTCTTTGATCTTCATTAGTAAGTGCTTCAAGTCCTCTTCACTTTCAGCAAGCAAGGTTGTGTCATCTGCATAATGCAGGTTGTTAATGAGTCTTCTCCAATTCTGATGCCCCATTCTTCTTCATATAGTCCAGCTTCTCAGATTCTTTGTTCAGCATACAGATTGAATAGGTATGATGAAAGAATACAACCCTGACGCATACCTTTCCTGACTTCAAACCAATCTGTATCCCCTTGTTCTGTCCAAACAACCGCCTCTTGATCTATGTAAAGGTTCCCCATGAGCACAATTAAATGTTCTGGAATTCCCATTCTTCGCAGTGTTATCCATAGTTTGTTATGATCCACACAGTCGAATGCCTTTGCATGGTCAATAAAACACAGGTAAACATCCTTCTGGTATTCTCTGCTTTCAGCCAGGATCCATCTGACACCAGCAATGATATCCCTGGTTCCACGTCCTCTTCTGAAACAAGCCTGAATTTCTGGCAATTCCCTGTTGATATACTGCTGCAGCCATTTTTGAATGATCTTCAGCGAAATTTTGCTTGCGTGTGATATTAATGATATTGTTCGATAATTTCCACATTCACTTGGATCATCTTTCTTGAGAATAGGCATAAATATGGATTTCTTCCAGTCAGTTGGCCAGGAAGCTGTCTTCCATATTTCTTGGCATAGACGAGTGAACACCTCCAGCGCTGCATCTGTTTGTTGAAACATCTCAGTTGATAATCCATCAATTCCTGGACCCTTGTTTTTCACCAGTGCCTTCAGAGCAGCTTGGACTTCTTCCTTCAGTACCATGGGTTCCTGATCATATGCCACCTCTTGAAATGGTTGAACATCAACTAATTCTTTTTTGGTATAATGACTGCTGCTGCTGGGTGGGTTCAAACTGCCAACCCTTAGGTAGTAGTTAGCACAAATGGTTTGTGCCACCTAGGGACCTTGTGAATATGAATAGAGTTGGAGATATAGTAGATACTTGTCTTAGTTTCGACGTACATATACAAGCTCAATTACTCCCCAACCAAAAAAAAAATGGGAAAAAGCACATCAGAATATGGCACTCATGTCTAAAACGAGGATGGTAATATTGATATGGGCAGGGATATCATCTGTATCTGGATAATACTGGAACAGTTTGAGGAGTGATAGGGCTGGAAGAAATTAAAAGTGGACTTTAAAATTAGTTCATAAGAATAGAGAATTGAAGATGTGCCTCGAATTCATTTTTAGCAGCCTGGAATGTGCAATATGTACAAAAAGTGAAATACACCAGAATTGATAGGATTTAAGCGTAAGAAAAAAGGGAGATTGTGAAAAATAGAAGATAGATTCTAGGAAGTAACTAAAATAAATTTCTTGAAAGCCAAGGGATTTGGCAGAGATTTTTAGAGGCTGTTAAAACGCGGTTTGAAGGTTGTTGTTAGGTGTCGTGGAGTCGGCCCCATCCTGTGTTGTCTCACAATCATTGCTATGTTTGAGCTCACTGTTGCAGCCACTGTATCAATCCATCTCGTTGAGGGTCTTCCTTTTTTTTTTTGGTGACCCTCTACTTTAACAAGCATGATGTCCTTCTCCAGAGATGAGTCCCTCCTGATAACATGTCCAAAGTAAACATTAAGAAGTCTGTCTCTCCATTCTTGCGTCTCAGGAGCATTCTGACTATACTTTGTACTTTGTACAGTATTCTTTGCCAAGACCACAATTTGAATGTGTCAGTTATTCGGACTTTCTTTTTTGTTGTTCAGCTTTCATATGCATATGCGGTGATTGAAAATACCACAGTTTGAGGGTAAGAAATACTAATGTAAGATGAATATTCAGAAGAAGAAGGCTGGATCCTCTTATAAGATGACAGAGAGGTGGGGAGACATGTTAAAATAAGATGTAAAGGAACCCCTCAGGAAAAACAAACAAACAAAAAAACAAACCCTTACACCACTGAGCCAATTCCAACTCATAGTGACCCTATAGGACAGGGAAGAACTGTCCCAGAGGGTTTCCAAGGCTGTAATCTTTACGGAAACAGACTGTCACATCTTTCTTCTGCAGAGTAGGCTGGTGGGTTCAAACCACCAACCTTTCAGTTAGTAGTCCAGCACTTTAGCCACTGATGCACCAGGGCTCTTTAAACGGAAGGGTTAAAACCAAGGAGCCAGACTGAGGACCCAGTGGCAGAGGCTCCAGAATAAGTGTGCTGTTTGGGGGTGAGGAGACAGCAGGGCTGCGAGTCTGTGGGCTTGCATCCCATCCGTCCCGAGTCACCTGGGCTCTGTCCCCAGTGGCATCTCAGGAAAGGTAAGTGGAGCAGTGTCAGGAGGTGAGGGGTGTTTAACAACGAAATTGGCAGAGGGAGATGGGAAGATGTTAGAGCAGAAGCCACCGCTGTTACTAAACAAGGACAAGCCCGCCATTGGGCAGGATGGCAGAGCACAGAGGCGGGCTGCGGGTTAACTCAAGGGATGTGACGGGATGCGGCAAAGTCGGGGTGGACAGAGCTTACGCCCTGCCCCAATCCTCCTGCTTCAGCACTCTACAAACCTTCAGTACTGAAAAAAAATCGTGTAACTCTCCATGCTAGAACGGAAGAGTAAAGTGCGGGTCCCACAGCAGGGACTCCTGCAGTCGAGCGTTAAGGCAGTGCTGTTCTCTCCCGTCTCAGGGCTGTGAGTCTCCCTTCACCCGTGTTCTTGATCCCATTCCCTACCGACCTGATGCTACCTCTCCCACTTCCAAGGGAAAAGGATCCTTACTGCCTGGGTCAGAATCTGAGGAATGGGCTGTTTCCTAGCAGAAAGGTAGTCAGAGAAAGCCACCTGAGAACACTTGTAGGGAGTAGCACACAGAGGCAGAAGTCACTGTGACCTCCTATACAGCAGTTCATATCACAGACTGCTCACTTGTTTGTTTTTAATCTGTCCTTCTTTATCTTCACGATTCCACCCACCCTTAGCTTTCCTCCTTCCTCCCTGGCTAAAACAAGACAAAAAACAGTTGCTGTTGAGCCAACTCCAACACCACAACCCTGTGTGTGTCAGAGTAGAACCGTGCTCCATAGGGTTTTCAATGCCAGGTTTTTCAGAAGTAGATTGCCAGGGTTTGCTTCTGAGGTGCTTGGGTGGACTTA
Source organism: Elephas maximus indicus (assembly GCF_024166365.1). Classification (NCBI taxonomy): domain Eukaryota; kingdom Metazoa; phylum Chordata; class Mammalia; order Proboscidea; family Elephantidae; genus Elephas; species Elephas maximus. The sequence continues at coordinate 110,631,129 of NC_064819.1, forward strand.
AACCTCCAGCCTTTCCATTAGCAACCGAGCACGTTCATTGTTTGCACCACCCAAAAACTCCTTTCCCAACGGGCAGGCCTTCGTAATCATCCTTCCTGGCCTCCCATAAATAAGGATGATCCAGGGTGTTGTGTTCAGTGTGGTTCTCTTCTCAATCATAAACTTAATTGTCTGTACATATCTGACTCCTCAAACTGTATTTTTAGCCCAGACTCCTCTCCTGAGGTACAAATGTCTGCCCCTCAACGCCACTCAGAACAACTGACACCTGCACATAGTGGCAGGCATTGTACCAAGCATACGTGTGAGGCACATACAGTTATGACCCTTATTCTACAGATGAAGAAACTGAGGGACAAAGAGCTGAAGTAACTCATCCAATGTCACCAGGCCAAAAGAGGCACAGTTGAGGTCTGAAACCCTGCCTCAGAATCTGAGAGTTGAATCACGAAACACACTTGTCTGTCTCAGCCACAGGAGACAATGTGAGGAAACTCATCCAGAAACAAAGTCTTTGTCTTTCCCCAAAACTGTGTGGGGGAATGTCATGGATTGAATTGTGTCTCCCCCAAAATATCTGTCATCTTGGCTAGGCCAAGATTCCCAGTATTGTGTGATTGTCCATCATTTTGTCATCTGATGTGATTTTCCTATGTGTTGTAAATCCTACCTCTATGATGTTAATGAGGCAGGATTAGAGGCAGTTATGTTAATGAGACAGGACTCAATCTACAAATTTAGGTTGTGTTTTAAGTCAATCTCTTTTGAAATACAAAAGAGAGAATCTGAGCAGGACAAGGAGACCTCATACCACCAAGAAACAAGAGCCAGGAGAATAGTGTGTCCTTTGGATCTGGGGTCTCTGTGCTGAAAACTCCTCGACAGGGAAAGATTGATGACAAGGATCTTTTTCAAGAGCTGACAGACAGAAAGCCTTCCCCTGGAGCTGGCACCCTGAATTCGGACTTCTATCCTCTAGACTGTGAGAGAATAAACTTCTCTTTGTTAAAGACATCCACTTGTGATATTTCTGTTATAGCAGCACTAGATAACTAAGATGGATCCCTGGTGGTGCAGCGGTTAAACGCTCACCTGCTAACGAAAAAGTCAGCAGTTTGAATCCACCAGTCGCTCCTTGGAAACTCTGTGGGGCAGTTCTACTCTGTTCTATAGGGTCACTATGTGTCAGAAGTGACTTCACAGCAACAGGAAGATAACCAAGACAGGGAATCTTAAGTGATGAGAAAATGGAGCAAGCCTGCCCTGTAGCACCTTATTAAATGGGGAGCCTAGAGAGCCCATAAGGTAGCCCTGATGCTACAATGGTTAAGCACTTGGCTGCCAAAAGAAAGGTCAGTGGTTTGAACCCACCAGCAGCTCTACAGGAGTAAAGACCTAGTGATATGCTTCCGTAAAATTACAGGCTCTATGGGGCAGTTCTTCTCTGTCACGTGGGGTTGCTATGAGTCGGAATTGCCTCGACAGCACATAGCAACAGCAGAGATCCTGTCTTGAGAAACCCATGCTACATTTAAGGGAAGAGTAAGTTTGAAAACTTGAGGGGAGGGTCATGTAGGCTGAATCTAGTCATGGCAGACAAAGGAAACCTGGGTCTGGCAATTACAGAAGGAGGAGACAGTGGAGTGATAGACGGCAAAACTATCACCTCGGGAGACACAGAAATGCAATGACGTTGGAGGTGTAACGGTGAGGACCAGATAGGAGACAGTCTTTAACATAAACTTTGGAGAGGAGGAAATGCACTAAGAAAGTAGGAAACAAAGCTGAAGAAGTTGAAAAACTGGTAGACTATGAGTGGGGAATTTGAACATGCTGATGGCAGGGGGGAGAATGGCTGAAACAGCAGTTTCAGATGCCAGTATTCATGTTTGCCCCATTTTAGAGACAATACAATAATCAAAGCTAACATTAATGAGCATTTACTATGTGCTAAGCATTGTCCCAAAGGATTTATGTGCACTAACTTATGAAATAAATGAAGCTACATTATGAACCTTGGATATACTATTAATTGTCTTATATGAGAGAGGATGAAATTGAAGGTATTTTTCAGTCCATTTCACAGATGTGGAAACAGAGGCTGAGTTAGAGTAAGTGTCCAGGACAAAGTTGCATAGCAAGGAATGGCAGAGCTCAGATTCAAACTCAGGTCTGTAGTTCCATGTTTATGTTTTACAGCCCCCAATAGACTTACTTCATCAGGGGCAATGACTTTGTATTTTTCTTCTTGGCAACCTCAGAACCTGGCACAGCGCCTGGCACACAATAAATCCTCTATAAACATGAGGCTGGATTTGTACCCACTCCAAGCAATTCATGTTTGTTGAATGAACAAGTGACTGAATAAACAAACTAATTGACAAATCTCTTGTATAATAGCTATGGATGTCTCCCACCCCCCCGGGGTGTGGGTTCTGGTAGCTGGGAACTTTTTTTTTTCCCCTAAATTTTATTCATTTTGTTGTTGTTGAGAATATACAGAGCAAAACATATTCAAAATACTGTTGAATGTCAATTCAACAGTTTCTGCATATACAATTTAGTGACATTGATTACATTCTTTGAGTTGTGTAACCATTCTCACCCTTCTTTTCTGAGTTGTTCCTACTTCATTAACGTAAATTCACTGCTCCCTAAAGTTCCTATCAAATCTTTTGAGGTGCTGTTGTCAATGTGATTCCATATAGATAGTTCTCAAAAGGGTATAATGCTCAAGGCTGACCTTTTTTACTAGTTAAGCCGCACTATTGTTTGGTATTAAGTTGATTTCAGAGCCCTGGTGGTGCAGTGGTTAAGAGCTACAGCTGCTAACCAAAATGTCAGCAGTACGAATCCACCAGCCTTCCTTGGAAATCCTATGGGGCAGTTTTACTCAGTCCTATAGGGTTGCTATGAGTCAAAATTGACTCGATGGTAACGGGTTGTTTTGGTTGGTAAGATGGCTTCAGGGAATATTTTTGGTTTAAGGTTTAAAGATTATCTACGGGCAGTACTTTCAGGGGTTCATCCACCCTCCATGGCTCCAGAAAGTCTAGAATCTATGAGGCTTTGAAATTCTGTTCTTTTTTTCCCCCCTTTTGATCAGGATCCTTCTACAGAATCTTTTATCAAAATGTTCAGTAATGGTAGCCAGGCATCATCCAGTTCTTCTGGTCTCATGGCAAAGGAGGCAGTTGTTCATGGAGGAGCTGGAGATGTTTGAGGCTACATGAAACAATGGGGAATTTTGGATGGTAGTTTCTGTATTCACCACGGGAGTAGAGAGATGATCTGCCACACAGAATCATTGTACGGTGTTGAGTTTTTTTCATGCTTTGATGCTGAGGAGGCAGGAAAGGACCACGACCAGTACGTATATGAGAGGTGAGGGACCCTAGGTGGTAAGATGATGGGAACAGAGGAAAAAATTGAAAATACAAAAGGAGCAATCTGCAGAAAGGATGTTTAAGACATAGATGCAGAGCTGACAAACACAGAAAAAAATGGGGAAGTAGTGTATGAAGCCAAGGAAGCTTGGAGTCTAATGTTGATACCCTTGCAGAGATCTCTAACAGGCTACTGCGATAGAGCCTGGCCAAGCAGAGAGCAGGTGTGAACTGGCTCACAGGGCAAGCTGCTGTGTGGGGTGGGGCCATAGTGTGGCTCTGGGACCCAGCCCAGGAGGGCCTTTGTTCTCTGCAGGAGGGTGGGCAGGACTGGTCCCAATGAGTCTTGGCCTCTGGCTTGCTAAGCCTAAGAATTTTAGATGCAATTAATCATGATTGGAATGTATGGGATTGTGGGTTGGCGATGAGGAGTAAAGGGGAAAGGAGAAGAGTGGTCAAGTTACAGTGACAGTGAAGAAACATGGTGTCTTGTTAAAAGGAAGGAGACATGAAAAGGGTTGAGTTCTGAGAGATCTGGGTCATCTGGGGAAGCAGGAAGGAATGCAAGAGCTTTGAAATGTGCAAATAAGTTAGGGGAAGGTAGAGTCAGGAGGGCAAAATCCATAGGGGGTGGGGCAGGGTAAAACAAAAGAAGGGAAAACAATGAAAATTGGAGAGCCTTGAGTTTATAAGAAACTGATATGTAGTGTCTGGTAGAAACTGTTGCTCTGGCTTTGGGGATAGGAGAACTGTAAATATGGATAATATGTAAATACCATTTATAATTTAAAAAATCTGAAAGGTTCTAATGAGATAATCTCTGGAAGGACACTTTGACTAGTATGAAGGAATATATTTGTGGCCAAGAAAAGGACACTGGGTGTGGAGTCAGAAAACCTGGGTTCAAGTACCAGCTCTGCCACTTGGGACTGGGACAAGCCACCAATCCTCTCAGGTGCCTCAGCGTCCTCCGCCAGGAAGGCGGTGATAACTGGCCATTCCCACAGGTGGCTCTGAGGGTCTCTATTAGTTTCCTAAGGCTGCCATAACAAATGACCACATATTCAGTGGCTTGAAAGAACAGAAAATTTATTCTCTCATAGTCCTGGAGGCCAGAAGTAAAAAATCAAGGTATCAGCAGGGTCATGCTCTCTCAGTAGGCTCTAGGGATTCCCTTCCTTGCCTCTTCCAGCCCCTGGTGGCCCCAGGGATTCCTTGGCTTGTGACAGCCTCACTCCAGTCTCTGCCCTGTCTTCACATGGCCATCTTCTCCCTATGTCTCTGGGTGTCCTCTCCTTTTCTTATAAGGATAGCAGTCATTGGATTTAGGGCCCATGCTAAATCCAGGATGATTTCATCTTAAGATCCTTAATTAATTACATCTGCAAAGACTCTGTTTCCAAGTAAGCTTGCATTTGCAGGTTCCAGGTGGACATGAATGTTGGGGCCTATTCACCCTATACCAGGGTCCAAACAACAATGAAGCGAGAGCATGGCATGTATCTAAAATTTCTTCCACGCATTTCTTCTAGCTGCTGTTCGTAAAAGGCCACTCATGTTGTAGTACCTGCTTGCGCACCTCTGATGTCTGTTGCCCACAGGATAAAATCCAAGTGTCTTGGGCTGGTACTGCAGGCCCCGGCTGCTTTTATGGATCTCTGTCCCTGGCATTTGCTTCACCTTCTCCATGTCTTCCCCTGACCTCAGCCAACTAATTCCCCCTTGTTTTTTATGACCCAGTCAAAAGCCCTTCAAGAAGCTTTCTCAAAGGACCCTAAGGTAAATTCTTTGACAGAAATCATTCTAACTTTCACTTGGCAGTTAATAAACAATTCGAACTCCCTTCTATTAAGCCAGAGCCCCTGGGTGGTGCAAAGAGTTAATACACTCAGCTACTAACCAAAAGGCTGAAGGTTGGAGTTCACCCAGAGATGCCTTGGAAGAAAGACCTGGTGATCTACTTCTGAAAAATCAGTGATTGAAAACCCTGTGGAGCACAGTTCCCTTCTGACACACATGGGGTCACCATGAGTCAAAATTGACTTGCTGGCAAGTTTTTTTTTTTTTTTCCTATTAAGCCATCATTTATCTCTTGTCTTGTTATTAGCCTTTTGTGAATTTAAGCCATTCCTTCTGAACCACTGAGGCCCTGAAGACTGGGAAAATGTCTTTGAACCCCCAATTCTAACTCAGCACTTGCCACAATCCCAAACATCAGTAACTCTTCATAAATTATTTACTGCCCACTGTGCCAACTCTGTTCCTGCCAACATCTCTTCCCTCTCACCACAAACATGGCTGCCTGTCCTGGTCACCTTGGTCCAAAGAGATGCCCTTCTCCTCTGAGCTCTTGGAGCATCTAGACTATACCACCTTGTTGAGGTCCACTGTTCATTCATTCATTTACAAATATTCACGAAGCACTCACTCTGCATGGCATTGTGCTAGGTTCTAGGGATCCCAGCTTGTAAGAGTGCCACATTCTCCCATTCTGAGGGCAAGGAAACTCTCTCACCTTTCTTCCTTCTCCTCACAGGGCCTAGCACAGCTCTTCAAAGATTACACATATTCAATTTGATGGTTTTATTCAAACTGCCTTAGTTGATTCTTAAAGAACAATGCCAAATGAGGGAATAAATGTGCTGCCAACTACAACAAAGCTCTTAAACTCTAAAAGAGAATCAAGTCCTGAGCTCTGTAGCCAATGCCAGAAATCAAGTGCCAGATGGAGGTTGAAGCCTTGCTTTGAGAAGGGCCTTCTCTAGCACCCTCTATATTTGCAGTAGAGGGGAAAGCAGGGAGCCAGGCAGCTGCCTCCAGCATTCTCCACTGTGGTGGCTGTGCTGCCCTTCTCATGGCCTCTGGTCAACCCCATTCCAGGTACTGGGAGGAAACTGAAATGTGTTGTTCCAATCGGACTTCGCGTAAACACAGGCAGCATGGTGAATCTGGGACAAATGGACTGTAGTAAGGCTGAGGCAGGACTGTTCCCTGCAGTGTATTATGCTGTGCAACAAGGAACACTCAGAATCCACACTGTATCTCTACCTCCAGTTCAGCAATAAGGCCCAAGTGGCCTTTCCTCGGAAACCCTGGTGGTGTAGTGGTTAAGTGCTATGGCTGCTAACCAAGAGGTTGGCAGTTCGAATCCGCCAGGCGCTGCTTGGAAACTCTATTGGGCAGTTCTACTCTGTCCTATAGGGTCACTATGAGTCGGACTCGACTCGATGGCAGTGGGTTTGGTTTTTTTGATTTGGCCTTTCCTCCAGCACTAGCGAGGTAGCAGGCAGGACAGGATCTACAAACTCCTTCCAGTGTCAAGGGGAAAGGGGCATGGGCAAAGAGTCAAGTAGCATTAGTTCCAGATGGTTCTCTGACCTGAGTATCTGAAATGCTCACGGGCCAAGGGCAGGGCACAGAGGAAGGGAGTCACTCACCGGCATTGTTCTGCTGCTTTGTGTTTTTGATGTAGGCAGAGAACTTGGAGAAGATGTCGATGCCTGCTGTGTTAGACTCCCGATGTTTCGCAGCCAGTCTGGGGTACCTGGAATGGAAGACGTACGGTTCTAGAATCAGTGAGAACTTGGAGCTCTTTTAAGGGACAGTCTGCTCCCATCATGATGAGCGCCATTCCAATATTTAGTTGGATCTACAAATCTCTTTGGGTTCTTACCCCCATTCTATGGAAGGGTGGGTGCTCTTAGCCCCAGTTCACATATAGAAGAAAGCAGAGACCAGTGAGGCAAAGAGATCTGTTGACAGTCTATCAGGCAAGGAACCAGAACACCATTCAGAGGGCCCAGGTTATGTCTTCTTCCTGGGACAACTAACAATGGTGTACTGAAGAAAAGGCTCTGATCAAAATTCTGAAGGGGTTTGCCTCTATATCAGGGAGGGTCATTGACATTTCCCCAGCCCACATTAGAAGAACAGCTATCCACTTCCAGGTCTGTGATTATAATCCTAGCTGCACAGAGCTAACTCTAGGAGCAAAGAGATGCCAGGCACCTTGGCCCTGAGGCCTCCAAACCACAGATTTCTTCTGAAATATATTTCATACACTTCTTATTTATGTGCAGCAAAAACATGAGAAAACTACTAGCCTTCATCAGCAGAGTGTGTGTTTGCAGTTCTTTTATTTCCAGGTGTGGGGATAGATTGGAACCCTTGGTGGCATAGTGGTTAAGAGCTAAGGCTGCTAACCAAAAGGTTGGCAGTTTGAGTCCACCAGGCACTCGTTGGGAACCCTATGGGGCAGTTCTGTTCTGTCCTGTAGGGTTGCTATGAATTGTATAGATTTGCAATGATCTAGCCCCTCTCCCATGCACAGTCTTTCATTTTGAAGCCAGAAGAACACCAGAGGCAGACTGAGGTGAGGACTGCTGTCTGGGACCTTGAAACTGAACAAGATCAACTTGCTTGTGTGGGAGTCCATAGCTTTGACCCCCCTAGCACTATCAAACTGAGAAATTCTAATGAAAAAAAAATTATTTCACAAACATTTCATGTGTATGGCCAGGCAGGGGTCACAGGAGTTAGGGGATAATTGCCTTATTATCATTATTATTAATGTGGACCTTTATGATCATGGGGGAATAGTTGTCTACCGTGAGCTGTTTGGTTGCATAATATTTAAAAGCCAAAATACATTTTTTGTTTGATTCAATGTCTTAAATAATTTGAAACCAAAAAAGCCCTTCCTATAATTTGTTGTTGTTAGGTGCCAAGAAGTCAGTTCCGACTCATAGCAACCCTATGTACAACAGAATGAAACACTGCTTGGTCCTGCACCATCCTCACAGTCGTTGTTATGCTTGAGCCCATTGTTGCAACCACTGTGTCATCTCTTTTTTTTGTTGTTGTTGTTCTTCATCTAGTCTGTTAGCTGCCACTGTCCACTGTTAGGGTCACAGTAGGGGACTGTTTAATTTCAGATGTGGCCATGGAAATGACCTTCAGAAAGTCTTTCGGTTCATCTCTCTGCCTTTAGCAGGTGAGAAAGGCATTGCTGTCTTCATTTGACAGAAAAGGCAATTGGAGACCAGAGAGGTAAAAACACCATTATGAGAGTTCATGGTCAATAGACAGTGGAGGGAAAACTAGAACCTGGTTTCCCAGCCCCTGTACCTGTGGTCTTTTCCCTCTATCCCACCACTTCTCTGGTAACAATAAAAACTAACTTGTATTGAATGCCTACCATGGGCCAGCACTCTACTAACCCTTTCACATGTACTAGGCATTTACTCCTCATGACAATCCTATTGGTAATATTAATAGCCTCACTTCCTTGATGAGGATGCTGAGGTCAGAGAGGTTAAGAAATTTATCACATGGCTAGCCAGGCGTTCCTTGGAAAAGTTGGCAGAGCCAACCCAGACAGTTTCACTTCGGAAGCCCAGCTCTTAAGTTCTGTGTTCTCTGGCTTCTCAGGGACTCTGCTGTTTACCCTTTGCCTTATTTAGCTAGTGGTGTTTTTTTTTTTTTTTTTTTTTTTTACCATAACAAAAATACCAAAGAACAGACATTTATTTTCTCACAGTTCAGAAGGCTAGAAGTCTGAATTCAGGGCATGGCTCTAGGGGGAGGTCCTTTCTTGTCTGTTTTAACTTCTAGTAATCAGCAATCCTTGGGGTTCCTGGGCTTGTAGCTAGATCTGCTATGTGTGTCTGTGTTCACCTGACATCTTCCCCCTGTGTATGTCTCTAGGTGTATTCTGCTCCTTTTATAACTCAGAGTGATTAGGTTTAGGACCCACCCGACTGTGGCATGACTTCATTAACATAACAAAAGAAAACTCTTATTTCTAAACAGGGTAATATTTATAGGTACAGAGGTTAGGGTTTTAACACATATTTTGGGGAGACACAATTCAACCCATAACACCTTCAAAGCCCCAAAACCCTTGAAGCTTGGCAGACCACATGGACAAGATCTCTCCATAAGTAAGGAAGGAGGTGCTCACCACAGGTTCTGCACACACAGGTCTTTCTGGGTATGCTGAGTTATCTAATTCATCTGCTGTGACCAGGTGTATGAAGCAAAGTTTCCTGCAAGATGCTATATAATCTGTCAGGGCATGGAGATTTTCCTATTTTGGCCTATTCACATAGAATCTGGCATGCTCTTAGAATTGATAGCCTTAAATTATTATCAATAAATACTGAGCACTCTTTGTTTCTGCTTAACAATGTAAAGAGAAAAGGGTCCAGAAAATGTGTTTTTAGTGGATAATTTGTTTGGATTTGTTTTGGTGTATACCATTATTTAGTCAGTAATCTGACAATTTCTCCACAATTAGTGTGGGCCAAACAGGAATGAATGATACCAAATTCAGCCGTGTATTCAGAAGGACCTTGGTAGTGTCACCCTGCATTTTAAGTACTATGATTCATGAATACATAATGTCCCATTTGAATTTCACTTTGTGGGAAATGTGTCTCCAAGATGTTAATCTCAGGTATTTCAGTAAGTTTTGGGGAGGCTACTATACAGGATATTAAGTGCATTTATTTTAGCTACATATTTACACCATATTTTAAATATGCAAATATAATAGGCTACAGAGAACATGGAGTTTCTGTACAAACAGTTAACATACTCAGCTGCTACCTGAAAGGTTGGAGGTTCAAGTCCACCCAGAAGCATCTCAGAAGAAAGGCCTGATGATCTACTTTCAAAAACTCAGCCACTGAAAACCCTGTGGAGCACAGTTCTACTCTAACACACATGGGGTCGCCATAAGTCAAAGTCAACTAGCTGGCAACTGGCCTGGTTTTGGTTTTTGAACAGAGTATATTCTGTTTCTCTAAAAGGCAAGCAAATAGTGTTTTCATTCACACAAACATCTTTGAAATAAAATTATGATATGACCTGATGAGAATCAAAGAGATAGTGAATTTCTCTAATTCAGGAGTCAGCAAACTACAGCTTATGGGCCAATTCCAGTCTATCATCTCTTTTTGTCTGACCCAGGAGCTAAGAATTGTTTTTAAATTTTCAAATGGTTGAAAAAATATCAAAAGAAGGATACTATTCTGTGATGTTTAAAAATAGGAAATTCAAATTTCAGTTTTCATAAAGTTTATTGATTCTATGGACAAAATACTGAATGATGCAGGAAGCATCAAAAGAAGATGGAAGGAATACACAGAGTCACTGTACCAAAAAGAATTGGTTGACATTCAGACATTTCAGGAGGTAGCATATGATCAAGAATCCATGGTACTGAAGGAAGAAGTCCAAGTTGCACTGAAGACACTGGTGAAAAACAAGGCTCCAGGAATTGACAGAATACCAGTTGAGATGTTTCAACAAGCGGATGCAGTGCTGAAGTGCTCACTCGTCTATGCCAAGAAACTTGGAAGACAGCTACCTGGCCAACTGACTGAAAGAGATCCATATTTATGCCTATTCCAAAGAAAGGTGATGGAACCGAATGTGGAAATTATCGAACAATATCATTAATATCACGCACAAGTAAAATTTTGCTAACGATCATTCAAAAGCAGTTGCAGCAGTACATTAACAGGGAACTGCCAAAAACTCAAGCCAGATTGAGAAGAGGATGTGGAATAAGGGATATCATTGCTGATGTCAGATGGATCACGGCTGAAAGCAGAGAATACCAGAAAGATGTTTCTTGTGTTTTATTGACTATTCAAAGGCATTTGACTGTGTGGATCATAACAAATTCTGGATAACTTTGCGAAGAATGGGAATTCTAGAACTCTTAATTGTTCTCATGAAGAACCTGTATGTAGACCAAGAGGCAGTCATCCTAACGGAACAAGGGGATACTGCATGGTTTAAAGTCAGGAAAGGTGTGCATCAGGGTTGTATCCTTTCACCATACTTATTCAATCTGTATGCTGAGCAAATAATCCGAGAAGCTGGACTGTATGAAGAACAGGGCATCAGGATTGAAGGAAGTCTCATCAACAACCTATGATATGCAGATGACACAACCTTGCTTGCTGAAAGTAAAGAGGACTTGAAGCATTTACTGATGAAGGTCAAAGACTATAGCCTTTAGTATGGTTTACACCTCAACATAAAGAAAACAAAAACTCTCATGACTGGACCAATAGGCAACATCATGATAAACAGACAAAAGACTGAAGCTGTCAAGGATTTCATTTTACATGGATCCACAATCCACACCCATAAAAGCAGTAGTCAAGCAATCAAATGACACCTTGCATTGGGCAAATCTGCTGCAAAAGGCCTCTTTAAAGTGTTAAAAAGCAAAGATGTCACCTTGAGGGCTAAGATCTTCCTGACCCAAGCCATGGTGTTTTCAAGCGCCTTATATGCATGGAAAAGCTAGACAATGAATAATGAAAACTGAAGAAAAATTGACTTATGGTGTTGGCAAAGAATATCGAATGGACTGCCAGAAGAACAAACAAGTCTGTCTTGGAAGAAATACAGCCAGAGTGCTCCTTAGAAGCAAGGACGGCGAAGCTCTGTCTCACATACTTTGGACACGTTATCAGGATGATCAATCCCTGGAGAAGGACATCATGCCTGGTAAAGCAGAGGGTCAGCGAAAAAGAGGAAGACCCTCAAGGAGTTGGGTTGACACAGTGGCTGCGCCAATGGGCTTTTAAACGCAAGATGGTGAGTTTCAGTTGTCAAATTCTGCTTATTTTAATTTCTAAGTATTTCCTGAATCCATTCTACCCCTCTCCTCCCATTTTACTGCCACTGTCTTAACTCAGCACTCCATTATGTCTCACCTGGATGGCCACCCATTGGCTCCTCCTCAATGATTTCTCTACTTACAGCTTTGCCATCTTCTGCCCCACCTGCCCCACAAAGTAAGTTATAAAACTGACTCTCTAAATCTTTGGCTTAAAACCTTTCAGTGGCTATCCTACCGGGTATATATAATAACCAACCCAGGTATATATAATACTCTCTATATATTCTATATATATTCTTTCTTTTTTTTTTTTTTTTAATTGTTGTGATTGCTTTAATCTCTGGGTATGACATACTATAACAGACATTTCCAGCTCTGGTAAATTTTAGAATTCATCCCTCTTCTTGGCACTCCTATTTTCAGTCAGTAACGGCTTATCTATCCATAACAACTTATAGCCCCTGTGGTCTCTCTCTTCCCTGTGCCCTTTTCAGAGAAGGAACTGCTATCAATCAGTTTTTTCATCTGTTGAATTACAGGGTCAGACTAGACTTGGTCAGATTTATAACTCTTATTTATATCTTGCTGTGGTTTTAAGTCACTGAGTTACCTCTCTCCTGGCTTATTTTCATTTCATCAGCTTTTCAGTTCTTGTTCAGGAAAGAGGAGGCCTCTGTCCTCACTTAGATTTCTGTTAGGCAAAGCAAAAGGGGTAGAGGGCTTATTCGGGGGAAGGAAGGAGTGATAATCTTCCCCGTGCTCCTAAAAATCGCCCTGTTTAGGGGCGAGTAATCTGCTTCCCTTCATAGGTGATATTTACTGTCAGAGTGGACTTGTGAAGCAATTTTGAGATTGGCAGCCCTTTGGGGATGAGGAGGGGTGTCCCACACCCTCTCTTGGAAAAGAGGATCTTATGTGCTGGATTGATGAAGTTCCTTTGGAAATCTGCCTTCTGAAAGTTTACACTGTGATTTTCTGATTCCAGTGTGGACCCTTTCCTTTCATTAGCTCCAGAAAAAAATAGCTCATTACTTTTCAGGGGCCAAGGTCTCCTCCAAGAACTCCTCGATCTTATTGACGTCTGTCTTCACGTCGCCGTTGAAGGTCAGGAAAGGTGGATGGGTCCCAGGGGCTAGGTTGTGCAGGTCGGCTGGCTTCCTGTAGAGAGAGCAAGATTCAGGTGTTGGCTTACACCAGGTTTCTTCACGTTCAGGAAACCTAGGACTTCAAGCCAGAAATTAGACTCTTTGTGCTGTCCAACATGCTTGCCAGCAAGACGGATTTATAGTGTGAGCAGGGATGGATTACCCAATAAGCAAGGTAAGCACAGGCTTACTTGTGCTTACTTGCTAATAGTGAACAGTATTAAAGATGTGCTGAAAAACATGTGAAACTGTTCAGTGCAGATTAGTAAGTGAGCCCGTGCTTACCATGCTTACTGAGTCATCTGTTCCTGTCGGGAACTGTAAATTTGAAAAGAGGCTTTGATTCTGTAGGCAGGTGTTGTGGGGTTGGGAGAGAGAGAGATGCCAGCTATACGTAGAAGCAGAATCTTTGATGTGGTGAAAAAACGTGAAATCGTTCACTACAAATGATCTGGTAAGCAAGGTGAGCACCATGCTTACATTGCCTATTGGTTAATCCACCCCTGAGTGTGGGGTGTGTGGGGGAAAGTTCTGAAGACCTGGTATGACCCAGGAAATCTATCGGGTTCAAGTCAGTGAGAGAGGAGCAAGTCAAGATGAAGGATTTGAGTACTACTGAAAAAATGGAGACTGATCACAGATGACCATCAAAATTTGTGTCAAGCTTTAATGACCCGGGGAGAGGCTAGGCTTTGCTTTCAAAAGTTCCTTCACCAATTATTTTAACAAAAATTCAGTATATGGAATTGCAACCCTCAAAAATTAATGCATTAAATCACACTTTCATCCCAAAAGATTCTCCCAAGAGGAGGCTATCGTAACGTTACCTTGAGATAATGTCATTGTAATGATACAATTACCCCAAGAGGGCAGAGATAAACTTCTTAAACACAAGGAAGTTGGGGGCTTGAGCTATTTGCCCATGTTGGACTACCTCTATTCTGTGTAACTTAAATTCTAATATCTCATAACCAATGTCTAACATTAGTCAGACTTTTGTCAGGCTCAACAGAACACTTTTTTAATATATCGTTATAGCCCCTAATACAGCCTTTGGGTATCCTGAAAAAAAAGGCAAATTATTAGTTTTAAATCTCACTTATTAAATGGAGATGATGCTTTCAAAAGTATTTTCATTGCTAAGTTTCCAACATGGACAAGCTACAGGACTTTATGAAAACTCATGGATTTATGTCCTACAGACCCAAGTTCAACATTATTGCTCAACAAACACCTGAGGGGCTTTGGCCTTCTCCTCACCAAGGATTCTGCATCAAGAACCTACTATTACTGGGTGAGAAGCTATCTGAGATAAAGTCTGGCACCTCTAGATCCATAAGGGCAAAGACCTAGAACTGTGCCTCTCATATAGAAGGTCCTCAATAGATACATATTCTTAAGGAATACATGAATAAAGCATCCATTTTTAATTTTTTTGAAACAATGCTTTCTTTTAATCCAAAGCAACTCAAAACTTTATATAAACTTTAATGTTGCAAGATAATTCAATTAATTTATGAAAATTAGTTTATGATCAAGTTTTACCCAACAGAATGTTTACTAAGCTAAAAAATCACAGTTAAAACATTTTACCAAACGAAAATATAACCCCAAACCCACTGCCATCAAGTTGATCCCAACTTATAGTGACCTCATAAGGTTTCCAAGGCTGTACACCTCTATGGAAGCAGACTGCCACATCTTTCTCCCTCGGAGCCACTGGTGGTTTCAAACTGCCAACCTTTCAGTTAGCAGTTGATCAATTTAAACTTTGTGCCACTAGGGCTCCTTAAAGGAAAGTACAGATAACAACAATTGCCCTCGTAGGAAACTATGATTCCCTAAATTTCTCTAATAACAGTTCTAGTTCCATAGGTCTTTATATGTTATGCCAATTTTTATCAGAGTTTAATAACAAAAAAGACAACAATTTCTAAATTGGTGACATATGTTTCTTTAAGGTTGAAATATAATTTTGTTTTTTAAAAAATAGAAAAACTACTAGATAAAAATGAAAGCAACAGAAAAATTTAACTTTTCACAACCAAAAAATTAGCACAACTTTAGAAAATAATTTAGAAAAGAGTGTAAAAAGATATGTTGTATATTTGCATTCCCCATTTTTAATTTTTAAAAAAAGGAATGATTTTTAACTGCAAAATTAGAAACTGTAGATTATTCCAAAGTTGGTAAAAACCTTAGTCCAACTATGAAACCTTTTGGGATTACAATTAAATATGGGGAAAACCAGTCAACAAATATACTGCTAGAGTATTGGTACACCATTATATTCTTACTTTTGCAGTATTTCTACTTTGTAACTTAGTTCAAGCTCATGCTATTATTCTTAAATTTCAAGTATTCTGGTTCAAGCTTTCCTAGAAGGTTATTATTTTTCTTGAAATATGATTTTAACTCTGTTCTATACAGGTATATATATACATATATATATAAAATATCCTATTGATATTGAATCAGAAATTGTGCTTATGTTTAAAAAATTATCTGGGTTCTTAAGTGTTATCTTAAGTTATAAACAATTTATTTTCCAAGTAAATATATCTTCTATTTTCTAATGGGACTCATTAAGGAAGTTATTTCTTTTTCTAGCAAGCTTTGCTGGGACCAATATGATTTTGTAGGTGAAGCATGTTTATAATATGCAGCAAATTCATTCCCTGAGAACAGAGTCTCTTAGGGTACCTGTTGGATTCTGGGTCAGGTACTGAAGGAAATCTAAGATAACCAAAGCAAAAAAAAAAAAAAAAACACAACAGTCCTAAATTATCCAGAGAGAAAAGCTCAGATGATGGAGGAGGTGGTGAAATCCTGAAACCCACGTTTAATTGAATGAACAAACAAATAATTGATTAAATTGTATATACTCAGCCCATAGCAGTGCTAAGGGACATTGTTGGTTTGAGCTGGGGAGTGTGCTAACTGCCTGCGTAAAAGGACTGCATTATTAAGGGCACATATAACCCATTGCCATTGAGTTTATTCCAACTCATATTGACCTTACAGGGCAGAGTAGAGCTGCCCCATAGGGTTTCCAAGGCCATGAATCTTTACGGAAGCTGACTGCCACATCTTTCTCTTGAAGAGTGGCTGGTGGGTTCGAAACACTAACCTTCCGGTTGGCAGCCAAACGCTTAACCACTGTGCCACCAGGGCTCCATAGTATGTATAACAGGAAAGAAAGAGACCTTGTGTTTTTATGGGGCCTGTTAATGCCAAAGGAGACTTGGTGGCTCAATGGTTAAGCGCTTAAGTGCTCTACGGCTAATCAAAAGGTTGGCAGTTTGAGCCCATTTAGTGGCCCCTCAGGAGAAAGACCTGGCAATCTGATTCCTCAAAGATTACAGCCTAGGAAACCCTATGGGGCAGTTCTACTCTGTCACATGGGCTTGCAATGAGGTGAAAGTTGACTTGATGGCAACTAGCAACAACAGTTACGCCCAAAGACTGCCTTCTTGTTTCTGCCAGCTGGTCTGCAGGCAAGAGCAAGGATGAAGGAAAATGAGGGGAAGAAGGGCTGGTGAAATGGGGACAGTGCAGAGGGAGAGGGTTGAATTAAGAAAAGAGTGAGAAAGAGGGAATGATGTTGGAGAATTCCATGGGCAGGGCTGGGACATCAGATTCACCTCAAATGCTTTCTCTCCAAGAATGCAACATTTCTGTGGGAGCTGAGAGTGGAAAACTTGCATGCGGGAACCAAAAATAAATAAATAAGTAGTGGGGGGGGGGTGGGGAGTCTGTAATGAAATAAATTCCTGGTGTAATCAGTTTGGGAGGGGAAGAGAAGAATTTCAATTACGGTGCTACTCCCATGTCGTTCCCCACACACACATACTCTCCACACGTACTTCTGTGGCACTTGGAACTCCTCAGACAACTGAGATGGAAAGAATTTTAAAAATCTACTTCATTTTGTCCCTTTGTTTACTTTGTGTGTGTCCCTCATTTCAGACAATCAAATGACATTCTTTAGTTTCTCCTGATTTTTAGAGCTGATATAAGACAGCAGCGCTCGGGTTCTCAGCTGGAAGGGGAAATCTATGTCGATTTTGTTTTTCAGCGATTATATCCCTGTGCCCCCCCGCCACGCCCGCACCCCTGACTCTAGAGACAATGGTCTCTGGAGCCTGACAACCTGGTAAGTAATGCCTAAGGCTCCCAACACTCAACTGGGCCTTGCCAATGGGATGCTGGCTCTTTGGTGACTTCTTCAGCATTTATAGCTGAAATGATACCATTAGCATTTAACTACATACTATCAGGTCTAATTTATGAATTATTCAATGTGCATCAATCATCTTTCCCTGACTGATCACAAGTTTCATGAGGACAGGGATAGTGCAATTAGTAGCCAGTATGTAGTCAGTTCCTCCTATGAGCCAGGCATAAACTAAACAAAAATGTTTTACACGGTCTGCTCACTAAGTGCTCACAACAAACTATAAAGAAAGCACTGTTTTTATCTCCATTTACCAGTGAGGAAACTGAGGCTCAGAAAAGTGAAATAACTTACTCAAGGTCACTCAGGCAATAAATGGTGGTGCCAGGATAAGAATCCAGTTTTCTTAGAAATCGTTTAACTTCATTGTATCTTACATTTAAAAATATCTACCACCTTTCATGTATATACAAATACACACATACAAATATATATATAAAAACCAAACCAGTCGCTGTTGGGGCAATTCGAACTCATAGTCGCTCCACGTGTGTCAGAGTAGAACTGGGCTCCATAGAGTTTTCAATGGCTGATTTTTCAGAAGTAGATTGCCAGGCCTTTCTTCTGAGGTGCCTCTGGGTAAACTTGAACCTCAAACTTTCAATTAGGGGCCAAATGCTTAACCATTTGCATCCACCAGGGACTCCCCATATATACATATATGTGTGTATATATGTTTGTTTTGAATATAGATATGTGTGTGTGATATATATATATTTGTGTGTGTGTATACGGAGCCCTGATGGTGCAGTGGTTAAGAGCTATGGCTGCTAACTGAAATGTCAGCAGTTCAAATCCACCAGCCACTCCTTGGAAACCCCATGGGGAAGTTCTACTCTGTCCTTTAGGGTCACTATGAGTCGCAATTGACTTGACAGCAACAAGTTTGGTTTCATACATATATATATGGTAGTAAGAAGGTTTCCTTACCTATAGAACTGGAGGTATGATACTTGCCTGCCTGCCTCAAAGGGGTGTTGGCAGGAAAGATTTGTGTTGGCAGGAAAATACGTGATAACAGACAGGAAGGTGTAGCATAAGCATTTGAAGAATGCTGGGGTTGTTCCCTCTCCCATTTTGATCTCCAGCCAAACATACAAGTTCACTCTTACAGATGATAATCCAAAGACCTCCAATATCCCATTGAAGAAAGCTGTACTTCCAAACTAGGTGAAAGCTTCCTGCTCTCTTTAGTTATCATCGATTATGTCTGTTATCACTTGACGTTAATTGAGGCCTGTTAGTTGCTATGGAGAATACAAAGAAACTTAAAACAGGATCCCTGCCTGTCCTTGAGGACTTAGGGTCTCATTTGAAAAATAAAACACTTCAGAAGGCAATCTGGTGTGTTGTGAAGCACATGGGATATGAACCAAGAAGACTGGGTTTTCAGTAGCGGCACCTGCTATTCTAGCTGGGCACCTTGGGCAAATCACTTAAATGCATCCACCTCAGTTTCCTTACACAAAATGGGGAAACAAGACCTCCTTCATCGGGTTATGCATTAGGTGATTATTTATGGGAAAGCATCGCCAGTTTTAAAGTATTAGGACTGTAGATCTCATAACCAGGTGAAATGCTAAATGATGGTGCAAGACAACATAGACGACAGGGGCTAAGTGAGTTTGGAGGCAGGTTGGATTGATACAATGCACTAGAGACTGGAGATGGGGGGGGCAGGCTCCTCAGAGGAGAAGGGACAGAAGCTGGGCCTGCGGGCTGGGCACAATCTCTAGAGACAGAAAGGAGGAGAGAGCCTGTCTTAGAAAGAGGAAGCACCCTAGCCAAGTGCTAGAGGGTGGAAGGAACAAAAGCAGCAGAAGAAGGCCAGTGTGACAAATGTAGACAGTTCATGGAGAGAAGTATTGGGAGATAATGCTGGGAAGAAGCTGAGAAAAGACAAAGGAGGGATGGGAATGCATTATTCTGCGGGCAATGGGAAGCATCAGAAGATTTTCCAAGCCTCAGGAGCAACATGATTAGAGGACTATTTTTGGAAGAACAACCTTATGATAATATAAAGGATGGATTAGAGAAAGAGAGTACCTGGAAAGAAGAAGGCTAGTTTGAAGAACAGGAAACTGTCAGGCCAGCAGTGGTGGGACCTGAACTGAGCTGTAGGCTCTGAGAATGGACAAGAGAGCTTGGAGGTAAGAGACATTACAATGGGACAATGTCCCTGACTTGGCAACTAATTAATTGACCACAGGGATGACAAGAGAAAGGAGCTGGAAACAACTCTAAAGTTTCAGAGCTTAAGAAACAGAAGAGCAAAGCATTATATGGATTGAATTGTGTCTCCCAAAAGTTATGTTGAACTCCTAACCCCTGAGGAAACCCTGGTGGTGTGGCAGTTAAGAGCTACTGCTGCTAACCCAAAGGTTGAGAGTTCAAATCCGCCATGCACTCCTTGGAAACTCTATGGGGCAGTTCTAGTCTGTCCTATAAGGTCGTTATGAGTCAGAATCGACTCAACAACAGTGAGTTTCGGGTTTTTTTTTTTTTTTTTTTTTGGTTTTAACCTCTGTACCTGTAAATATGACTCTGGAAATAAGGTTTTCTTTTCTTATGTTAATGAGGTCTTATGGGAACAGGCTTGGTCCTATACTTAATCCCTTCTGAGTGGTGTCATAAGAAGAACAGAATAGACACAGAGTCATGCAAGGGGCAGATGCCATGTGAAGATGGAGGCAGATGACTCTACAAGTCCAGGAACACCAAGAATTGCCAGAGCCTACTAGAAGCTGAAAGGAACAAAGAAGGACTTTCCCCTAGAGTCAACTCCCTGAATTTGGACTTCTAGCCTCCAGAACTATGAGAAAATAAAGTTCTGTTCTTTAAAGCTCTACTTTATGATGCTTTGTTATGGCAGCGCTAGTAAACTAAGAGGCAAAGGAATTCAGGAGGGGAGCCCATCTTGAAGGAAAAGTGATGAATACAATTTTAGACATATAGAGTTTAAGACGGTTTCAAAAAAAAAAAATCCAAGTAGAGCTATCTAGACAATGCCCAGAGCTCTGGATCTGAAAAAAATCACATAAAGGAGAAAGGGAGAACATGCTATGCTCCCTGGAGACTCAAGGAGTGAGCCTTGAGCTATTCCACATTTAAAGAACAAGAGAGAGGCTAACAAATAGGACAAAAACAGAATATGTTATGTAAGAATGAAGCGTGTGGCTTCTGATGTTGAATGCTGCCTGTTTTATTTACTTTGTTTGTTTTATTAAAAATGGAATATCAGTAATTCTCCACCCTATAATCCAGAATTCTTACACTAAGGAATTCTAAAGATGGGGACATAAGACATAGGATAACCTTATGATAACATAAAGGATAGATTAGAGAGAAAGAGAGAGTACCTGGAAAGAAGACCAGTTTGAACAGGAAATTGTCAGGCTAGCAGTGGTGGGACCTGAGAATGGACAAGAGAGCTTGGAGGTAGGAGACAGTACAATGGGAGACTGTCTTGGACTTGGCAACTAATCGACCACAGGGGTAATGAGAGAAAAGAGATGGAAACAACTCCCAAGTTTTGGAGTCTAGAAAACGGAAGAGCAAAGTGTTATTGAACTGTGTACCCCTAAAAGTTATGTTGAAGACCTAACTATACCTGTAATATGACACTGTTGGGAATATGGGACATGGTCTGGATCTCAAATCTCTGAGGCCTCAGACTTTCACACCTGGAGAGTTGGTAGGATCCCCCAGGATGTGGGCACTAGTACTGCTGAAAAGGCTAACACCTATATCTTTAGCTGATCTGCATCAAACGCTCTTAGCTGCATAGCCAATATCCATTCCTCCCTTCTGTGCTAAACAAACCTTGATAATCAGGGCAAAGAAGTGCTCAACCCCAAGTGAGATACTCAGTTTTGCAGTCTTGCTTGTAACTAGGGGTGTGTCCTGTTACACATTTCTGGCCAATAGTTACAAGCAGAAAGCTAGTGGGAGCCATGGGAATGCTTTTGCCCTCCCTCATGGAAGGTTCTCTGTTCCTTGCATTCTCCATTAATGCAGTGTCCTTTACCTTTTCAGATCCACAGTGGTGACATTGAACACAACTCCTTTCAGCCAGAGGATCATAAAGAGACGCTGAGAGAAAGGACAGTTGCCGATGCTCTCTCCATCAATTCCAGCCTAGAAGGAAGAAAACCAGAGTCCTGAGTTGGCACATACATATTACCAAGAAGGGACATAGGGTTATATATAACACCAAAACCGTAATCTGAGAACTACAAAAATCATGCAGGTCCACGCCTAACCTCAAAGGGCAGCGTTGTATTTTATATCTCATACTATACCTTATTCATTTTTGCCCCTCTAATGTCTATCTAAGACAATGCCTGGCACAATATGAGAGCTCAATAAATATTTGCTGAACTGAACTTGAGTTTCCATTATCACGATTATGTTGAATCATAACTTTCCGAAACTATAGAACTCTAGCATCTCAGGGTAAAAGGAGACCTTCAACATCACATAGTCTAACAAAAATGATGGTGGAGTACCAACTTCTATAACTCCAAGTAGTCATCTGAATATCTTCACTGACCAGCATTTTATATTTGTCAAAGCAGTCCATTCTATCTGAGGGCAAGTCTAACAAGTAGAAATGCATTTCTTTGGCTATACCTAGCCAAAACAAATTCCTCTGTAGCTTACCCTCTAACACCCTTGGGTCCTTGCTCCATGAGGATTTTATGAGTACAAATGCCTCAAATTTTGATCCCCCTCTCCTAGCGTATTTAAAAGTTAGAGAGCTCAAGGCTTTAATCAATACTCTACTTAGTAGTTCTGACTAGTACTTGATTTCAAAGTCAATATACCATTCATTGGTTAAATTATTCTTTTACTAAACAAAGACATATTGCCTAACAGTTATATGCAGAGCACTGGAGAAAATTGCATGGAGGATTCAAAATGTATTCCCTCAAGTTGAAGGACAACACACAATACAGGGGAAGTCAGCACAACTGGACTAAACCACAAGCTAAGAAGTTTCCTGAATATAGCCAAACACTTCGAGGGACAGAGTAGCAGGGGCAGGGGTCTGGGGACCATGGTTTCAGGAGACATCTAGGTCAACTGGCATAACAAAGTGTATTAAGAAAACTTTCTGCATCCCACTTTGGTGAGTGGCTTCTGGGGTCTTTAACACAGCCATCTAAGATGCATTAATTGGTCTCAACCCACCTGGGGTAAAGGAGAATGAATAACACCAAAGACACAATGAAAATATGAGCCCAAGAGACAGAAAGGGCCACAGAAACCAGGGACTCCATAAGTCTGAGACCAGAAGAACTGGATGGTGCCCAGCTACCACAATGACTACCCTGACAGGGAACACAACAGAGAATCCCTGATAGAGCAGGAAAAAAGTGGGATGCAGTATTTCAATACTAGTAAAAAGACCAAACTTAAAGGTCTAACTGAGACTGGAGGGACCCAGAGGGCATGGCTCCAGGACTCTCTGTTAGCCTAGAGCTAAAACCATTCCTGAAGGCAACTCTTCAGACAAATATTAGACTGTACTATAAGACATAAAATGATACTGGTGAGGAGTGTGCTTCTTAGCTCAAGTAGACTCATGAGACTAGGTGGCCAGCTCCTGATTGGAGGCAAAATGAGAAGGCAGAGGGGGACAGGAGCTGGGTTGAACGGACACAGGAGATACAGGGTGGAGAGAAGGAGCATGCTGTCACATTGTAGGGAGATCAACTAGGGTCACATAACAATGTACGATAAATTGACTTGAATTATAAACTTTCATTTAAAGCACAATAAAAAAAATAAAAGATTTTTAAAATCTTCACGAAAATTAAAATAAAAAAATGCTATTAAAAAAAATGTATTCCCTCAAGGAGTTTATGGCCTTATGTGGAATGGACAGAGGGATAAGACAGGGACACATATAACAATAACAGATATCATTATTGACTGCTTACATGTTTCTGCTCATTAAATTCCCCCTTTCTGCTATCCTCCTCAAAATAGGGTTTTGTTGGGATTTTGTTTTTGTTGGTGTTGTTTCACATGTTCGAAAGATACGTCTGTCTCTACTGCACTTCTGAGTGGGCTGCAAAACCTTGAATTTTATAAAGGATTTATTTCAAGCAAACACATGAACAAACAAACAAAAAAAATAATGGGGAGCAAGCCTCTGTATAATTTGTTTCTATTGGGTGGTTTATTGGCTCCCAACATGGTATTTAGAGAGAGAAATAACCCCCTCACTCTTGTCCAGAGTGTTGGCTCCACTGGCAACCACGGCCTCATCTGGAGGCCACAGCACTGAGCCTGGCTCATAGGGAGGACATAGGCAGTGGACGGCTCCTAGCTATACTTGCAAAGCTCCAAATTTCAATTTATTGAAACTCAAAATGAACCAACATCCTGGAACAGGAGCTTCCTAAGAGTTTTTTTCTCGAAAGACCAAAACCAAAAACCAAACGCACTGCCGTCGAGTTGATTCCGACTCATAGCAAGTAGAACTTCCCCATAGAGTTTCCGAGGAGCGCCTGGTGGATTAGAACTGCCGACTTTTGGTTAGCAGCCATAGCACTTAACCACTACACCACCAGGGTTTCCTTCTTGAAAGCAAGGGAGGAAAAAAAATGCATTCAGAAAGATTTAGACAGGGAATAGTGCTGAATCTTTCATACATTAGAGCCTAATTGTGGGCTTATTTCTGCCTTGCAAATCACACCCAGTGGAGGCTCAAGCTTATAATGGAAAGCTGGAGCTTTTTACAGCGTTGGTTGTAGGTAATTGCTATGAAATTACAGTTATTTTGCCTTCCCCTAGCAACCCCAAAAGCCCCACTCTCTATTCAGTTCTCACTTTCCCTTAGTGCTAGAAATAGACCCACTCTAAGTAGCTGAGACAGCGTGGGCTCTGTTACATACAATCTGAAAGGTGGGAGGCACCATTGTGTGTGCAACACCTGCTCACAGAGCTAAAGTTACTGACAGTGCCTTAGCCTGCAGGCCACACTCCAAACAGATAACTATTAATTTAATAACAGCTTGGTGCTAACTTTAGTTTCTGGTGTCAGTTTCCTAAAACTTTCCCAAGAAGCACTTGACAGATACCTGGTTCTTGGTCCTTTAAATCTTCCTTCCCAGGGTTAGTTAAAACATAAGTGTACAAAAACAAAAGCCACATCCATGTATTGTCAGCTATTTTTCTCGGGGCGGGAGGGAGCATCAGGGGGCAGTGAGAATAAGAGAATTAAAGGAGGAACCAGTAAAATATTGGAATTCCCATTAGCTGAACAACAACAAAAAAACATGTATTTTAATACAAATTTTATAATAATATAATAAATTTTTATAGGGAGAGTTATACAGAATAACAACAACTAATGTCTATAGTATAATTCCCTTGACCAGCATCTGAAAGGCTAGCTGAAGGTTGTTCAAACCCACCCAGAGGCACCTTGGAAGAAAGGCCTGGTGATCTGCTTCCAAAAGGTCACAGCCTTGAAAACCCTAAGGAGTAATTCTGCTCTGCACACATGGGATCACTGTGCATTGAAATCGACTCTGTGGCAACCAACAACAACAATGTCTATATTGCCAGGCATTATTCTAAGTGCTTTACATATATTATTAACACATTTATTCTTTATGATAATCCTGTGAAGTGTGATCTTATCCCCCTTTCACAGGTGAGGAAACTGAGGCTCAGAAAGGTGAGGTACTTGGCCTAAGGGCTCCATGATGGTGACGCCAGGATTGAACCCAGGTGATTTTGCTCCAGATTCAAGGCTCTTAACTACTGCACCCTAAATTCCACCTGAGGACCCAGATGGGTAGCATTTTCCCAAGGTCACAAAGCTGGGAGGTGATGGTGCTAGAGTTACACACACATTCCATACCCTCCATGTGCATTCAACTATGCCAGAGGTATAGGGGTGAGGCCAGCTTTCATAGCCCCCAACAAGTTCGTTATGTTTTATTGATATAGCCTGAAATCATGATTCTAGACCTAGTAAACAAAAATATCCAAAGGGCCAGTAGAAGCAAATATGTGAAGATTTGGTAACTTGCCTTCACTATCCTTGTATTCCTCTTTCAGCTTCCTCAAACTTACTGTTGTTGTTGTTGTTAGGTGCCGTCGAGTCAGTTCCGACTCATAGCGACCCCATGCACAACAGAATGAAACACTGCCCCGTCCTGCGCCATCCTTACAATCGTTGTTATGCTTGAGCTCATTGTTGCAGCTACTGTGTCAATCCACCTTGTTGAGGGTCCTCCTCTTTTCCGCTGACCCTGTGCTCTGCCAAGCATAATGTGCTTCTCCAGGGACTGATCCCTCCTGACAACATGTCCAAAGTATGTAAGACTCGCCATCCTTGCTTCTAAGGAGCATTCTGTCTGTACTTCTTCCAAGACAGATTTGTTCGTTCTTTTGGCGGTCCATGGCGTATTCAAAATTCTTCGTCGACACCACAATTCAAAGGCGTCAACTCTTCTTCCGTCTTCCTTATTCATTGTCCAGCTTTCACATGCAAATGATGCGATTGAAAATACCGTGGCTTGGGTAAGGCGCACCTCAGTCTTCAGGGTGACATCTTTGCTCTTCAACACTTTGAAGAGGTCCTTTGCAGCAGATTTGCCCAATGCAATGCATTCAAACTTACTAGCCCTGATAAACCGTTTGTTAAACTTATGAATTAAATGAGCTGAAGCTGTGGCAGCCATTTGAAATATTAATGGAAAAGAACTAAGTGGGGCTCAGAGGGACCCTATGCCCTGAAAACTGTGACAGAAAATCCAGATGGACTTTGGTCCGAAGAGGCTGCGGACAGGCTAAAAGTGGTGTACTGGGTTGACTAGTACCTCCCCCCCCAAATTCACATCCACCCAGAACCTGTGAATGTGAATTTATTTGGAAATAGAGTCTTTGTAGATGTAATCAAGTTAAGATGAGATCATACTGAATTAGGGTGGGCCTTAAATCCAATATGACTGGTGTCCTTCAACGAAGAGGGAAATTTGGACACAGAGACACAGACACAGTAGAGAAAAGGCCATGTGAAGACAGACACGCTGACGGGGGTGATGCATCTACCAGCCAAGGAATGCCAAGGATTGCTGGCAAACCACCAAAAGCTAGAGGAGACAAGAAAGGATCCTCCCCTAGAGTCTTCATAGAGTATGGCCCTGCCAACACCTGTATTCCAGACTTCTCCTCTTCAGAACTATGAGACAATAAATTTCTGTTGTTATAAGCCTCACAGTTTGTGGTAATATGATACAGCAGCCCTAGGAGACTAATATACATGGAGAAGTGACAAAAGGAGAACAGAGTACAGATAATGGCAAACTTTCCAAGTTCACCATTCTGCTTTGCCATGAGCCTAGTGTACATGTGCACAACTGCCCACTACGACCCCAAAGTACTTCCTGTTCCCTACATATAGTACATAAATTTAATATAAAATATTATGCAGTTTATAACATTACATATGACAAGGTCAATAATAGCAAAATGTAATTATATAGGTTGTATAATTACACATTATGTTACATGCTGTTGTGTGGGACAAAGAACTTGATCTGGCATTTTCTCTCTGGTTTTCTGAAAATAACCCATTGCCATCAAGTTGATTCCAACTCATAGCAACCCTATAGGACAGGATAGAATTGTGCCATAGGGTTTTCAAAGCTGTAATCTTTACAGAAGCTGATGGCCACATCTTTCTCCCACAGAGTGGCTGGTGGGTTTGAACCACCAACCTTTTAGTTAGCAGCCAAGCACTTTAATTACAGCACCACCAGGTCTCAAGTATCGGTAATAGTCCCCATGAATTTTGGTGAGCCATCGTACAGAATTAATGAACTAACAAGGGGCAGTGGAACTGTAACTTAGCTCAGGGTAGATGGCTGATTCAGAGAAAGGCTGCTAAGACAGTTGATTTGTGAATACCCAGCTCTAGGTGGCTGAGTGACAGAGTAAGGCTGCACAAGCAGTCACCAAAGGATAGAGTTCTTCTAGCTTGTGACCTATCCCTGGGGACCATAGTGGGGGAGACGGCTGGTCTGAAGTGCTGGGAGTCATGCAGACTCCTCAGCCTATGGCTGATAATTGATGACCTGGCTCCGGGTGGCTGGGGCACTGGGTGGTTAGGGTGAAAGAGGAAGTGCCACAGAAGAAGCAGCTGGCAAAGAGGAATGGAGATATGGGAAGGTGAAGCTTAGGTCCACTTTCAGGTGGGAATTGGATTTAGGCCGATCCTTGCCATGTAATTATCGATAGAGGTGGGGTTTGCCCACCTTGCCTTTTAGTAGTGCAGTTAGTAACAGCACTGCAGCTGTACAATTCATATTGTATACTATGAGGTATTGCCTTTCATGAAGTCTCTCTCTATATCTGCAGAACTTGGCTCCCCCCAAAAGATGGCCCATGTTTTGTTTATTTTGCCTTCAGCAGTAAGGAGCACAGGTGCCTGACTTGTGGCTACTCAGTGCCTGTATAAATGGACGCATGCTGAGGTGAGGGTGATATTGTGCCCTTTTTATGCCTAAGAGTATCTTGAAATTCTGATGCTGTCATTCTGAAGAGGATCCTGTACAAAAAAACTTGTGTTGTGTAGGGCACTATAGCAGGAGATAGTGGTTCTAGTCCCCTCTCTGCCTCTAACTTGCCATGTGACCTTGGGCAAATAAGTCACCTCCCCTTTCTTGGCCTCATTTCCTCAGAGGCAAAAGGAGGAAGTAGATTTCCTTCTCTGAGATCCATTGTCTCCATAACTTCCTGAAATTTTGTGAATTCAAGTGGCTAATGGAGATTTATTTAAGACACTGGTTCTAAAATATTTTCATCTCAGAACCCTTTTATGCCTTTAAATGTTATTGAGGATCTCAAAGAGCTTTTTTTTAAATGTGGGTTGTAGCTATCACTATTTACTAGATTATAAATTAAAACTGAAAAATGCTTTAAGTATTGATTTAAATACAACAATAATAAACCCATTACATGTTAACATAGCATTTTAATATAAAAGAATTATATTTTTGAAAACAAAAGAAATTTAGTGAGAAGAGTGGGATAGTTTTATGTTTTTGCAAAATCTTTAATATCTGTCTTAATAGAAGTCAGCCGGCTCTCAACTGCACCTGCA
Source organism: Elephas maximus indicus (assembly GCF_024166365.1). Lineage (NCBI taxonomy): Eukaryota > Metazoa > Chordata > Mammalia > Proboscidea > Elephantidae > Elephas > Elephas maximus. The sequence continues at coordinate 110,659,669 of NC_064819.1, forward strand.
TTTGATCTGCTGCTATTCGGCTGAAGTACATAAAGAAAATCTGGCATAATACAAATATGTAGTTGGAAAAGGAAGGAGTTTTTTAACAGCCTTTTTACAGCCTATTCTTCTTCAATGTGTACACTTAAACTCAACAAGTGGTAGTTCTTAAAGGTTGGTTGATATGTGGAATTTGAAAACATAACAGAAAGAAATGATTTTTTCCTGTTTCACTAAAATCCATTGGTCTGTTTTGTATTTTAAAGGGATCTTTCACCCATGAATGATTTTGTAACATCATGAATTTTCCATTTGGAAAGTAGTGTTTCACTGAGCTACACAGGTATCTGTTCCATATGCTTACATATTTCATCACACAATATCAAAAATATCTCATTCAGTAATATCACCACCAGTCTCACCAGAAAAATATCGGGAAGCTGCCAAGCTCAAGGTGGTGAATACAAGTTTTCCAAAATTTTAATTTTCTCTTGAATATTTGTATTTTATCATTGGTGTTATGGATGGAATTTTGTCCCCCAAAAATGTGTGCTATAAATCCTAACCCCTATGCCTGTGGTTATAATCCCATTTGGTAATGGGTTATCTATGTCAATAAGACAGGGTTAGTATAGCGTGTGTCTTGAGCCAATCTCTTTTGAGATATAAAAGAGATTAAACAAGTGTGCAAGAAGCAGAGATGAGGGAAGATTGCTGTCAAGCCACATGGAGATCTCCAAGGAACTAGGAAAAAAGCTGAAGGCTCTGGACCTTCCCCCAGAGCCAACAGAGAGAGGAAGCCTTCCTCTAGACAACCAGCACCCTGAATTTGGACTTCTAGCCTCCTAAACTATGAGAAAATAAATCTCTGTTCGTTAAAGCCATCAACTTCTGGTATTTCTATTATAGCAGCACTAGATAACTAAGATAATTGGCAATAAATGCTATCAATTATTACCCTTGAAGTGACAAGCTGACTTCATTGATTTTCCAGAAAAGATCTGGCAAATAAGAAGTCTGAATGATCATAGCTTGCCTGCCGTTCACTCTTTCAATTAAAACCGTGTTCCATGAAAGAAGTGTCTGGTTCTGCTCACAACTCAACCACACAAATGCTTTTCCTTTGACAACCATCGTATTTTGGAATGCAACGAAGAGCTGTATGTGAACTTTCTATTTCATCCCCCAGAATATTTGAAAGACATATACTCAAGAGTTGAGATTTAACGGCATTATAAAACTTTTACTGCTTTTCCTAAATGAGACTGGGTTTTTGGTTTTTTGTCCTGCATGTGCATGACTACTTGTACCATTTGATGTCATTGCCTTGATTTGTTCTAAGGCACCAGCATACACTAAAAGTCAGCACAGAGATGGCTACCACCTTGATATTACTTTGAAAATAGTTGTGACGTCTCAGAACCCCTAAAGATGTAATCAAATTTAGATGAGTTCATACTGGATCAGGGTGGACCCTAAATCCAATATGACTGGGCGTCCTTCTCAGAAGAGGAGAATTTGAACACAGAAGCACAGACACGCATGGGAGAAGGCCACGTGAAGACAGGTGCAGAGAACAGAGTGAGGTATCTACCAGTCAAGGAACGCCAAGATTGCCAGCAAACCACCAAAAGCTAGAAGAGGCAAGGAAGGATCTCAGGGGACCCTAGGAGTCCATGGACAAGATTTGAGAACTGTTGGTTTATGAAATCCCTTGAACAGACCAGGTATATAGAGCTTGGTGTCCAGGCAATAAGGGGAGGCTGATAATCATCATCCTAAAGTCACTTGTAGACAGCCAGTTCCAGAAGAAAGAATAGCAGGAAATGGACAGATGACATTTAAGTTTGACAGATGCTATATCAGTTATCAATGTATTGCCCCTCAGCTCCAAATGTACCCTTTAATATATCCTCTGTGGGAACAGAAGGGATTCCTTTAAGCATTTCTTCTTTAAGGTGAGGACCAGATTACATATTCTCAGTAGAGAGCACTGGAGATACACTAGAGGGAGAAGGGACCCTCCTGCTGTTTCTGGCCTAGGCTGGAGGTCGGTGGTGCAGGCATGAGGACATCCAGTGCAGCCTGCCCCAGCCACAAGCCCAGAACATGATCCCTCTGCCACCTTGTAGCCCCAGCCTGGTGAAAACCTTTCCTCAGCATTCTTGACACAGAAACCAAAGCCCCCATGCACCTGCATGCAGCCCGCCTGTGGCCCAGGGGGTCACACAGATTTGCCACACCCTCCGTAAGCCCCCACATGCCTCACATGCTCTAAAGCCCTTCTGCCTCCGCTGACAACCACTGGACTCCCACTGTATGCCCTTAACTCCTGCTGTTGACCACCTGCTCCCTGCCCGAGCTCTGGAGGTGGTCTACTGCTTGCCCAGCAACTCCACATCAGCTCTGACCTGACCACACCAGCAAACTTCTCTGCCACCTGGTGGGTTGAGCACACCTTCTCCAACGAGGTCTGAACCCCTTGAAGTTTGTACTTCCTTGGCTGCTCTCCCTGAGCCCTAGGGTGTCGTTACCATGGAGTCGGCTCTGACTCACTGTGACCTTATGTATAACAGACTGAAATGCTGCCTGGTCTCATGCCATTTCCGTGATGATTGGTATGTTTGGGTCCGTTGTTGTAGCTGTTGTGTCGACCCATCTCACTGAGGGTTTCCTAAAGTTTCCTTATATCTATGGTTACTCTTTTATCACAGTTAATATTTCTTTATATTAAACCTCTCCTTTTTAACCTACGGTGTGGTTTCTTCCTCCTGATTAGACCCAGACAACTACAGACGCCTCAGTGTCTGAGATTTCAAAATGCGAGATTTTTATGCTCTTTGATTCCTTTAAAAATCTGGCAAGGTTAAGTCTTGGATGAGGTACTAGAAGAAAGGAACTTCAATTTTTTCCAGAAAGTTAATTAAGTCACCATTTACATCACATTTCAACTGTTGGTTGTTTCAGGCCATGAAACTTGATCCTGAAGACTCAAGGGATTCCACAGTCATTTGGTCAAGTTAGTGATAAAAATTCTTAAGAGTGGAGCTGGAACTGACCTCAGGGATGGAACGGCCCAGCTCTTTCTTTTTTACTCATAAGGAAATAGGTCATTAAAGGTTAAATGACTTGTCCATGGTTGCACAACCTGGTTTTATGGCAGAATCAGGGATATAATTCCTGCTTCCCAATTCTTAGTCTTCTAATACACTAGGCTGATTGTTATCTTACAGGAAAGAGAGCCAAAGTGGCAAAGGCCATGAGAAGAGAACTTTCTTTGGATATAAAATGACTCATCTATGTACCACTGTTTAAAGTCAAGAAAGGTGTGTGTCAGGGTTGTAACTTTTCACCATACTTATTCAACCTGTATGCTGAGCAAATAATCTGAGAAGCTGGACTATATGAAGAAGAACTGGCATCAGGATTGGAGGAAGACTCATTAACAACATGTGTTAAGCAGATGACACAACCTTGCTTGCTGAAAGTGTAGAGGGCTTGAAGCACTTTCCGATGGAGATCAAAGACTACAGCCTTCAGTATGGATCCCACCTCAACATAAAGAAAAGAAAAATCTTCACAACGAGACTAATAAGTAACATCATGATAAATGGAGAAAAGGCTGAAGTTGTCAAGGATTTCATTTTACTTGGATCCACTATCAATGCCCATGGAAGCAGCAGTCAAGAAATCAAATGACGTATCGCATTGGGCAAATCTGCTCCAAAAGACCTCTTTAAAGTATTAAAAAGCAAAGATGACACTTTGAGGACTAAGGTGCACCTGACCCAAGGCGTGGTGTTTTCAATCGCCTTATATGCGTGTAAAAGCTGGACAATGAATAAAGAAGACCAGAGAAGAACTGATGCATTTGAATTACGGTGTTGGCGAAGAATATTGAATATACTGTGGACTTCCAGAAGAACAAACAAATCTGTCTTAGAAGAAGGACAGCCAGAATGCTCATTAGAAGCAAGGATGGCAAGACTTTATCTCACATTCTTTGGACATGTTATGAGGAGGGACCAGTCCCTGAAGAAGGACATCATGCTTGGTAAAATAGAGGGTCAGCAAAAAAGAGGAAGACCCTCAATGAGATGGATTGACATAGTGTCTGCAACAATGGGCTCAAGCATAACAACTGTGAGGCTGGTGCGGGACCATGCAGTGTTTAGTTCTGTCGTACATAGGTCACTATGAGTCAGAACCGACTGGACGACACCTAACAACAACAACATAAACCACTGAGCAGATTCATAGCATATGGAAGGGAGCTGCCCACTTCTTATTAGTGTAAATCAGACAATATTACTTACTATTGTTATATTTAATAACAAATGATCTGACCTTCCTTCATCTTGTTGGTAAGCCTTCCATTAGTATGGATATGACTTGGCGATTTATGTTCACATGAGGGTGGGGAGGTTTATCCTTGCAAAATCAACCCTCCTTTTCTCAATGGCCAGAAAAGGCTTAACTCACTGGGTCATTTGGGCATTTTTCAATAAACAGTCAGGTAACAAGTATATATTTGAGTCTTTAAGGATTCTAAAGCATCTATCTAAAGTTGAACATAAAAGCTGACTCAGCCCTATGGAGATGGCTGCCTGTGCTGGGTGATATGAAGAATCCCCGGTGAATTTAAAAATATTACCTGAGATGGGTAACCCATTAATCCAGTATCTGTCATTGTCACCTTAGCTCATCAGATGGTTTTATAAACAGCAAAATATAGTTTTGTCAATATCCCCTCCCAAAGGAACTTCTAGACTCCATATCCAGAAGGCTACTCAGTTTAGGAGGGAAGAAGCCAGTGATACCCTTGACCCTGTGAGAAACAAGCTTGGTCTGACAGTGTCTGTAAACCTAGGTCCACCTACAACTTATATGTTGCATAACATTGTAGTACTTGAGGCCTGGGGCAGGGGGAGGAGTCCCTATTTACCCTCCTGTTTTTCACCACACTCTCTGAGAAAGAGCTGCCGTTTCTAACTTGACACCAATGTCCTCTCTTCCAACTTCTTCTTTCCCCTCCTACATGGCTTTTTTTTTTTTTCCTATTCTTTCACGTCCAAATTATTTGAGTAAGCGAATGAATTTATTTTAAGCTGCTTGCCAGTCCTGATTCTGCTTAACACCCTCTTTTAAAATGATTCCTTTTCAGGGCTTTAGTGATTTTTTTTTTTTCTTTGTGTCTTCATCCTACCTGAGTTTTTCCTTGTAGCCGTGACTTTGGCTTATTTCTTATTCTTAAAACTCAGCCCTGTGCAGCCTCCCTATCACCTATTGTCTCTCATGCACTGGGGCCAGGTTCCTGGGCATGAAAATCTGTGCAGTCACACAGGGCCCCGTCCTCCGAAGAGCCTGGACTTGATTTTATGCTCTGCTACTGAATTGACTCGATGGTAATGGGTTTGGTTTTTGGGTGGTTTTTGGTTTGGATTGTTATCTTAAGAAGCCCTGGTGGTGCAATGGTTAAGCCCTTGCTGCTAATTGAAAGGTTAGCAGTTTGAACTCTCCAGCCGCTCCAGGGAAAGAAGACCTGGCAATCTGCTTCTGTAAAGACTACAGCCCAGGAAACCCTGTGGGGCAGTTCTACTCTGTCACACAGGGGCACTATGAGTCAAAAATCAACTTGATGCCACAGAACAACAGCATCGTCTTGAAATTCTTAATTTTTGAACAGAGTCCTTCATTTTCACTTTGTACAGGGCCCCACAGATTGTGCGGGGCGTTGTACATGTGGCTCCCTTGTTCCTTTTGCTGGTGTCCTCCTATTTCTGCCCTTTCCCTCCCCAGCTAACTGCTCTTCCCACTCTCCGTTAGGTGTCCTTTGAATAATTCATCTACCCCTGGCAACATAATTATCCTCCCCAAGTCAGCAATGCTTTTGGTTTTGGGGCCTATAAACATGCTCTTTTCCCTTAGCTTAAAAAAGAAAAAAAAAAAAGAGGAAAGAAAAAAAAAGGAAAGAGAGAGGGAAAATGTTCAACGGCTGCAGGGCTTTCTCGGTTCAAGTGTTCTTTGTTGGTTCCATCACCTATCCTGCCTCACTCCAATGGTTAAAAAAAGTTGCCATTGAGTCCATTCTGACTTATGGTGACCCTGTGGGTTTCAGAGTAGAACAATGCTGGAGCACCCTGGGGTTTTCAGTGGCTGTGATCTTTTAGATCACCAATCTCTTTTTGCCTCTGGGTATACTCGAGCCACCCACCTTTCAGCTAGTAACCAAGTACTTAACCATATGTGCCACTCAGGGACTCTAGACCCCAATGTTACAGGATATTAATTTCTTATACTTCATTATACACTATTTTAGAATTTGCTTCTTTTCAATTAGATATTTTGCCAGGTACCTGAGGAGAAGGGGCCATATTATTATTGTTTTTTTCATTTTCTGAAGCCCTGGGATCCCAGTAAGCACTCAAGAAATATAAGTTTGATTTCCCCGGTGTGTCTTCAAAGTGACTCCTTCATGCATCGGAAGGCAGAATGGCTCTCAGCTCTCCTGTCATAAAATCATGAACCCACACCAAGCCTTGGGAGACCCCAATGTCTAGCCCTCTGCCTCTAAGTTTGGCTCTTTCTGGTATACTAGATCCCCAGGTATAATATTTAACAGCTAAATTCCATTGCACTAGGGGCAGGCTTAAGTTCTCAACTGAACACCAGGTCAGAGCTCCATGGAGCAGTGCAAAGGGTATGGTGTCAGAGCCATGCAGACTTGGGTTCAAATTCCAGCCCTGACACCAATCAGCTGTGTATGGCAGATTTTATTTCCCAAGTGGCCACAGCGCTACTTCCAGTCCTATATGCTCCTTCTAGAGTCTAGCACATCGCCATCCAAAAGTGGAGTCTATTTTTCCTTCTCATTGAAATGGGGCATGCCTTTGTGGCTGCCCTGATGAGTGGAATATGGCAGAAGTGACGCTATGTGTAAGTTTAGAGACTAGGTCATAAAGAATGATGCAGTTTTCCCCTGGCTCTCTCTCTTTTGGGATGCTTGCCCTTGGATCCCAGCCCTCATGTTGTGAGGAAGCCCAGAGCCTCTGAAGAGGTATTGTGTAGTGTTCCAGCTGATAGTCCCAGCTAAGTTCTTAACTAAAAGCCGGCACTAACCTATAGACACGTGAGTGGGTGTGACTTCAAATGATTTCAGCCCTGTCTTTGAGCTGTCCCGAATGATAACTTTGTGAAGTAAAGATGAGCTGTTTCCACCGAGCCCTACCCAAATTACAGGTTCATGAGCCACTAAGTTTGGAGTTGTTTGTTATCCAGCAGATAACTGATACATTTAGCCTCAGTTTCCTCATCTGCAATCTGGGGACAGTGATACCCACCTTCAGGGTTATTATATGACTCGAGGATCCAAATCAAACCAAACCCAATACCATTGAGTCGATTTTGACTCATAGCAACCATATAGGACAGAGTAGAACTGCCCCAAATGGTTTCCAAGGAGCGCCTGGTGGATTCGAACTGCTGACCTCTTGGTCAGCAGCTGTAGCTTTTAACCACTATGCCACCAGGTTTTCCTGACTGGATGATAGTATATATATAAAAAAAAATGGTATCTGCTTTATAAATTTGCAGCTCTTCTCATTATTACCATAGAAAACAAACATTTAGGGAGAGCTAATAAAAAAAAATTATCTGTTTGTGAAACGCTATGCCTTAGTAAAGAGTCAACAGACCTCTCTTTGATGGCGCAAAAATTTAATACTACCTCGGTGTTCAGGGTTTCGTGTGGGAAACAACAGAACAATCGACAGAGAAAGCAAACATAGGAAGAATTATGGCCACTGCATGTTGGCTGGAGAAGAGGGTTCCTAAACCAGGTTGGTCTCACATTTACTATGAAGGGAGATAGGGGAAAGTGGTTTGTATTTGGTTAGCTGCAGGTAAAATTACAGGCATGTGCATGTCCGTTCTCAACAAAGCCATTGAGCTTCTGGACAGAGCAACATTATCCAACCAAACATTGTTTTGAGTAGTTCAGGAGCCAAAGGTGAGAAGGGCTGGAACCCCAGGCAGATTGATGGGCAAAGCCAAGGAATTGCATCTATGGCAGATTCCAGGTGATTTTCTATAGAAGCCCAGTGGAAGGAAGTCTTTGTGTTCTTTCAAGCTCCAGGAACCTTTGTCACAAACGTTTACAGGACTGCCATGTTATTCTTCAGGCCTAATTATGGCTCACAATGCTGGAATCAGGAAAACTGAAAGCTGGAATTCTTCCATCGCAGAAGTGTACCAAAGCACAGGAAACCAAAGTGCGATACAAATCTGCAGCCTCAAATAAACAGAATTCCTTCCCACGTGGGCTTAATTTGAAGAAGATATCTTCTCACTTGAGCCTTCCCTTGGAGAATCCAGTCCTGATGGACGAAACATGCTTTCTACTTAATTAGCCCCCTGTCAAATTTTCTTTTCCTCTACCGGCATGTATTCTATTTGTTATTCAAGATGTTATGGAAATTAGTTCCAGCTCTTGATCATGAAATCATTTCCTCTATGTTCACAGAATGACCCTGTAATTCTTATAATCTTCCTACCAAATAAGCGTATCTTGACACGGGCTCTGCTTCGCCTACAAGCGTTGGTGTTTGGAAGCCGGCGATAGCCGAAATTCCTCAATTATTACCCGTCCTCCCCTCTGCTCTGGCTGTCTGAATGCTGAGTTTTTCATACTGCGTCTTAAAAGCCTCAGCTGATCTGGAAAGACTTTAGAGAGATCACAAGATATGTCATCCTACCTCTCAGTTGTGCTCAGTAAGCTCTCATCAACCCACAACTCCTAAATATGACAGGTTAAAAGTTTACGGCCCTAAAATCAGATCTGAGTCATGAGATTTATCAAATAGTTACTTAAACCCTGGGCCCTCTGAAAAATTTTTGTAAAAATTAATATTTTATAACATGTCAATGGAGTACTTGCCAAGAGCTTGAAAATTCTACTCACAAAAAAATGCAATATCTGGGGTCCACTCTTGGAGAGTGTGATTTAATTAATCTGGGATAGGGTTTAAAAAAAAAAGGGTTTAGACATCAGCATTTTTCCCCCAGTGCTCTCCAGGTGTTCATCTAGGACTGAGAACCTAACCTAGCGATGCTCACAATTAAGGGTGTACAACAAATTCACCTAAGAAACTTAAGAAATGAAACAAACAAATAAACAAACAGAAAAGAGCTCTGAGCCCACTGCAGACAATGAATCAGAATTCCTGGTTTGGGATGTGTGTGACAGGTTGGATCAGGGTACATAGTGCTTGGACGTTGCTTCATCCTACTTTTTTTTTTCTTTTTAATTTTTACAAAAAATTTATTGTGGTGAAATATATATAGCAAAACATTTGCCACTTCACCCTTTTTATGTGTATAATTCTGGGACGTTAATTACTTTGACCACTTTGTGCAACCATCACCACTATCCATTTTCAAATTTTCCCTCACCCTTAAGCCATACACCCCTATCTCTCCCTCCTACCCACCCTTGGTAACCACTAATAAGCTCTGATCTCTATGCATTTACCTATTCGAGATACTTCATATAAGTAGAATCAACACCTCATTTCTCTTTATGGCTGAGTAATATTTCAGAAAACCCTGGGTGGAGCAAATTGTTCACGTGCTCTGCTGATAACCGAAAGGTTTGAGGTTTAAACTAACTCAGTGGCACCTTGTAAGAAGCACCTGGTAATCTATTTTTAAAAAAAATCAGCCACTGAAAACCCTGTGGACACCGACACGCACGGATTGCCACTAGACAGCAACTGGCTGGGCTTTTTAGTAGTTCATTGTATGGATACACCAGATTTTGTTTATCCCTACTCTTTTTGCTTTCTGTTCCCTTTTCTAAACTGGAAGCTTCTTGATAAGGCCCCCCTACCTGCCAACCCACTTACAAGTCTGTTCCTTTTTCATCTTCAGTCCCTGCCGAGGCCCTGAAAGAAATGCCCCATGTTGAGTCATTCAGGGATGGAGAGCACATTTTGGATAAAGACGTCTGAAGAACCTCCAGTCAGTGCAGTCATAACAATGCCAGAGTTTCACCCACCAGCTGATGTGGTTTTGGTCGCACCTCCACACAGAGCAGTTAAGCTTTGTGGGGAGGGTCCTCCCTGAGGTTGACAAAGAGAGTGCTGAGACTGGGTTCAGAAATCCTAGTCAGTCAGCTCAAGCGCTCCCCAGCTCAGTGCAGCCTCTGGCCATATGTTCTCTCTCCACGCACTTTCTCCTTCCTACCAACAATGGCTATAAACTTTGCTTTTTCTAAAATGCAGGCTCTCCATACCACCATCCTTTGCCGTGGAGCCAACTCTGACACACAGCAACCCTACAGGACAGACTAGAACTGCCGCATTTGGTTTCCAAGTCTGTAATCTTTACAGAAGCAGATTGTCATCTCTTTCTCCCGTGGAGGCCGGTGGGATTGAATAGCCGAGAACTTAACCACTGCGCCACCAGGGCAAACATAGGCCAAAAAGCCTTATGTTTGGCTTTTCTGGCTGCCTGGAATAGTAGAGGGCTCTAGTTCCACTCTCAACCGTATATAGTCACCCGGCCACTTGGGCAGGGCGAATTCACGAAGCTTGATGAGCATCTTCACCTGCTGTGTGCCAGATTGGAGTGCAGTGATGAATGAGACACAGGCCCTCTCCTTGAGAAGCTGACATTCAGTGAGGATGGAAAATTGTACAGAGACGGTGCGCAGGTCATGAGTATAATGCAATGATAGAACATGGGTGGAATGGGGAACATGAAGCAACCCTTTCGAAGATTCAGGGAAGGTTTTCGGGAACAACAATCCTTGAAATGAGCCTTGAAGTGGAAGCAGTGGGTAAGGACATCCAGGCAGAATATGCGAGGCTTGATAAAACTATGTGGGGCATGTAGACAACTGCAAGTATTTAGTCTTGTCGTTCCTGCTCTATCAGGGAAACCCACACGGGAATTCACCAGCTTTTTTTCTTCCTCCAGTCTGAGGATCCCAGTCCTTTCAAGATCAATGACAGGCAAAGCCACAAAGCAATCAAGGGCCCACCACCTAAGGGCTCCTGGCTCTGCTATTCCAACCGTCATTGGTCTCTAACTGTTCAGCCGGCCTTGAACAGCACGGCTCTTCCCCACTGCCATCTCTCAAAGCCATCTCTGAAAGCATTCCCAGTCAAGTATGATGACGGACAATTGTTTAACATTTATTCCTCCTGGTATGTTTTTATTTAGCATTACCTATCAGATATTTGACAGCAATGGGTTTGGGTTTTGGCATCTGCCAGAAGGTGGGTGAGGATTTGGGAAAGGAAGAGGAAGGGCAACAGTAGCTTCCTGGAGATCTTGAAACCAGACAGACCTATCACACCCTATGTAAGATCCAGCCAACTTCTGACCTCTGCAGCTCATAATGGCAAGAGTTTATAATGGTTGCCCCAGGCCAAAGGGCCATAGGTACTTCTTATCACAGAGTTGTTTAAATTTCCATTTAAAATTCCCTGTTTAAAATTACTTAAGGGTTGACTGGAATGGCAAGACCTGAAAACAAAGCAACAAACACAAACCCATTGCGTCATTGCATCGAGTAGATTCAGACTCACAGCGACCCTATAGGACAGAGTAGAACTGCCCCATAGAGTTTCCAAGGAGCGCCAAGTGGATTCGAACTGCTGACCTCTTGGTTAGCAGCCATAGCACTTAACCACTATGCCACCAAGGTTTCCAACAACTCATTCCTCTTTAATTAATTTGGAGGTGAGAGACAATAGAGATGCTTCATTTTGCCTTTGATATGAACACTATGAATTTGGAATAGTTATGTTTTCCTATACATGTGCAGTAAGACATCAGTTAGCCATAATGTGAATTGACTGCCTTGGTTAGCCCTTTAAGCAAAGAGGGCACTTTAATTAAAAAAAAAATTAAAAAAGCAGATTAGGAGTCCTGAGTTCCAGACCTGCTTTTGGCACAAAGAGCTTTGTGGTCTAGGGCACGTAATTTCCTCTCGCTGGGCCTTAATTTTCTTATTTCTAAAGTGAATAAATTAGAAGAGATGATCTTAAAAACCCTCTAAAATATGTCTGGAAGAAGGTCACTATTTTTGAATTTTTTATTCGTGTCTAAGAATTTCAATGGCTGAACAGGACTCAATGCACTAGTACAATCCCCAGCACCCAGCACCACTCCTGGCTCATAGATTAATGAATGCCTGCTGAGAGGATGAGGAGCTTGTGGGCTAGCATTCTACCCTTGGGCATGTCTTTTTCCAAAAGGCAAGCAAGTGGACCTGTGAGGCAGGAGCTTGCACTGTAGGTTAAAGGGGAAACGAGGGCATAAACCAAGAACCAGACGAGACCACCTTCACCTGGCTCTTTAGGGCTTTGCTTTCTCACAGCTTTCCTCTAATGTCTTTTCACGGTACCTTCGAAAGCAGTCAAAGAAATTCATCTAACCCCCTGATTTTTCAGACTAGGCCAGCAGAGGTCCAAAGAGTTAGATGATTTTCCCAAGATCTCAGAGCTAATTGGTAGGGATGGAGTTTGAAATACAACAGAGATGGCTGAAATCTCAGTCCAAACCATCAGTATTAGTAATTTAGACATACTCTTAAAGCAGGCATGGATTACCCAATAAGCAAGGTACACACAGGCTTACTTGTGCTGATTTACTAATCTGTAGTGCACAATTTCACCTGTTTTTCACCATATCAACGATGTGGTGAAATTCAAGTGAAATTGTGCACTACAGATTAGTAAATAAACCCAACTAAACCCATGCTACCATGCTTACTGGGTAATCCACCCCTACTTAGAAGATAATGAGAAATAGAACTGAATTCCTTCAAAAGTCATCTTTAGAGATGGTCCTTTTTATTTCTTGCTTCCTTGTCATTTTTCTCTCTTGAAAGAATAAAATGTTGAAGGCTCAGGAAGAAAAAAAATCCTTCAACATTTTATCATTGGGCTCTTACAGGGTTTGGATTCGAATCAAGGTTCAGTCTGCTTTAATGTGGACAGATTCCACATTAAATCCATCAGGCTAGGGAATTCAAAATGACACTGCAGTTTCTGAGCCCCGGCAGAGAATACAAAACAGAAGGCGTGAAGCTAAATCCCTCCCTTCCGTACTCCTCCTTCTTCCTCACAGGGTTATTGGGAGGATGAAGAAAGATAACACAAGTAATGTGGTAGCACAGTGCCTGGTAGAGAGTAATACTACATGTCACTCAATTTGTCATCATCCTGCCCTCGGGGTTCAACCCTTCCTCCTCCCTCTCACTACCCCCGACCAGCACACAGAAGGCCACAGGCCTAGAGAAAGTCTTCTGTGCCATCATTTAATAGGGAAATATTTCTGCCAGCTAAATTCCCCTGTCACGTGAGGCCATCTAACGGATTTCTTTCAAGCTTCTATAGAACTTACCATGAAGATTGTACCCCTGGGTGATTATATCTTCTACTTTAGAAGACAGCTTTTTAAAAAATAGCTTCACAGTTACAGACTTAGAAACTGAGCCGGGTTTTACATGAAGCAGACCTAATTGAGTTTTCTCTATCTATGGGTTTTTTGTAGAAAAAGTCAGTCTGAGCTCACTCCCAGCTGAGCTTATGTTCAAGTTTGAGCCAGGTTATAATTAAAAAGAAATCTATCTTTTGTAATTTCCCAGACCCAAAGGGGAAATGAAAACCTTTTCTGAGTGGCAGACTAAGGCAGGAAATTTTCTATTTACTGTATCCTAATAAAAAAAATAATAAACCTGCCCCAGATGGAAGGAATACACAGTCACTGTGCCAAAAAGAATCAGTCGACATTTAAACATTTCAGGAGGTAGCATATGATCAAGAACCCATGGTACTGAAAGAAGAAGTCCAAGTTTCACTGAAGGCATTGGTGAAAAACAAGGCTCCAGGGATTCATGGAATATCAGTTGAGATGTTTCAACAAACAGATGCAACGCTGGAAGCGCTCACTCATCTATGCCAAGAAATTTAGAAGACAGCTACCTGGCCAACTAACTGAAGAGATCCAATATTTGTGCCCATTCCAAAGGAAGGAGATTCAACAGAGTGTGGAAATTATTGAACAATATCATTAACACCACACGCAAGTGAAATTTTGCCAAAGATAATTCAAAAATGGTTAAAGCAGTACAACCACGGGGAACTGCCAGAAAGTCAAGTTAGATACAGGAGAAGGGGAACCAGGGATGTCATTGCTGATGTCAGATGGATCCTGGCTAAAAGCAGAGAATACCAGGAAGACGTTTATCTGTGTTTTAGTGATGATCCAAAGCCATCCAACTATGTAGATCACAGCAAATTATGGATAACATTGTGAAGAATGGGAATTCCAGAATACTTAATTGTACTAATGAGGAACCTATACATAGACCAAGAGGCAGTCGTTCAGACAGACCAAGGGGATACTGCATGGCTTAAAATCAGGAAAGGTGTGCGTCAGGGTTGTATTTTTTCACCATACTCAATCTGTATGCTGAGCAAATGATCCAAGAAGCTGGACTATATGAAGAAGAATGGGGCATTAGGATTGGAGGAAGACTCATTAGAAGCCTGCAATATGCAGATGACACAACCTTGCTTGCTGAAAATGAAGAGGACTTGAAGCACTTACCAATGAAGATCAAAAACTACAGCCTTCGGTATGTATTACATCTCCACATAAAGAAAACAAAAATCCTCACAGCTGGACTAATAAGCAACACCATGTTAAATGGAGAAAAGACTGAAGTTGTCAAGGATTTCATTTTACTTGGATCCACAATCAACAGCCATGGAAGCAGCAGTCAAGAAGTAAAACGATGTATTTCATTAGGCAAATCTGCTGCAAAAGACCTCTGTAAAGTGTTTAAAAAGCAAATATGTCACTTTGAAGACTAAGGTGCACCTGACCCATGGTATTTTCAACCACTTCATATGCATGTGAAAGCTACACAATGAATAAGGAAGTCTGAAGAAGAGTTGATGCCTTTGAATTATGGTGTTGGTGAAGAATATTGAATATATGATGGACTCCCAGAAGAATGAATAAGTTTGTCTTGGAATGAGTACAGCCAGAATGCTCTTTAGAAGTGAGGATGGCAAGGCTTTGCCTCACGTACTTTCGACATGTTATGAGGAGGAACTAGTCCCTGAAGAAGGACATCATACTTGGTAAAGTGGAGGGTCAGTGAAAAAGAGGAAGCCCCTCAGTGAGACAGACTGATACAGTGGCTACAACAATTGGCTCAAACATAACAACGATTCTGAGGATGGTGCAGGACCAGGCAGTGCCTGTTGTATATAGGGTTGCTATGAGTTGGAAGTGACTCGATGGTACCTAAGAGCAACAACAACAATTATTCTGTGCACACAATAGTCCAGGCTGTCATCCAGGAAGCTACAACCTGGGATCAAAGATTAAAGAGCTAGTGTTTCTCTTCAGAAAGGGAATTTTTTCAAGACCTACCAAATTCCCTTCCAGTTAGAAAAGACAGGTTTCTGCTTCCTGCCTAACCAGTGAGAGTCAGAAGTCCAGGTGCTAGCCCCAGTTGTCTGCAAGATAAATGTGCCCTTGAGCAAGTTATAAGGTCCCTGGGTAGTAAAAATGGTTAGTGGTCAACTACTGACCTAAAGGTTAGTGGTTCGAACTCACCTAGCAGCACCATGGAAGAAAGGCCTGGTGAACTGCTTCTATAAAGATTATAGCCAAGAAAACCCTATAGAGCGGTTCTGCTGTCTAACGCACGGGGTTGCCATGAGTCAGAATCAACTCAAAAGCAACCGGATTTGTTTGGGGGCAAGTCATTGCCTCAGTCTGGTCATCAGAATCCTCCCCTGTAAAATGAAGGGACGGCTAGATAATGCCTAGCTAGAAATTCTCTCAGTCTCTCCACACTCACTTCTTCAGCAATACTGATTAGGCCCAAAGGAGTTAGTAATGATCTTTTCTCATAAACAGCTCTAATATAAATTCTCCACTGTGTTTTTCCATGCCCAGGAGAAGAAACTGTAAGTGGCCATGACAAAGAAACAAAACTCCCCATGAGCTGATGCTGAAAAAAGTGGAACAGGGATTGTTCTCCTCCTGTTGTGGATCCTTTCTGTAAGTCTCAGGATTGGGAACGATGTTCTCAGAATACTTACGTTCATGAGCACCAAAAAATCTGTTTGGCTTCCACATCTTAATAACAGGATCCGTGGAATGGATCCCTCAAGCCAATTAATTCTGATATATCAAAAGATGTGAAGCCGTGTTTCTAGTTCTAGCAGAGATTGCTCCATCCATAGGTCTGGAATAGTAATCATTAAAGCATGTCACCTGTTATTTCCATTTAGTTTGAAGGTTAAAAAAAAAAAAAGAATGTTCCACGTGTTTGTTAAAAATTATGACCATCTCCTCCACATCCCAACCCCCACCAGACCATCTGTACTACTGCAAGCTAGGATGACCCAAAGTCACAATAGCTTCCTTTTACTTGCAATACCTATTTAAGGAAGGAAGCCTATTGTTGGGCTATGTTTAGATAGATGATGCTAAGCAATGGCCTTCAAGCATTAAAAGCAGCGGACTTCTAGATCCTATCTAACATTTAGGATCAGCTCCTTTAAACTAGCTTTAGATGGAGGCAACGGAATGGCAAAGAAGTTTTAACTCGTACTTCATCTCCCATGCTGGAAGTATGATATAGAAAGATTCTGAGGTCTTAATAAGGACCAGTGGGAATGTCAGCATCATTTGCTGATTTTATGTCTTATTTATAACCATGGGTAGAATTCTGCAGGCACTTCTACACAGAGACCAGAGGTCTGTCGAAGCATTAGAAGAAATGGTGCAGAGACAAAATGAGAAGCATAATTTCCCCCTATGCATTTCCAGTCAGCTCTTGTCACATCTTTCTTTAACATGATTTCTTTCTACTAAGTCATGAAACAGATTCTGTTTTATTTTTCTCTTCTTAGTCTTTGATTCAGTTCGAAGTCAGACATATTCATCCTAGTTGTGCAAAATGTAGACTGCATGCAAAGACCACCTTAGAGACATACCACGGGGCTGAAGAGAAACAAGGCCATAGAAATGAATTTGTGGATATGATTGGAAACCCTAGTGGCATAGTGGTTGAGAACTACAGCTGCTAACCAAAAGGTCTGCAGTTCAAATCCACCAGGCGCTCCTTGGAAACTCTATGAGGCAGTTCTGCTCGGTCCTATAGGGTCACTATGAGTCAGAATCAACTGAACGGCAGTGGGTTTGGTTTGGGGTTTTATATGATCGTCACAGAATTTTAGCCTATAGCATTTGCAGTCATCCAACCAGCTTTCAGCAAGGCATTTTTTTTTTCTCTCTCAATCCCTTCACCCAGAAGGTAAAAAAAAAGGGGGGGCGGTGAACTGAACTGGCCTCAAAGCTCTCTCCTTCATCTATAGTGGGAATAATAATAGCTACCCATTTGATTCACAAGCTGTCTGTGAGGATCAGATGAGATAATGCATGTGAAAGTGTTCTGAAAGGATAAGATACAATAACACCTATAAGTTGAATTGTGTCTCCCACAAAGATATGTTGAAGTTTCTACCGCCAGTACCTGTTAGCATGAATTTGTTTGGAAACAGGATCTCTGAAGATGGTATTAGTTAACATGATGTCACACTGGAGTAGGTTAGGTTCTGATCCAATGTGACTGGTGTACTCATAAAAAGAGAAGAGATACAGAGTGACACAGATACAAGGGAAGACGGCCATGTGAAGACAGAGGCAGAGATGGGAGAGAAGTATCTATAAGCCAAGGAATGCCACGGATTGCCAGGAATCACCAGAAGCTAAACAGAGGCAAGGAAGGACCTTTCCTGAGAGCCTTTAGAGAGAGCATGGTCCTGAGGACAACTGGCTTTCAGATTCTCAGCCTCCAGAACTGTGAGACAATAAAGGTCTGTTGTTTTAAGCCACCCAGTTTATGGTGTTTTTTTACGGCAACTCTAGGAAACTAACACAATTTACAGCTCCCCACACCCAGCCTTTCTCCATTAGTGGGTGGGAATTACAGCTAGAATAAGAAGTCCTACGACTTCAGGAAAACAAGCATAAGTTTACCTCCCCGCCTCCCCCAATCCAGTCAACTGAAGAGCTCTCTCTTTCTCCCCCAGAGCTCCAAGCAACGGTCCCAAAAGGAACGGCTTTCTTGATAGGAGGAAATTCTAAGCTGTCTACTGCCTTGTTACTCGAAGTGGGTCCAGCAGCACAGGGCACCCCTGGGAACTTGTTAGAAATGTAGATTCTTGGGGCCCTGCCCCAGACTTACTGAATCAGAATCTGCACTTTAATAAGATTTCCGGGTGACTTATGCCTATTAGTGTTTGACGAAACTGGTCTTCAAAATCTTTGGAAGACACAGGTCTCATATAACAACAATGTAAAGACCTTCATAACCAAAGCAATAGGCCAGATATACCCAGATTTTCTTTTTCTATTTTAAAAATTACATCTTTGTACATCTAGATTTCATACAATTCTTGTTTAGGAAAAAAAATTATCATCCCCTGGTGAGGAGGATAGAAAAATTTGAAAATGTATAGTGGAGATATTTGCACAACATGGTGAGTGTAATTAATGTCACTGAATTGCACACTTAAAAATGGTTAAAATGACAAATGTTTTGTTATATATATTTTACTTGAATGAAAAAAAGAAAAGAAAGAAAGAAAAAAAAAAAAGAAAAAGAAATCTCTACTATTGCACATGGTTAATTCAGTCCTTCTGGATCCTAAAAATGTCAGTGAATCTCAACCAAATTTCCATACCTCATGGGGAGGCGGAGCCTGGTTGCAAACAACAATGGCATCCAGGTGCTCAAAGTGAACGCCGAAGCTGAAACTGGAGCCAGGTTAAATTATTTATTGAAATTCCATGACCTGGCTTGTTCGTTAGGAGCAGACAGAGCTTAGAGTCCTTGAACACATCCATCCTGAGCAGGCTACATCCTGCAACCCCTGAAGTTAGCTTTTTGTCCGTGAAGACAAAGCAGATGTCAGACCCTCGCCCAAGGGGTTTGAGTTATGGAACCTTGAAGTGTCTTGGTTAGTGAACTGAGCTCTCTGAAGGCCGGCTAAGAGCTCCCAGTGCTCATGGCTGTGCAGGATGGTGCCTCGGCAGCTACCTACCTACAGACCCCAGTGCACAGAAAGACTAAATGTCACAGAAAAACAAGAAAGTCAATAAGCTGGAGATAACTTCTTTCTTTCTTTCTTTTTTTTTTTTTTTTTAACATTCTCTGTCTCAGGGTTTCTATCTGTATAATGTACAGAAAAATGTTTGGGCCAACCAATAAACCAACATATATTAAAAAAAACAAAAAAACCAAACCCACTGCTGTCGAGTCAATTCCAACTCATAGCGACCCTATAGGACAGAGTAGAACTTCCCCATAGAGTTTCCAAGGAGTGCCTGGTGGATTCAAACTGCCGACCTTTTGGTTAGCAGCCATAGCACTTAACCACTACGCCACCAGGGTTTCCCCAACATATATAGAATGAATTAAACTCTATAGATAAGTTGTCATTTTATAATTGCTAATACTTAATCCTCAAAATGCTGTAAATAACATGTCCATCAGTAATGGAATGGTTGATTAGAGTATGATGTAGCCATATTATGGAATACTGTACAGCTATTAAAAAAGATCACCACCCATCTGTCAGTTTGTGGTACTGTGGTAGCTTGCATGTTGCAGTAATGCTGGAAGCTATGCCACCCAGTATTTCACACACTTTCAGGGTCACCCATGGTGGACAGGTTTCAGCAGAGCTTCTAGACTAAGACAGACCAGGAAGAAAGGCCTGGCAATCTACTTCTGAAAATTAGCCAATGAAAACCATATGGATTGCAACAGAACACTGTTCAACTCCCTTGCTTTGGACATGCCATCATGTGGGAACAATCACTGGAAGAGGACATCATGTTTGGTGAAGCAGAGGGCCAGCAAGAGCAAAGGAGATCCTTGGTGAGGTGAATTGGTACGATAGATGCAACAATGGACTGGAACATGTCAGTGATTGTGAAGGTAATACAGAGCCAAGCAATATTTCATTCTGTTGCAGATAAGGTTGACGTGAGTCAGAGTGGATTCAATGGCAGCTATCTAACTATTTTAAAATAATAAGTTGGATTCTTAAGTATTGTTCTGGAGGGAATGTCATGTTAGGAGAAAAAGGCAAGGGACAAAGTAATGTGAATGCCCAAGAAATAGTGTGATCCTTTTATTATTACTATTATTTAGAAACAAAATCCTGTGTGTATATGTCTGTGTGTGTGTGTGTGTGCGTATGAGGTAACTAATAGGGAAGGTGAGGGCAGTACCTCACACTGATAACATCTGTTTCCTCAGGAAGGGGAATAGTGTGTAAAGAAAAATCTTAATATTTTCTTCGCATGGTTTCAGATAGTTCCTTGGAGACAGATATGCTTGAGAATTCAAAGTGTTCTTGAATTTAGAAAGGTAAAACAGTGCGTATATATATACGTAACCTCACCCCACCTCAGCAGGCTTTGGGACATTACTTTGTGATTATGCACGTTAACATTTCTGCAGCAAAACCTATGATTTTCACACAAGGAGGAGAAATAAAGACCACAAATAGCCACAGATAAGTTCAGGTCAGTTTTGCCTCCAAATGAATTTGCCATAAACTTCTGCAAAAGCTTTCAATTTTCATAGCTTTTTGAATTTCAGAATTACAGACAAGGATTGTGGGCCTATGTATATATCTATTTAGGGTTTGACTTGTGACAATGATCATGCATTTGAAATTTAAAATATATAAAGTAAAATGAAAAGAAGGGGACAAAGGAAAGAGAAAAACATGGCGGGGGGACCCTCTGAAGTACCCTCACGTACTCTTACTTATGCTTCCAAAGGGCTCTAATCGGAACCGAGAGTAACTGTAAAAACGGCTCAGTGGAGGCATCCGACAGCCTCTAACTTCATAACGGGGAAGAGCCATTATCAGCATCAACAGCCCAAGGCTGAGTCCCATGAGGCAAAGGTCAGACATACCTCCACCTTCTAACCTTTTTACCAACTCTGACACCATCTGTCCCTCCCACGGCACTCTCCACTTCTCTGCTGGGTTCAGTAATTAATTGCAGTGGCCACACAGAACTCACAAACCATATAATTACAGGGTTTATTAGGGAAGTAACAGGTTACAATTTAGGACTAGGAAATACTCAGGATAGAGTTCTTCGATCAGGATAGCTTCTTCTCAGCCATGCTCACAAGCAGGTCTCTTTCTGGTCCTCAGCCCCTCAGCTCCTTGGCCCAGCCTCTTCCCTGCCTAGGCAAGTGTTACAAAGTTCTTTAGCTCTGCCAACAAGTACCCAGAGGCACCCCATTCTGCCAATAAGTGCCCACAGGCACCCCGCTCCACCAGCAAGCCTTGGCCAGAAGGCACTCAGCTCTCTCACTCTGTGGGTCAGCAAGCCTAGCTCCACCATGTCTCTGGAGGCACCTCACTCCACCAGCAAGCCTCCTGCCCAAAGGCGCTCACTCTGTGGTTCAGGAAGCTCACCAGGCCACCTCCTGCCAGTCTCCTGGTTCTGCTGTCTCTGCTGCTACCGTTTGTCTGCCGCTGCCTCTCACCCTCGTGCCGTTTTCAGTGTTACAACTCTCCCTTTCTGTCTCCTGGGTCTAGGAGGGGCTCAGCGCAGGGATCCCAAGTCCAAAGGACTCACTCCTCCTCCCTCTCTTCTTGGTGGTAGTCAGCTCCCCTCTCTGCTCTGGAATTGGCTCTCTTTTAAGCCTAGCAGGATGGCAAAACCGACCAATTCCCGTTTTCCCACCCCCCACAAGGGTGCCATTAGAAAGCTATCCAATCCCATTGGTGGACCACAAGCACCTCATTTATGTAGTCTTATCCAGTCATTTGGTGAGAGTTACAAAAACTCTGGCTAGAAGGGCCATACTAAGTAGGTCACTGCACTGCAGTAACCAAGGATGAAGCTCTTCGGAGACATAGCAGAAAGTGGGCCTGACCTGCACCTATGAGACTCTAACAAATTCAAGCCCATGGACTTTTGTGTATCCAATACCAGAGAATAAAAAATAAACATTAAAAACCCTAAAGAATACACACATACATCAAAAAAAAAAAAAAAATGTTAAAGAGCTAATAAATGAATTCAACAAAGTTGCAGGATACAAAATCATACTATAATTTTATCCTTCGTTGGATCAAATTTAATGATCTTCAGTATTAATAATCACTCATGACTGTGTTTAAATGTTTAAATAGGTGATGGACATTGCAATGTCTCAAACCTATGAGTTTTCCCAAAATAACTAGAACAGATAAAAGGCAGGTAGTCAGGAAAACAGAACAACAATAAAGGAGTACTGTTGTTGTTGTACAAACCCTGGTGGCATAGTGGTTAAGTGCTACGGCTGCTAACCAAGAGGTCAGCAGTTCGATTCCACCAGCCACTTCTTGGAAACCGTATGGGGCAGCTCTGCTCTGTCCTATAGGGTCGCTGTGAGTTGGAATCGGCTCGACAGCAATGGGTAGTAGCAATAGAAGTTGTTAATTTCGTCTAAGCCTGGATTTGATGTGTGCTCTGTGGATATGCAACGTGCACACTTCATCTCCATGTTCATCTGCCTTTTCACTATTGAATGGGCAGTGAAGTTCAAACAGGTCTGCCCACTCAAAAACGACTTCTTTTCAGTGCTTTGTCTTTTGAAAAGAAGCTGTGTTTAAGCTACAAGATAATTTATAATAAATACTTCTTTTAAATAAACAGATTGGGTGATTGTGCTCATTCTACCCTTGAAAAACAGGGATTATAGCAATTTCTCCATCTACATCTTTCCCCCATAGCCCTTCTGATTTTTCATCCTTCCTTCCTGTAACAGCACTTCAGGCTTCTTGCAGTGAATCATAAACGACGTTTTTATCAAGTGTAACTGTAGGCTTTAGTGACAGGTACATTGTAATTATTATTGCCGCATACATTGTAATAAATCAAAATGGCTATCGGACTCTTTTGGTTGAAAGATTGTTTTCTTATTTGCTTCCTTGCAAACTCTCCCAGATCTAGAGTCTAGCTGACCTTCCTTTGTCATTTGTATAATTAAAAATAACAAACAGATATGCTTGATTGTCCTAAATTGTTTCTCTGGCCCTTTGTGCCCATGCGCGGAATGCTCCAATGACCGTTCATGAAAACAGGATAAAATCAAACTCTCTGGGCTGGCTCTCAGGCTCCCTCCTCTCTCTTTCCAGTTTTATCAGTATTCCCCTGGCAGGATCTCTTCCTTTGCCTCCCCCCATCTCTGAAGGCAAATTGCTTACCCATCACCCTGACTGGGCTTGGATTTACTGTATCTACACTTTTGACCCCGCCATTTCTCTCTTTTGGATCGCGTTTTTCCTCCCTCTCCATTTTCAAACTCCAACTCAGATCCCACCCTTCTCGGAAAATGGACCACCCCCTATATTAAAATTATTAGTGCCCTGGTAGCACAGCGGTTAAGAGCTACAGCTGCTAGCCAAAAGGTCAACAGTTCAAATTCACAAGGCACTCCTTGGAAACCCTAAGGGGTGGTTCTACTCTGTCCTATAGGATCGCTATGAGTCAGAATCGACTTGATGGTAATGGGTTATTAGAATCATTGTCTGTATAGCTCATCTTATTCATTCATTTGACAAATATCAAGCATCAGTAACGTCCTGAGCACTATTATAGACGCAAAAGATGCCTAATGAGTCTCCACTCGACATATTTCCCTGTGACTTGCTACCGTGCTCTTCCCCAGAGGAAGCAGAGCATGGGAAGGCAACATACAACAGCAGGTGAGCTATTTTCTTTTGGAATTAGAGGTTCTGGGGTTGAATCTGGGCTTTGCCACTTACTAACTTTGTAGTCTTGGGCAGTTTCCTGGCCTCAGTTTGCTCATCTGTAAAATGGAGACGGATGCATATCTCATAAAGTTGTGGTGAGGATTAAATGAGAGGGCCATGTAAAGCATTAAGGAAAAGGTTGTGGCACAAAACAAGTGCTCAATAAAATTTACTTCTATTATGCTCTTATACCTGGTCTGATATGCTCCTGGGTATTATCTGTACTATTTGATGCCCTCTCTCTCAATATACTTTTCATATATAAGAACGAAGTGTTGGGTCTCCACGTAATTGTGTGATTAAAACACTCCCCTTCTCCCACTGGGGTCTGGTTAATTAGTGGTGATTCCAGAGCAGCCACTGGAAATTTTCAAATAGAAATATAAATGGGAGCCCTGAAATATTTTAACGAATGTCTATGAGAATTCTAGGAAGTATTTATTAGACGCTATTTATAGAGAACAACTACTTTTTTTTTTTTTGGACTAGGACAGTAATTCTTAGAGTGCATTAGAATCACCTGGAGGGCTTGTTAAAGCACAGAAGGGCTGAATGGGGCCCAAGAATTTGCATTTCTAATAAGTTCCCAGATAAAGCTGATGCTTCTGGTTTAGCGGTCCACACTTTGAGAACCTCTGTACTACGAGTTAGGCATGGCCCAGACTTTAAGGATAGAGAATAAATTATAGGACAGCTGCCGATAACCTTCCAAAAGACCCCAAAAGCTAGTCTGAAGAAACTATGCAGCAGAGTGGGAGAAGCCCAGACCAGGTTACCTTACCATACCCGTTGAGTCAATTCAGACTCATAGAGACCTATAGGACAGAGTAAAACTGCCCTATAGAGTTTCCACGGAGCACCTGGTGGATTCGAACTGCCGACCTCTAGATTAGCAGCCATAGCACTCAACCACTACACCACCAGGGTTTCCCAGACCAGGTTAGACAACCTGAATTCTAGCCCTGGTCCCATCACTTACTGGAATGTGGTCTTGGACAAATCATTTACCCTCTGCAAGCCTTGGTTTCCTTACTGGTAAAGTAAGAAGAGGAAAAACCCCTCATTCCTCACAGTGCTGTGAGGACCCAGGATAACTGTAAAGTATCTATGCTGTACGCTACCAGGAGACCAAACATGAGCAGGGGACATTACGTTTTCTTTCCTCCACTTCTTCCCTCTAGGCAAGTCACATTCTTTCCCAGTTCATCAAGGTATTGTTTAGTCTCTTAAAGAACTAACTAGCTGAATAGACTCCCTGGTAACCTAAAATCTTAAAGCAACTTTGAATCAAGAGCCTATCTCTGGGAAGTGACATTTAGGAAAGGTCCACTAAGGGCTACCTATCCTCTGCTCACTCTTCCAGACATTTGTCCTACGTCTTGAATCCCACTAGGCTGCCGACTATTAAATATTGCAACCATATAAGATTAGCTCCTATGAAAATCGGCCTTGCTGAATTACATTTTAATATTATGACTTCATTTTTTAGCAACTGCAACTAGAAGCAATAATCATACAAAGTTTTCTACTGCACATGCTGTAAAAAGAAAATGCTGATGACATTGTTCGTTACAACTCCCAGGGTTCTCTCCACAGACTTCCCAGAAAACACTATGTGAGAAAATGGTCTTGGAATCCAGGGCCACATTGTAAAAGGATGCTTAATGCTAAGGGGAAATGCTAGTCATAAACTGTTAAGCAAATAAAGCAGACCACAAAATGTGTAAGCTGTATGCTTCCCATAGTTTAAAACAAACAAAAAAAGACTGGAAGGAAAGAAACCAAAATGTTATCGGAGGTCAGTTTGGGTGGTGGATTATGGGTGATACTATTTATACTTACCTATATGCTCCAAATTTTATAAAATAAGCATGAATTACTTTTATAATGAGATAAAAAGACGACTTCTTTTTTTTTTTTAAAGTAATTCAGTGCTAGAGAATGTTATGTCCTCCAAGAAATTAAATGGCTTCTTCCACTCTCAAAAGAGAATTCTGTAACTGATCGTGTTTTCCTTTCCTTCCAAAAACCGAAACCAAACCCACTGCCATTGATCAGATTTTGACTCACAGTGGCCCTACAGGATAG
Source organism: Elephas maximus indicus (assembly GCF_024166365.1). Taxonomy (NCBI): domain Eukaryota; kingdom Metazoa; phylum Chordata; class Mammalia; order Proboscidea; family Elephantidae; genus Elephas; species Elephas maximus. Next base: position 110,685,615 of record NC_064819.1, read on the forward strand.
AGTAGAACTGCCCCATAGGGTTTCCCAGGTTGTAAATCTTTATGGAAGCAGACTGCCACATCTTTCTGCCGCAGAGTGGCTGGTAGGTTCAAAGAGCTAACTTTTGTTTAGCAGCTGAGCGCTTTAACCACTGTGCCACCAAGGCTCCGTCTTGTCTTCCAAGACATTCAAAATCATATTTGAAAAACACTCACTGTCAATAGCTATATTAACCTTTATGGCTGGTTCTTATAGCCCTTATTTTTATTTTCTATTTTATTACTAATTTATTTTATATGCTTTTAACTTAATAGACAAGTGAAACTTTCTCATCCTATATAATTTCCAAAATTTATTAATACTCTGAACTCTTTAGAAACTAAATAGAGAGCCAGAAGTGAGATATAAATCATAAATGAATTAAATAATGCAGCTGCTAGGTACCTGAAAAACTAAAGCCATTTCTCAGTGATTTATAACCAAGGAGAAGTTTAAGCTGTGGGTCAATCTGACGCAGTGTTTGTCAAGACCACGGCGTACATGGCAGTCCTTTCCTGTAAGCAGTAGATGCTCAGATGAAGGACATCTACTCCCCTCATTGTGGATTCTGCGTGTCAGGCTCAGGTTGGGAGGAAAGCTGTACAGCTTTAATGGGCGTCAGTCAAGGGAGTCGCTCTGAAGAAGACCAGGCATCTGATGGAAAACAGGAAACAGAAGGATCCAGGATGCTCTAGGGCTTTGATCCTAGGAGACTGGAAACGACAAAGCCAACATGAGCGATGGGAAAGGTGAGGGAGCCCAGCTTTAGAGGAAGGCTTTGACGTGAGATGAGGAACCCAAGGAATCAGTGGTTTGGAGCTGTGGAAGGACACTGAACCACAAATCACACAGAGGGGCTTGTTATTGTCTGAACTCCATCCCTACCAGTTTGGGTGACTTGGGGCAAGTTCTTTCATCCCCTGCCTGGGCCTCAGTTTCCTCATGAGTTGAATTAGTTCATCTTTAAGGCTTTTCCAGTTCCTTCAGTTGATGATATAAAAACTGTTGTGATTGAGTTGACTCTGACTCGTGGTGACCTCATATGTGTCAGTGTAGAACTGAGCTCCACAGAGTTTTCAATGGCTGATTTTTCAGAAGTAGATCACCAGGACTTTTTTCCAAGGTGCATCTGGATGGACTCAAACCTCCAACCTTTCCATTAGCAGCCGAGAGTGTAAATCATTTGCACCACCCAGGGACTCTGGTGATAGATATATGCTGTTATTGTTGGGTGTCACTGAGTTGATTCCAACTCACAATGACCCCATGTGACAGGAGAGGAGAACTGCTTCATACGGTTCTAGTGGCTGTAATCTCGACGAAAGCAGATCACCAGGTCATTCTCCCGTAAAGCTGCTGAGTGGGCTCAAACCATCATGCTTTACCATTGTGCCACTGGGGCTCCTTTGATTGATATATATACCTACTTATTTTCTTTCTATATACATGCTCTGCAAGTAAGATTTTGCACATGGAGATAATGACTTACGCCTACTCTGTCTTAGACTGAATGGCTGTGTAGACAAGTGATTTTAATAAAGGACATTTAAGAAGTCAATGATTAGCTTTTAGTTCTGACTGACACTATTATCTGAGTCAGTCTAAACGACACGAAGTTGGCGTTTGTAAGAGCTGAAAAGACTAATGATAAATCAAGAAATGGAATAAGGCTTGATAAAAGGTGAGAACTGAGGCTGGTGGCCTGTTTTTATGAACTGCACAAGGAAAAGCCTGCAAGTTCTGGGAAATGGAGGGAAAATGAAATACCAGCAAAATAGAGGAGCTGAACTTCCTTATGGCACATAATCAGTGTAATCCTATAACTCTCAATAAGTCTGTTAAATCATCAGTCCTCTACCCAGGGACTCTTTCACACCCGGATTGCACCAGATCTAAAATTTATGCAACAGGATAGGAATGGACAGGTATGGAGGGAGTGGGAGGTGGCTGGGTAGGGCTTTGTTAGCATTCTTGCCTAGGGAGCCATAAAAATCCAAGCATTCTAGGACAAGAGTTTGTGTCATGTGCACAGAGCCACAAAAGTACCGTTGAAACAATAATGTCCCTGCTCCCATTTTGAGTGGGGACTGGGGTTGGGTGGAGTGATGTCAACATATAGTGTTCAAGACAGGAAGCAGAATGCTTGGTATGCCACATACCGTCACCAGCAGGTTTTATCATAATGTACCACAAGGTGTGGCATTTCAGAGCCAAGGCCCTTCCTGAGAGCTCTGCTCAGGCCTGCACTGCTCATGTACCTTGTAGCTTGCTTTGGGGAGTTGTGCATTCTTGGGGAGGGAGAAGGGTGATGAAAAGCATGGAAGAGTTAGGTACGGAATGGCTGGTATGAAGAGGGAAGAGGCAGGTCAAGGTAGGTTAGGGGGATGTCTGGTTAAGAAGAAAATACAAGTAACCATCCATTCCTTCATTCATACAAATTAATTTATACATATATTCATATTTCCTCGGCACCTGATAAGTGCTAAGCTCTGCAGTAGGAGGTAAAATATAGTGCTTTGCTCTTTTATGGCCCCCCCCATCTATATTTGCCAGTTGCCGTAGAGTCCATTCCAACTCATGGAGACCCCATGTTTTGAGAAGAACTGTGCTGCATAGGGTTTTCAGTGACTGATTTTTCAGAAGTAGATTGCCCGGTCTTTCTTCTGAGGTGCCTCTGGGTAGATTCAAACCATCAGCCTTTCAGTTAAAAGCTGAGTGCTTAACCATTTACACCATCCAGGGACCAATCTAAACTAAACCAAAAAACCAAACGAGTTGCTGTCAAGTCGATTCCGACTCGTAGCGACCCTATAGGACAGAGTAGAACTGTTCCATAGGGTTTCCAAGGAGCATCTGGTAGATTCCAACTGTCCACCTTTTTGTTAGCAGCCGAACTCTTAACCACTACGCCATCAGGGTTTCCACACCACCCTACTCATTTTCTTAATGGCAGTTTTTATAATCTGAAATTATTTTATATATATATTTTTTCATATCTTGTTGTCTCACCCGCTAGAATTCAAGCATCATGAAGGCAGAAACCATGTGTATGTTCCCTGTTGTGGGAACCATGTTTATATGTTCTCTGTTGTGGTCCTGGCACCTATAACAGTAGCTAGCACGTAGCAGGCCCTCAAAAAACTGTTGAATGATTAATTTACAGAAACGGATGAACTTTGGGTCCTTCAAGAAGAGATTCTAAGAGAATGTGAAAAAGCACCTAGTAGGATAGTAAGAAAAAAAAAAAAAAGTAAGGGAAAAGGAAATTGCTGGGCAGTGTTTTGTCCTGTTACACATAAGGTCATCATGACTCGACGTCGACTCAACGACAACGAACAACAAATATTCTCTCCAGAGCTATATACATAGATGAAACTAAAAAAAATGTTTATTACTTTATTGGTTGATAGTAAGAGGTGACCTGCCTTCTGGCTGTCTGTCATGAATAAATATAGGAAGTCCATACCACTCTTAAATATTATCATTGTTTTTAGAGCAGAGCTCTACTAGATGGCCTTTAAGAGTGTGGTTCCCCATCCCCAAATTCAAAAAGGCACTTGGCATTTAAAAACAAATATAAAATCAGAGGAATCATCAGTGTTGTGTCTTTGTGTTCAAGATGAAGGAGTTGAGCAAAATGAATTCTGAAGTATTTTCCAGTCCTCCTGGCTTATGATCCTACCATCTTCGGGTAGATAATGCCCAGGTTCTTTCAGGTCACCTGTGCTGTCCTTAGATTCGGCATGCTAGTGTAGGAAGGATACTGAGCATAAAGGTCAGAAGGCCCAGGCCTACATCATAACTACTTGTGTGACTCTGAGACAAGGCACATGGCCTTGGCTAGGAGAGTCATTTTCTCTGGAGAAAATGGGGTAATGACATTTGTATTAACCATCTCTCCCACAGTTTTGCTTTGAGGTCTAAATTAGGTAACACAGTGAATGTGCTCCATAAACTGTGAAACAACTTGTGACTCACTGCAGGGTGAGGACTTCATGGGCTTATTGTCTTTGCTGGGGCTGGTTACTCACAAAATGGAGTTCCAAGAATAGACTTAAAAAAAATAAGTCATGAGGTGAGTGCCTTTGTTTATAGCCATCCACTCAGAATCCCTCAAGAATTCATTCAGTTTTCCATAAGAATTTCTTTTCAAAGATACGAACACTTCTTGAGCAACTTTGTGCCAGGCACCGTCTTAACGCCAAAGTTTAACACTAATCGTTACCATCCTTGACCCCATTACTACCCAAAGGGCCAGACATAGAACATTCAAGAGACTTACTAGGGCCTCAAGCAAGAAGAAAATCCTGCCAGGCCTCAATTTTGATGAAAGCATTTTGTAACCATAGTTTCATAAACATATAGGGCAATGGTATCTCCAAGTGGACAGGGAAGGCTGGATTGGAGTTTTCAGTCTATTTTTCCCAGAGCTCCTATGATCTGTGCAGGACCATCAGGGGTTACCTTGGGGTGGGGGGTGGCTGAGCCAGAGCAGTCCCTCTTTCATCTTTTTTTAAGTAGTGAGGTTCCATATATGATTTAATTTGACACACACAAAAATAACGATTCATTGCCACCATGAAATACTTGAAAAGCACTGGGCTTAATGACTCTGAGATCATTTCTGGTTTTTACAGCTGAGATGTCATCTTTGCTCTTTCATCTCGTAGAGAACATGGTAACGTCATCTCTACTGCAGGCCACGAATATGGTGGCCAATAGCTCAGGCAGTAGTGGTTGGAGTTACTTAATGCTTAGATTACAGACGGGCAGTGATTGTGACCTTGGCCAACATGAAGGAGGCTTATGCAGGGACAAAGGACCCAGGAGCTATACTGCTTAATCAAAATTCCAGGATGGTATTAACCTGAGTCATTTTCCATTAATACTTGTATGTATCAGCGGAAGTAGTGTCTCACTTGAAAGCCAGTGTGGCTCCTATGCTGTTCATGAAACTGGAGACCTGATACTTTTCCACCAGCAGCCAGTGGAAGATTCTGAGAATAGCACATGGGTGGTGATGTGGACTTAACCCAAGCAATTAACCTCATTAACTTAGCTGGTATGTGGGAAGCTCTGCAAAATGTTTGCTTCCTAGAGACATTTACTAACATCACTTCTTTGTCTGCAAAGCCTTCGCTTATAAATCCCTGGCTGGAAGTCGTTGCCCCTCCTTCTGAACTTAACATTCAGCGCTATCCTTTGCTGCCCTTTGGAGTTAGATACCTGCTGGTGTGTGTGCAGGCTTTATCTCTTCAACTGAACTATAGTCTCCGCTGAAGAAGGGAACATGTTTTACATACCTCTATATCCTCTACGGAAACCCTGGTGGCATAGTGGTTAAGTGCTACAGCTGCGAACCAAGGGTCGGCAGTTTGAATCCTCCAGGCGCTCCTTGGAAACTGTATGGGGCAGTTCTACTCTGTCCTATAGGGTCACTATGAGTCGGAATCAACTTGATGGCACTGGGTTTGGTTTTGGTTATATCCTCTACTCTCTTAGTCTGGACACTCCTCTGAAACCTGTCTACCATGGATGGCCCTGCTGGTATTTGACATACCAGTGGCATAGCTTCCAGCATCATAGCAACACAGAAGCCAACACAGTATGACAAGCTGACAGACAGGTGGTCTAAGACAGATTAAGAAGAAAGCCTGGTGATAATACTTCCAAAGACCAGCCAAGGGAAAACCTTATGAATCACAAGAAACATTGCCGAGTATAGTGCTGGAAGATGCAAACATACCAATGATCATAAAGATGACACAGAACAAGCAATGTTTTATTCTGTTACACATAAGTTCTTCACGAGTCGAAGTCGATTCAACAACAATAAATACTCCCTACAGAGCCATATACATAGATGAAACTAAAAAAAAAAAATAATGCCTATTGTTTTATTGGTTGATATTAAGAGTTGACCTGCCTTCTGGCCACCTGTCATGAATAAACATAGCAAACCCTTACCACTCTTAAATATTACCCTTGTTTTTAAAGCAGGGTTCTACTAGATTGCCTTCAAGAGTGTGGGCTCAAGCGACAGCATTTTGAGAACAAAAGCCACTGGCCCACTGACTTCTCAAGTTCTTCCCCTCCATACTGTGATGCTTGCCCAGCTAAGGGTGGTATGCACAGGACAGCAGAGCTTTCCCAAGCAGGACAAATGGGGCCACTGCCTGGACTTTGACATCTAGCAGAATCAGGATGGCTGTAGCCACTGGCAGGTGGAAAATAACTTGGGGAGAAAGCTGAAGGCCAGTCTCATTTGTGAGGTCCTTGTTCTGAGTATTGAGGATCAGTACCGAGGGTCCAAGGCTCTCTCTGTCCCAGGCAGCAGCATGGATCTTCTGCCAACATGAGTCTAAAGTGCTACCTGTAAGACCTGGTTTGCCCTTTCATTTGAATCTTGCTTGATTCTTGTCAAAATGTTAGGGGTAGGAGGGAACGCACAGCATAATTGGCTCTGACTGGATACCCCCGCTCCCCACAGCACTGCTTTCCAAGGGCCAGTCTTCCAGGGCTATGTCCCCTCTCCTGACTGTCATCACTAAGCACTCAGAGGCCCTCTTCTGCTCCTCCCACAAGGGGCTTCTGTTTTCCTGCTGAAGCTGTGCTGTTCTATCAATATCCTACTTCCTGATACCACCTCTATAAAGTTGCAATTACTTCGGCAGAAGTCAGGGCTGCTTTGAAATTATCGGTAAAACCATTAATGAAAAAACTTCAAATTGAGACGAAGATCAATGGGGGTTGTTTTCTGGATTCACCACTTCCCTGTGCCAACATCACTGTTTGACCAGTATCCTGGGTGCCACCTTCACAACATCACATCATAATGTCAATATACATGTCTCTCCATCAGGTAGTGCAGTTTAACATGAGTGGGAAAGGCCCTTCTTGCTCTCTACAAGGAATCTCTGCCCTTGTTCTGCTTCGTAAGCAGAGGAATATTACAGTTCACAAAACGGTAACAGCAGCTAACTTCTGTTAGTTGCCATTGAGTTATTTCTGACTCGTGGCAACCCCATGTGTGCAGAGAAGAATTGTTCCATAGGGTTTTCAAGGCTGTGACCTTTCAGAAGCAGATTACCAAGCTTGTCTTCCAAGATGACTTTGGATGAGTTCGAACCGCCGATCTTTCAGCTAGTAGCTGTGTGGCTCCGCGCAAGCTAGGCATTCCATTAAAGGTACTGTAGTTTTGCAAAAGGCATAATGCACGGCAAGTCACAACTGCTGTCCAGGACTGAAGGCAAAAGCCAAAGTATAGCCCTAGTCTAGTAGTTTGAAGAATTTCACCAACAGTGTGCTGATGGCTGAACTCTGGGGCCAACTCCTGGTGTTTCCGTGCGTCAGGCCAGAATTCATCTCACATTCATGAGCTGTCTCCAGTGACATTCATGAGCTGTCTCCAGTGACATTCATGAGCTGTCTCCAGTGACATATAGGCATGCATATATCCACCTGTGTTCATGAGTGTAGAGTGAGAGCTAGGAAGTAAATACCTGTGTATGAGACCCAGCTCTTCTTCTTATGACCTGTGATGGTGCAACAGTAAAGCACTTGACTGCTAACCAAAGGTTGGCAGTTCACACCCAATCAGTGGCTTCGTGGGAGAAAAACCTGGTCATCTGCTTCCATAAGGTACAGCCAAGAAAACCCTATGGGGCGGTTCTACTCTGTCACATGGGGTCGCTATGAGTCGGAATCAGCTCGACAGCACACCGCAACAACAATAACCAGCTTGGGCAAGACACAGAGCCTCTCCCTGAAACTTTATCTGATCTGTAAAGTAGGGAACTGTGAACAGGGTTGTTAGGACAATTAAATTATAAAACAATGCAAATATGCTTTCTAACTGCAGTCTATTTTACAAATGAAAGTTATTATTAGGATCAAACAAAACAAGGCAGCTATTCTGAGGGCCTCTGAAAACCTCCCCCCTTGGTCTTTTAAAGTGGTTTCCTCTCATGTTTAAGTCACTAGTTTCCATTTCAGCAACAGGTCAGCAAGTTAAAGAAGCAGCTAAAAATACAACTGCCTTTTTTTAAAAAAAAAACAAACTTGGCTTTTCCTTATGTTTCCTCTTTGTTTTAGAAAACTACTTGAGTTGGCTGGTGAGTTACCCAGTGGGAACAAAATGTGGTGGAAAGATGGTGGGTTTTACACCTCACTCCTGGCAACTGTAGCTGTCGTGCCGCACAACTTTCCTGAGCTTCCAGATGAGTTTCCTCATGGCCAAAGTTTGATAACAACGTTCACGCCGGAGCATGGTTATACATGAATATATGTGAAAAATTCTGTTACGTAATAAAGGGAGTCCTTCCCCCCTCAGAAAACATATTGATGCTAAGTCCAAGGTCATAGATGTGCTCTTAATCCAAGTTTGGGCAGAAATATAAATGCAGTTGATGAGCATCCAGGAACGTCAAAGTAAAGTTTTAGTTGCCAATATAATGGTATCCTCAGAGTATTTGGGCCTGTCAGCTAGCTCTCTCAAGCAGCACATAGATTGTTGGTTGATTCGTCTGATGTCAGACAAATCTGGATTAGAGACCAGGTTCTGCTTCTCCTAGCTATAATCTTTACCGAAGAGACTGACACATCTTTCTCCTGCAAAGCAGCCGGTGGGTTTGAACACAAACCTTCTGGTTAGTAGCCAAGCACTTAACCACTGCTCCACCAGGGCTCCTTATGTGTTTAAAGCTTTAAACCCCTAAATTTATGGTAATTTGTTACACAGCAAGAGAAATATACTGCTTCTTATGGAAATCATTTCCTAAGGACAAGCTTGGACTGAAGAAGATGGAGTTTACCCATATCCTATCTATAGAATTATTGGATGTGGGGAAGAGGAAGGGAAAAGGAAGCTGCCCCAGAAATATCTGGTCCCTTTTCTGAAGAATTCACCTGATGCCGCAGCTGAGAAGGGTTCTTGTGAAGTATTCTGAACTCTCTCCTGGCGCTTGGCTCTCTGGTCATATCCAGGTCTCCATGAGAATTTGCAGTGGCCACCTAGCTCTGGTTTGCCGATTTACCTGTAAGTAGGGTTAATCCCTTGGGAACCCTGGTGGCGTAGTGGTTAAGAGCTATAGCTGCTAACCTAAAAGGTCGGCAGTTCAAATCCACCAGGCGCTCCTTGGAAACTCCGTGGGGCAGTTCTACTTGTCTTGCAGCGTCACTATGAGTTGTAGTCGACTCAACGGCAGTGGTTTTGGTTTAGGGCTACTTATAGAGTATGTCTGAGTTTCCTTATCTGCAAAATGGGTAGAATTATACTGGCTTTACCCAGCTCAGAAGGATGTTGTGAGGACAACATAATCACTGTGAAAACAGGTTTTTTAAAAGTTAAAATAAAAATGAATGGCAATGGTTCTTATGCTGAAAAGGGGAAGGGACAGTCCATGGCCATCTAAGGGGATAGTCTGGAAACAGCAACTTTCACAGACCAAAGAGCAGCAGATTCAGAGAATCTTGACCTCAGTGACTTGAGGCCAAATACAGATGGTAAGTTGTGAATCTTTCATGAGATATTTTTAAAAATTAGTTATTGATTTCATGTTATTGAGTTTTCAGTGTTTGATGTTAGAAGTGGTAACTCCCCCTTCTAGTCTGATCAAGGGCAGACACCCAGGTTTATCTTCGTTGCCATGGAGCCCAGCACAGCAACAGACCAGAACACTGAAGATGTTTGATGAATATTTGTTTGAAATATGATGAAATACTGAGATAAGTGTTTGTTGAATGGATAAGGGCTTGAAGCTTTAAAAAAAGAAATGCCACAGAGCTTTGTAGGCAAGGGAATGGCACAGAGGAATGCATGAAGTTAAATAATAATGACAGTTGGCATTTATTGAGCACTTACTGCATGCTAGGCACTGTTCTAAATATTTTGCATATATGGACTCATGTAATCCTCCCAATAACTCTTCGAGGGAGCTACTGAAATTGAGCCCCTAGTTAAAACATTAAGGAGGCCTGGTGGCACAACGGTTAAGTATTCAGCTGCTAACCAAAAGGTTGGTGGTCCAAACCCACCCATCTGCTTTCATAAAGATGACAGCCAAGAAAACCCTATGGGGCAGTTCTACCTGTCACATGGGGTTGCTATGGGTCAGAATCAACTCGATGGCACCCAGCACGAAACAACTGAAACTGTTGATTAACTGTCTGCCTACCTTGTAGCTAGCAAGCTCACTGTTGGCGGGGACCTCAGTACCTGACACATAGTAGTTGCGTACTAAGGGTGGAGAACAACCATGCACTTTCCATTTTCCCATATTGTATGCGATCCTCAAGCCCACCTTCACCCGTCCTGTCTTTTTATGCCCCCCACACATGACTCCAGAGCCTTCACTCACTCTAAAGTATAATAAACTTTTAAGGGGTCATGTCTCCAAGGAGTAGTTGCGTAATCTGGGAGAATCTGGGGTTTTTCCCTGAGTCCCGGAAATCACACCTATTTTCACAATACATAAATCTAATATTGCAAATCCATATTTTATTAACTAGAGCCAGTGGGATGTAGAAGAGTATGTGGGTCAATCAGAAAGGAGTTTCTTTAAAAAAAGAAAAAAAAGAATCCTGAGCTGGTTTCTAAGGAGGTAAGGGAAGAGTTGGGGAGGGATGAGATCATTCCAAACAAAGAAAATGTTGCCTCCAGAAGTGACAGGGCCTCCATGTGCAAGTCTGGTATTAAAGCAGCAGTAAATAAAGATTGGAGTCCCTGGGTGGTGCAAATAGTTAATGCGCTTGGCCGCTAACCAAAAGGTTGAAGGTGGAAGTCTGCCCAAATGTGCCTTGGAAGAAAGGCCTGGTGACCTACTTTTGAAAAAAATCAGCCATTAAAACCCCTACTACACCCAGTTCTACTCTGACACACATGAGTTCACCATGACTCAGAACTGACTTGGTGGCAACCGGTTTGGTTTTAAATAAGCATTTCCGTACCTATCCCTGAGTTCCCGGGTGGAGCCTTGGCTGTTATATTTTTAGAAGCCTCCCAGCAGGTTCTGATATGCAATCATTTGGGGAACCCAGTGGACCAAAACAGTGATTCTCAGCCTGGCTGTAATTAGAATCACCTGTGGAGCTCGTAAGCCACGCTAACGCCGGGGCTCCACCGCCAGAGATGCTGATCCAATTGGTCTAGAGTGGAGCCAGACGATGGCATTTGTTAAAGCTCCCATGTGCTTTCTAATGGATGTTTGGGACATGGCATCAAGGTAACCAGGGGATTATGTGCGAGCAGAGGGTCAGTATAATGAAAGAGGAGGTTAATGAGATGGAGAGCGAGGAACAGAGGTTAGTTGAAACCGTGAGAATTTTTTTTTTTAATTAGACTTTCATTTTATGTTAGGGATTTTGTATATACCACCTACTTATAAAAAGACTTTGAGGGCACTCAAAATTAAAATGAGGTATGATAATAGCAAAAGTAATCCTCAAGAGGAAAAATGGGCATAAAAATGTTGCTAAACAGTAGTGATGGAAAATTACATCAGGATTCCAGGGATGTGACAAGAGCCCCTTCCCCCTTGGGCTTCTCCAGCCACCTACCACTATTCGATCACACCAGCGGTGCTCACACCTGTAAGTTCCATCCCTAACTCTGACTTTGCCTCGGGGTCCCTGACCCAGGGACCTCGTCCTCCATCTTTGCACATCCCACAGAATACAGTGCAACACCACACACCTGGGAGGTGCTCAGCAGATGTCCGGTGAAATGAATTGTTGACCCAGCTAATTCCTAACAGGCAGCCTTTCCAGAGAATGACAGTGAATACAGACAATGTTTGAAGACTGCGTGTGATGTTAATTCAAGTGTTTGCAAGTTAAAATGAGAATAGCAATTCATAAATAATCAGGTTTTAAATGGGGGTTATGAAAGTGAAAGGAAATCCTTCTTGGGGAAATTTTTAATAGGTGAAAGTTTCAGAAAGAACACAGAGTTCGTTCTTACCCCTCTCGCCAATTCAGTTTTCAGGATGAGCCTACTATACTGCATGTTTGTTTATACCTAATACGTGCACGTGTGTATGGTATATATGTAGATATGCCGATACGTGTGTATTTACATATCAGCATATGTTCTACTCTGTCCTATAGGGTACCTATGAGTTGGAATCGACTTGACAGTAATTTTTTTTATGTGTTATAATAGGAGCTCTGGTGGCGCAACAGTTAAGTGCTGGGCTGCTAACTGAAAGACTGGCAGCTTGAACTCACCTAGTGGCTTGTGGGAGAAAGACGTGGTGGTCTGCTCCAGTAAAGATTATAGCCAAGAAAACCCTACAGGGGTGTTCTACTCTGTCACATGGGGTCGCTATGAGTCAAAACCGACTCAATAGCACCTAATAACAGCAACAGTATATGTGTTGTAAGTTTATGTCAGTGTTTTTCAATATATTTTTTCATTATTACCTCCCTCAAGGAGTCCTTTTCTACCACCTATCTGTCAGTTTGTTATACTGTGGTGGCTTGTGTGTTGCTGTGATGCTGGATGTCATGCCACCGGTATTCCAAATACTAGCAGGGTCACCCCTGGCGAACAGGTTTCCACAGAGCTTCCAGACTCAGAAAGACTAGGAATAAAGACCTGGCAATCTACTGCCAAAAATTAACCAATGAAAACCTTATGGATCACAACAGAATATTGTCGACTAGCTTGCTGCTTTGAACACATCATCAGGAGGGCTTAATTGTTGGAGGAAAACATAATCTTTGCTGAAGTAGAGGGCCAGTGAAGGTGAGGGAGACTGTTGGTGAGATGGATTGGCACAATAGCCATAATCATGGACTCAAGTATTCTGTTGATTATGAGGATAACACAGGATTGTGCAAGGTTTTATTCTGTTGTACATAAGGTCACCATGAGTCAGAGTAACTGGATGGCATCTATCTACCTACCTATCTATCTATCTAGGAGTCTTTATAGACATTTCTTTCCTAACTGCCCCCCATCAAAATTTAATTTCACAGATATACTATAGATCTGTTTATGTATTGTATGTACATTTGTGCTTAACACATAAACAGAATAAGGTATGTTCATTCCAAAAGAACCAATTTTATCCCCTTTTGGGAATCATATTGATCCCTTTGAGAATATATAAGAAAATACATATATACAATTTCCTCTTCCATCATTAACATTTTTCAACATTTTTAGGCCCATTTGCCCTCTTATTGATTATTTTTGCTACATATATGTACACGTATCCCCCAGGAAAGAGGCCAGCAGAGCATTTTGAGCTCTTAGGTAAGAGGCTTCTCATCAATGACAGCCAATCAGGAGAGTAGCTCTGGCCCAGTGATACTTGTGGGAAACAGATACTAGCAATTAGTATATGTTCTGAAGCTCACTGGGCATGACCTGCTTTCCAAATTTTTGGAGTTGGGAGAGATCTTATGAGATCATATGAACAGAAAACATCTAATTGTGCATAAAATGAATGTTTCTGAAATTCTAATTTTTACATTGCCATTGCAAACCATTCTGTGCACCCACTTATTTTAAAGTAAATGAACAGAACACATTTTTGGACAAAATAGACCCACCAGTGTATTTTATATTTTAGGGATCTGATTATCAGGGCAGGCCAGGTTTTACTGAATAATCTCCATCAATCAGTCTATCTTTGAAAAACTCATGGAACACCTGCCAAATGTTTAGCTCTGTGCAAATACTTCCAGGGAATGTGGAAGTTAACAATCACTGCTTCTGCCTTCAAATGCTGTTTAGGCCAGTTTTGTTATAACATAAATCGGGTAATATATGAGAACCTCAGCTCTGTGTGACTTACGTCGACCACAAGGCATGGAAGAGAAAGCCCCTCCTTTGCTCTTCTGAGTCACCGAGGCACTTCAAAAACACAATATTATTTGTGCATATTTTTGACCTTGGCAACCCTTTCTGCAATAGAGGTACTGAGCACTTTCAACCTGTCTTACAGTAAAGCAAACCAAGGAGAAAATTAGAATAATGAGTCACTAATGGATTTGCTAACAATTGCTACTGTTTAATGTATTAAGTACTATGTGCTGGGTCCAAATACATGGGTTCTTTCTACACTAAGCTCTGTGGACGTCATCCAATCTCTGTTTAAAAACATCCATTCGTGGGAAGTCCACCCATATCTCTCAAGAAATCCCACTGCTGCATTGGATAACTCTTATTGCAAGAAAGTTCCTTGTTAACCTAAAATTGGCTTCCCTATTCAAAATTTTAAAATCAGCTCTCGCCTTTGACACAAATAAGTCTAATTCCTCCTCTATATGGTTGACTAAAATCAGGACTCATAGTCAGCAGATGTCCCCACCAAGATCCCATTTTCAGTAAAGGATGAGAGATGTGAACTCAGTAGGCGAAGGGTAACGTTAATGGTTGACTTTCTCACTTGTTGTCACTCAGTTAGTGAGAGACATAGTTAGTACTAACACTGGGCCTTTATTACCCAGCACCATGTTTACTGATAGGTGGAAGGAACAGATGAATCAAGGCAAATCAAAGAGGACAACTGTGTGGGGTACCCACAAAGAGTGCCCAACCTCTGCACAGACCCTGCTGAAGCCCCCAACCCTGACACTCAGTCACAATCATGTCTGCTCTTGGCATTGATCCATTCAGTCTGCAGGTAATTACAGGGGTTTATTTTACTATAAGCCTAAATAACAGCCAGTCCCTTTTTAAAATTTTATTATAAACTTGGAACGTGTACAGTGAGCAGGTCCTGTTGTTCGTATATTACCAACAGACAAGGCTGTTATAGTTATTCAGGAAGGAGAAGGGGAGGAGGTAGTAAAAAGGCCCAAAAATGGTCAACAAAGGTCATCCCTTTGAAACTAATAGAAAGATTCAGCAGAGTAGCAGGATAAAAGATCAATGCACAAAAACCAGTTGGATTCCTATACACTAAGAAAGATAACTTCGAAAAAGGAAATCAAGTAAACAATACCATTTATAATCACTCCTGAAAAAATAAAATACTTAGGAATAAATTTAACCAGGGATGTAAAAGCCTTATACAAAGAAAACTACAAAATGCTTCTGCAAGAAACCGAAAGAGACCTACCTAAATGGAAAAATATACCATGCTCATGGAGAGACTCAACATTGCAAAAATGTCAATTCTACCCAAAGCAATCTACACACATAATGAAATCCTGATCCAAATACCAACAGCATTCTTTAATGAGATGGAAAAGCTAATCACTAACTTTACATGGCAAGGAAAGAGGCCTCAGATAAGTAAGGTATTATTGAAAAAGTAGAACAAAGTAGGAGGCCTCATACTACCTGACCTCAAAACCTGCTATACAGCCAAGGTAGTCAAAACAGCCTGGTACCGGTACAACAATAGACACAGAGACCAATGGAATAGAATTGAGAATCCAGACCTAAACCCATTTACCTATGGTCAGCTGATCTTCGACAAATGGCCAAAGTCCACTAAATGGGAAAAAGACTTTCTTTAACAAATGGTGCTGGCAAAACTGGATGTCCATCTGTAAAAAAATGAAACAGGACCCATATCTCACACCATACACAAAAACTAACTCAAAATGGATCGAAGACCTAAACATAAAACCTAAAACTATAAAGATTACAGAAGAAAAAATAGGAACAATGCTAGGGGCCCTAATATATGCCATAAATAGGATACAAACCATAACTAACAATGCACAAGCACCAGAAGATAAACTAGGAGCTCCTAAAAATCAAACACTTAATGCTCATCAAAAGACTTCACCAAAAGAGTAAAAAGAGAACCTATAGACTGGGAAAAAATTTTTGGCTACAACATAGCTGACGCCTCAACAACAGAAAGACAGATATTCCAATTTAAAAATGGGCGAGGGATATGAACAGACACGTCACTAAAGAAGATATCCGTGTGGCTAACAGACACAGGAGGAAATCCTTGCAATCATTAGCCATTAGAGAAATGAAATAAAAACAACATTAAGATACTATCTCACCCCAACATTACTGGCATTAATCAAAAAAACAGGAAATAACAAGCGTTGGAAAGGTTGTGGACAGGTTGGAACTCTTATGCATTGCTGGTGGGAATGTAAAATGGTACAACCACTATGGAAAATGATATGACACTTGCTTAAAAAGCTAGAAATAGAAATAGCATATGACCCAGCAATCCCACTCCTAGGAATATATGCTAGAGAAATAAGAGCCACTACACAAATAGACATATGCGCACTCATGTTCATTGCAGCCTTATTCATAATAGCAGAAAGATGGAAACAACCTAAGTGCCCATCAACAGATGAATGGATAAACAAATTACAGTACATACTCAACAATAAAGAACAACGATAAATCTGCCAAGCATCTCACAACATGGATGAATGTGGAGGGCATTACGCTGAGTGAAATAAGTCAATCACAAAAGGACAAATACTGTATGAGACCACTATTCTAAAAACCCAAGAAAAGGTTTATACACAGAAAGAAACTATCTTGGCCAGCTACAAGAGAGGGGATGACTGGGGAGGGGAAATCACTAACTAGATAGTAGTCAAGTGTTAATCTTGGTGAAGGGAAAGATAGTATACAACACTGGGGAAGTCAGCACGACTTGACCAAGGCAAACTCATAGAAGCTTCATAGACACATCCAAACACCCTGAGGGACTGAGTTACTGATGCTGAAAGCTGGGGACCATGTTCATGGGAGTCATCTAGGTCAATTGGCATAACAAAGTTTATAAAGAAAATGTTCTACATTCCACTTTGATGAGCACTGTTGAGGTCTTAAAAGTTTGTGAGCGGCCATCTAAGATACTTCTACTGATCCCAGACCGTTCAGAGCAAAGGAGAATGAAGAAAACCAAAGACACATTAGTCCAAAGGATGAATGGACCACAACTATCACAGCCTTCACCAGCATGACACCAGAACAACTGGATGGTGCCTGGCTACCACCACTGCAACAGGGATCACAACAGAGGGTCCTAGACGGAGCAGAAGAAAAACTTAGAACAAAATTCAAATTCACAAAAAAAAGAGCAGACTTACTGATCTGAAAGAGACTAGAAGAATCCCTGAGATTATGGCCCCTGAACACCCTTGGAAGTCAGAGCTGAAGCCACTCCCAAAGTTCACTCTTCAGCCGAAGATTAGACAGGCATATAAAACCGACAATGACACACGTGAAGAACATGCTTCTTAGTTCAATCATGTATACAAGACCAAAAGGGCAACACCTGCCCAAAAGCAATGACGAGAAGGCAGGAAGGGACAGGAAAAATGGATGGATGGAAACACGGAATTAGGGTGTGGAAAGGGAGAGTGTTGACACACCATGGGGATTGCAACCAATGCTACAAAACAACTTGTGTATGAATTGTTGAATGAGAAACTAATTTGCTCTGTAAAGTTTCACCTAAAGCACAATTTTAAAAAAAGACTGTCCCTTCAGCCCCATTCACCAGGCAGATGGCACTGGCCTCTTTGGTCACTCCTTTAGGGAAGTGACAGGTTAGGAGTACTTATAAGCTGTGTCCATCACCCATCTGTCATTTTTTCATACTGTGGTGGCTTGAGTGTCGCTGTGATGCTGGAAGCTATACCACCAGCATTTCAAACACCATCAGGGTCACCCATGGTGACAGGTTTCAGCAGAGCTTTTGGACTAAGACCAGGAAAAAAGGCCTGGAAATCTACTTCCAAAAATCAGCCAATGAAAACCCTGTGGATAACAACAGAACATTGTCCAATAAAGTGCTGGAAGACCAGTCCTTCAGGTTGCAAGGCAACAATGGACTCAAATGTAACGATGATCATGAAAATGACACAGGACCAGGTGACATTTTGTTCTGTTGTACTTAAGGTTCCCATGAGTCAGGGCCAATGGCAAATGACAACAAAACAACATTAGCTTTGTGACCTTAGACAAGCCACTTAAGCCATAGGTGCCTCAGTTTCCTCATCTATATAATGGGAATACTAATAAGAGTACTTAATACACAGAGTTATTATGGGGAATAAATGATAAATATAAGTAAAGCAGTTAGAATGCACACAGTAAGCATTTAATAAATGTTAGCAGTTATTACCATCATTCTTTTCCCTTGAAGAAGGCTCTCAGAAAATACTGTAACTTGATTTCACTTGGTGAACAGGTTTCACTTTGGCTGCACTTGAGGAGACGGGGAAGGGTGAGAAAGAACTCACAGTGTGGTATACCTTTACCTCAGCTTCCCCTACACTAGTGCCATGAGACAGATGATTCAGTGCTCATAAAAAGCCCTATGTCCTATCTCAGGATACATTTTTATCAATACCTATTAAGATCATCTTATAGAATTTATTGGGATTATAAAATAAACATTGGACGTTAAATATCCTCCTAGGACATTCTAGGTGCTCAAACTAGGTATTATAATTAATGTCATGAGACCTATAAGACTTCAAAGAAGGTTCTGTTTTACAATTTTTCTTAAAAGAAATACCAATCTGGGTTCTTAGTTACAAATCACAGAGCTCACTCTAGCTAATTTAAGCAGGAAAGGAATTGGGCTGGAAAGCCAGTTCCTGACTTCCATTTTGAAGAAGCTGGGCCCATAGGAAGGATGTTCAAATGGTGCCAAGCAGTGATGAATTGGAACAAGTGTCCGATATGTAAGTCAATATATAAACCGGTAAGAATACCCCACAGATAAGGAACATATAAATAATGAGCAAAAGTGCCCTCTTATTATTACTTGTTGGCATAGGAAAAAAACAATTTTCAGTCATATCATGGCATCTGAGATGGCTGAAAAAGAAGGCCTTAAATATAAGAAAACCAGGCCTGCAGACAGACCAACATACACAATGAAACTGGCTAACCTTAAAGTTAACCAAAATCAGTCAACAAAAGTCAAAGATCATAAGTGGATTCCATGAATTTTCACAATTTGAATTGAGACCAGAATCCAGCAGGCCCAGGATTGTGGTTCCATCTATTTCGTAGTTGAAAAAATTCTCTAGAGAGGCCAAGTGTCCTAGTCCAGGTCACAGGGAAGTCAAGGGCAGAAACTACTTTGAGTGTTTACCATTGGGAATGCTTGGCTTCATAAGGAAACATTCTCTTTCTCGAGAAATCTGCCTTCTGGAACAGTTTTCTGAGGCATTAAAGATTGCCTTGTCTGTTTGAATGGCTTACCTGTTTCAGTCAGTGTACAAAATTGGGTTGGAAATAAGGAAAATATGCCACTTTTTCACCTGGCAACACCCCTGGGTAGGCCCGGTTGCACCTTCCCACTGCCAGGTGGCCATTTCCCAGCACACGTATGTCAGGGCGCTGCCCAGGGAAGCAGCATGTGTCAGCAGCACATGGCTTAGCGGGAGCCAGGCCAAACAGTAAACATCAAGAGGATCATTTGACAGGACAACACCCCAAGTGCAAGGATAGTAGGAAAAAGTGTGGTGAAAGCAGGGAAAGAGTTCTGTCCATGTGTAACTCTCCCCACCAGAACCTGAGTTCCATGACCACTGAAAACCTTTTCATGGTCCTGGCTCTGTGGCAGCCAATAAAGTCTTGAGCCTCAGACTCTGTGAATGTTTCATCATGGGCAGAATAGGAATCCTAATAACTTGGATTCACACAGGAACATGCTCCAAGAAATTTAGAATGCTTCGTCTTACAACTCAGTGCCTGGGCCACCAGACCTCAATGCTTGGTGGATTGACCTGCAACAGAGGAATGGAGCTGCCTCCACTGAAGGCAGCTTCTCCAACCTCATCACCAATTATAGTGAAGGCCAAGTGCACAGCTCTGGGCACCACACCACATTCAGTTCAATTCCCTGTGGGTTGGGCACCCAGGCCAGGAATCAGCCTGCCACTTATTTTTATAAATAATGTTTTTTTGGAACATGGTCATGCCCATTTGTTTATGAAATGTCTAGGGCTGCTTTCATGCTCCAACGGCAGAGCTGAGTAGTTGTAAAACAGACTGTACAGCCTACGAATTCTAAAATTTTTACCATGTGGTCCTTTACAGAAAAAAATTTGCTGACCCCCGACCTAGGTTATGAAAGCTCCAAGTTCCCCTCACCAAGTAGATTGTAAACTCCTTATGGGCAGAATTGTTTTGGAGCCTCCCACAGGAGAGCACAGTGCTCAGGAAACAGCAGAATCAAAGAACTAACTTTTAGAGCTAGAAGGGACCTCAGATGTCAATTCATCCAATCCCTTTACTTTAGAGATGAAGAAACCCAAGTGACCAGTCCAAAATAACAGAATAGCAGGAAGCAGAACCAAAATTCAGGTTTTCTGAACTTCCCTGTGTTATTCTTATTCAGCAAATATTTAGTGAATATGGAACACACACAAAGATATATATGGATTTACATAGCAATAATATCATTTGTTGAGTAATGGTGTTCTCCGAACAATATATGGATGTAGGTGTTTCAGACTAGGACCTCAACTCTCATGAGAAAAAATACATGTGTTCAATGAAACAATAATAAAATGGTAGCACACACACTCCTTTGTTGGAACCAGCCAGTCACGAGGAGGGGATCCATCTGTGATCTGTGACTTCAGGGTAACCATCTGCACTAGGCAAGTCCTATTTATCTGAACCCAACTGAAGGAAATCAGTGCCAAGCTCTGTGAGAACAGCCATGGCATGTTGACCTTCATCTTCCATCCTGGGCCTCTTTTTCCAGCTCCTTATTGTGGTCCCTTATGACCATCCTTCCTCCACATCACGAGCCCTTTGTCAAAACTCTGAGCATCTGGTAACTAGTCCTTTTCCCTCTTTTAGTGATGTCTGATTACACACCGAGAGGTAATGCTTCACTTAAAAGTGTTAACCAACCAGGCAATTCCCACTTAGAGCTGTTTATCGCCCACCCTGGAATGAAAGGTGCCTCGCCCTTGGTAGAGTAATTCTTGGCACACAGATTGAGAAATATTTTTGCAAAGCAATAGGCCTTGATAAGCTTCATAGCGTCATTTAGGATGACCCAAAGAGAGGGAGAGGCCAGAAGGGGAATAGTCCATGGGTTTTCCCTAGTGGCGTCCTTGCTCTCCTGGAGCTGGGTAGAAGATGTCAAGAGAGGGTCCTGGGTCCTGATGGGGGTGGAGAACTCAGGATCCCTTCATCACCACTTTCTCCTTCTAGAATCTGCTTTGGCAACAATTTTGGGTGGATGGGGGTAGTTGACTTTCTCCCTCTTCTCTGCCTGAGCTTAACTGGGATTCTCCCCTCATGCTCCACCCCTTAATTGAACCCCAGGTCCTCCCTTGCCTGTGCTGCAAAATTCCACTTAATGCCTTCCCAATACCAGGTCCCTTGTTGTGAGCTCTCATAGCCCCATGCTTGCGCTGGGTTACAGGCCTACTGCATTTCCAGTTGCTCCCTTCTCTCTCCACTCCCAAGTTGCAAGTTCTTCCAGGGCCCAGACTGCGGCTGCCTTATGCACTGCCTTATTTCCTCACTGGGCGCAGAGTCTGGCACCTGGCAGCCTCGATAAACAGTTGATATGTGGAAAGCTGTATTTCAAGCCCCTCTGACTTTAATTTAACTATTTTTAAATATTAATGTACATTAAAATACGTGGTTTTGGAGTCAGTCAGCCCTGGGTTTGAATTCCAACTCTGCCACTTCCCATGGGACCCTGAGCACAAAACTTAACCTTTCCTAACCATGGATTTCTCATCTGTAACACTCACAGTGATACCTACTTCAGGGTATCACTGTAAAGGATTAGTGATACTGAATTAAATAGACGGCCTAGCTCATCGTCTAGTGCACAATAGTAGATGCTCAACAAATTGTATGTGTTGTAATGCCTTCCATGGTCTTGCTACCTTTGGCCCTGTCAGGTGTCTCTCAGAATGATTCAGAAAGGGCCAACTCTCGAGGTTGGGTCGCAATGGAATGAACTGCAGCCAATGGCTCTATTCTCAACCCTGTTTGCTGTGTGGCAATAATAACAGTTTAACCTCTCTGGACTTTGATATTCCATTAGGAAAAGCACCTTCAGGTCCTTGGAACCTGTTAGTATCTTGTCAGGCGTCAGTGAAATGCACTGAATTTCATGAATAACATTTTTCTTTTTATTCTTTTAATTTATTATTGTTTTTCACCTTTGTAGTGCCCTGGAAAATTGTATATGCATTCATATAACTTACATACAATTATATACACATACATACTTATAGATATGTGTGTGTGTGTGTGTGTGTGTGTGTGTATACGCATATTTTTTTAATTGTGGGATTTTACCATATATCTGTAAGGGCCTAAATCTTAGTAACGGAGTAAAAGCTGAGTGAGATAAACATAAATTTCTTTCAAGTTGAGGCAGAGGAGTAACTAAGGCATGGCAGGTAGGGCGTGTGCCCTGGGCTTCCCTTCAGGAGAGGAGCTAATGAATAGTCTCTATTGGCCACCGATGTTTCCATCGCCAGCTGTGAGACATCATTCAGCAACTTAAAACTAATTCAGCAAATTAAAACTAATTGCCATAGGCATTATTTTCTGTAGATAGGCCCCCGAATCAATGGCTTTATCTTTCCAAAGATAAAGCTTACCCTGGAATCCTGACTGAGTTGGTCGGACCAATGGCAAATTGGCAAAGGGTCAAAGCCTGCCTTTGGTAGCCACCCCCATATTGCACATCCGGTACCCCATTTACTCCCTGCTCTGACAGACATCCAACGCAGTACATGCAGTGCTCCATCGGTATGCAGGACTCCCGGTCTCTCTCTACCCTGTCCTTCTGTTCCTCTTCCCTCTGCCTATCGACCTGATTAAGAAGGCCCAGCTAATGTGTCAGCTGGGGCTACTGGGTATTCATATATAGCCCATTCAGAGTAACATACTTAAATTTTAAAAAGGATCTCTGGGGGGAAATTCCTTAAACCAAAGAAGTTGATCAAATGGCACACACGACAGAAAAGTGGGAAGGTGGTTTGGGAACAGAAGGGTCTTTAAGCAGCTCTAATTCACCCTTTATGGTAGTTGCCTAGTTTCCTTAAGTGTAGAGATCTGGCCTTGACCTTGGGCTATTCATTGTGACCTATGGAGACTTAAGGAAAGGCAAAACCTTGATCATCCTTCTCTAGCTAGCCATTATTTAAAAAAAAAAAAAAAAGCCTCCTGCTTCACCACTCAGTACCTTCTCTTCATAAAGCTGAGGGTTTGGGTGAAGTAAGGCAGTAGAAAGTACAGGTCCTGATGCCAAGGCCTGGATTTGAAGCCAGGTTCCACTATATCTCAGCTCTGTGGCCTTGGTCAGGTAACTCAATCTCTCTGAGATTCCTCAACTGTAAATTGGGGGTAATAACAGGACTTACCCCACAGAATTAAAGGAGTCGATGTAGAAGGCACTCAGAACCAAACTGGAGCATAGCCACCATTAGTATTTGGTTTCTGAACTGATTCTCTGACTTCTGAAAATGCAAAGAATCTCACAGGACCAAAGAGGAGTGGAGAACGAGAACTGGTTCAAAGACCACAGTTTTCCTACTTCATAAGTCACTTCGGTTCCCCCTTGTCTCTCTCACCTTTTCTCCCTACCATCCCCTCAGTCTCTGTCCCAACATTTCCACTTCAAGCACATTATATTTGGGGGATCGGGATGAGCAGCTGTGCAAAAAAGTAAGCCCATGGCTGTTGTTATTATAACTTTGTAGTCTGCAGAGCAGACTCCCAGGTCAAGGGTCAATATTTAGGATGACAGGAAAACTATGTATATGGGGTGCTCCACTCCCCACATTTCTCTCCCATGTGCTATAACAGCGCTTTAAATTTCCACCATTAGACTCAGGTCTTTGGGTTCAGGACTCTCCATAGCCCTTGGTGAGGCTAAAGGCAGTGCTCCCTTAACTGGACTATGCATCAGAGTCAACTAGACACTTGTTAAAATTACAGATGTCTGGGACTCCTTCCCCTAAAGACTCTGATTCATAATTGGCTGGAATTTGGCAAGTGTCCCAGTGGTTCTTATGACCATGCAAGGCTGGGAAACCTGGTTCTGGTGGAATGTGCTCAGGATCTTGGGTTCCTCCCAAGCTTGTAGAGAAGAACACAATATTCAGTCCCTGACAAGTCATCTTGTTCTTCCCCACAAAGACCTTGTAAAGATAGAACCAGATAATAGATTAAAAAAATGTTTCAGAAACTTTATAAAAGTGCATCAATAATATTTTAAGGAAGTATGGGAAATAAGGTTGGGAAAGGGGTGTGAGCCTAGTTGGACTGTCTTCAATAACAGTTTGAGGAGTTTGAACTTGGTCTAACAGGTAGGGGAGTGGCTGTGGTAACGAGGGTATTCTAGGAAGACTAAGATAATGGTATTAAACATGCTGGACTAGAGGTGAGAGGTTGCAGGCAGATACCATATTAGAGGTTGATGAGACAATGTAGTGGTAGGTAACTAGGAAATAAATAACAATTTCCATGGGTAAGATTGGCTTGTTCACCAAATCTGCTTCTTTTTTTTCCTAGGAACATAGCTAGATGGCACTTCCCATGCTCCTTTGCAGATAGGAATAGCCACATGACTGAGTTCAGGAATATGGAAAGTGGGTGGAAGTGATCTGCCCACATCCAGGCATCTGCCACAGAAACCCTGGTGGCATAATGGTTAAGAGTTACAGCTGCTAACCATAAAGGTAGGCAGTTCGAACCCACCAGACACTCCTTGGAAACCATATGAGACAGTTCTACTCTGTCCTACAGGGTCACTGTGAGGCAAAATCAACTTGACGGCAATGGGTAGGTAGACAGCTACCACACAAACCCCTGCTGTGATCCTCCACCCTTGGTTTCCCCCTGTGCTGAATAAGGACTTGACAGTGAACCTAAGGGGTAGCAGAGCTACAAGGTAGAAAGAGCCCGAGATGGCAAGGCTACTCACCAAACACCAGCATTGAGTGATTATGTGAACAAGTTGATGGGCTGGTGTTTCAGCAGTTGGTTTCTACTGACCAATACAGTACTGTACATCTGAACAGTGAAAACTTTAGTTTACAAAAGTACTTCATATTTCCTGTCTTATTTGATCTCCAAAATAATCCTGCAATATGGATCAGATCCCTGTTTTACTCATGAAATACCTGAATAAGGAGAGGTCACATCACTTTCCCCACATGGCTCCCCTTGCCCAGAGTCCTGTGATCAGGCCCTGCCTAGAACCCCTTACTTCTACAGGAAAAATTAGAGGTATTTGTGATAAAAAAAATAAAAATATAAAAACCAAAGACATATGTCTCTTTTGATTTCTGAGGTGAACTCCAAAGACCTATGGATCCTGTATTTTATGATATAGCTACAAAATGCCACAGAATCAAAATGTGAAAATAAATAAAAAGCAGATGAGATTCCCACCCCCTCCGGCTACCCCTAGACACACCTGCTGTGTTTACTGGGTCTCTGCTTCCAATATGCCCGCTGTCTGCCTTAGGAAGCGGAGGAGTGCACTGAGGGGAGAGGAGCCTTGGGTTGAATCAAAAAACTGTACCTGTTGCCATGACAACCTCCCCAATTGGATTTTAAAGAAAGTGTCACTGGAACATAGTTTTCAAGTCCTCTTCATTCTACGTAATGGGTTCCCAGTTGGATTTCATTTACTGCATACACCCTTCCCACCTCCACCTTTTGTGTTATTTTTCTAGTCTGTTACTTTCTCCCTTAACTATATAATAATGATAAACAGAAGTGAAAAACATCACCTTAGAGTCCACAGAGGTTGACAAAGGGTATAAGGTAACCAGCACCTACTCCTACACATCAAAGTCCTGTGGGTAATCACAGACACACTGCAAAGACCTCCCACTTCAAAATCTCTCTCTCCTCAGTGCAACAGGGACAGGCACACCATCTTCAGATAATTAACCACTTCAATCTCTTTTAAAATATAATTGTCCCACAAGCATATAGTAGCACATTCAATTTCTACTGTATAAATAAAAGTCCAGATTGCTCAGCTTGCCTTCAGAGGAGCCTCATGATCCAACCCTAGCTAATATTTCCATTCCTTTCCGACACCCCTTCAAACCCTTTGTGCCAGAGCCAAGCAGAACTCTTAGTTCTTCTGGGGCACATGCTGACATTTCTTGCCTCTGAGTCACTATTCACACAATTACCTTCTCCTGAGACAGTATATTTATTTTCTACCTCATTGATTGCTTCCTTATCACCTTTGCTAGCTCCTCTAGGGCCTCATTCCTCCCTCTCAATGGGCATTCCCTAAAGCATAGTCCTTATTTCTTTACTCCTTCTCTACGTTTCCTCCTCCAGGGAACTTATTTTTCACCTGTAGCTCTAAGCATAAGTCCAAACCCATATGCCTGGCCCCAACCTTCCTCTTTTCTCATTTCTGATTCTCCAGCACTTTAGCGGATATCTGCACTTGACTGATTTGCCATCACCTCAAGCGAAACATTTCTAAAACTAGAATATTATTTTTATTAACAACAACAACAACTCCTTTCCTCACGGACCTATTTCCATCAACTCATGAGATTTCAAAGTTAAAAAGAACCTTATAACTTAAGCCCCATTAGTTTATCTAAACTCAATCTACTAACAACATTTTAGACAGTAATTGTCAAGCCCATCAATGATATTACCATTCAAAATATGGAAACTTATTTCTCCAGAGGCGAGTTTCTCATAAAACTACTGAATCTTAAGTTTTGGTGTCCCCATATGTTTGCACAAGCTTTTTCCAAGGCCCATACCTATTTTTGTATTCATATCCATCTCCCACAGCGTACTTTCACAGCATCCTCTTCCTGCCACAACATCATCTTCCTTTCGTACTCTTCCTATCACTCCCTAACAGGGCCACTGGAGTACCTTCCTCATTGGCTTCTGCCTCAAAACAAAAAAAGACTCCCCTTATTCTAATGTGGTCACAATAAACACACCATAATAACAACAGCAAAAACAGCAGCACCTTAAATTTTATCTCACTTCTCTTCCTTAAATCCATGTAGCATGCATTTCAATATGTTAGACTGAGAATTTAACTGCTAAGAGGGGGCCACAGTAGATAACTTCTAAGAGGTTTTCCCAAACCTGAAATTCTATCCCTTTATGATTATTGACCCCATTTACAGAAAAAGAAACATGATCTTAAGGAAAACCATGCAACCAGTGTGAGGCAGAGCCAGACCGGGGGTCCATGAGTTCACTGATCTCACCATATTACACAACCCACCATCTGAACTTTTCTAAACACAGACTTCATCAAGCCCCTACCCTGGGCAGAAACTTCTGGTTACTCCCTATTATAAGCAAACAGAAACCACTTGCCTGCCATTCAAGACCTCCTCTCCCTCTCTGTGTGCGTGCTTTTGTTGTTGCTTTTTTTCCTATCTTATTTCCAATTGTGTCCCTCTGTATACCAACCTTATACAACCACTAGGCCCTGTACTTCCTCACTTTCATACTATCACCGGGCCTAATGTGGTTACCCACTCTTGGTCACCACTGTGAACCCATGAGTATTATTCAAGGCACAACTTAAATTCCAACTCCCTTCCAACTAGACGTGGAGAACTCTTCAGGCCACACTGGTCTCTTCACCTGTAGCTCTCATTTATATTCCCATCACTCATGTGGCACTGAACTGAAACTTGTTTGCATTTTCACTCTCCAGATGCAAGCTCTTGGACTACCGGGACCTCATCTTCTCCTTAGATCCCTCCACTTCACCTTTCACAGGCCTTGGCACAGAGGAGGTGCTTCATAAGCACTTTCGCTAATTGGTTAATTGACTGATTGTCTTCAATCCCCTAACTCCCTATGTTCTTTATCTTACTAATAACTCTTTCAAGCTTCACTTTTAAAATTACTTGTCACTCCTACATTGTAAAAAAAATTACAAAGAAAAATTACAAAAGAAAGATCAAAAACATTCCTATCCTCTCCTTTTATGTTTATTTGTGGTCAGTATGGGATAATTCATGTTAATAAGCCTATTTGCCTCAACTTCCTCCATCCTATAAAATGCTTGCTTCATGGGGACCATACTTCATTTTACCCTTGTTAATGCCCACTGAACAATTCAGCCTTATTTACCTGTGGTCTGGGCTAGTGGTTCTAGGTCTGTGTTGAGCCTCAGAACCACCTAGGTAGCTTTTTAAGGATACAGATACCAGGGCCTTACCCTGACCACCTGAATCTGAATCCCTGGGCAAGTGCATGATAAAGAAGCTTTGCAGTAAATTTTTCATGCTCCAAAAGCCAGGAACCATTGGCCTAGCCATTGTGCACCACTGAATGCTACAATAAATATAATTCAAAGAATCTGGCCACACTAGCCATGCTAAAGAGTACTTCCAGGGGTTAACAACTGTCTTTCTTTTTTTTCAAGGAAGAATTCATTTCATTTCTGATGGCAGAATATCTACTTCATTTATCCTTAAAGAATTTCACGTCTCAGAACTAAGAGAGTCCCTTAAGGAAAACAAAAACTTCTGAGGCAGGTTTTCACTCAGGCAAGGGGCAGAGAAATTTCCCCTAAAGTTAGAGCTGACCCCTCAGAATGCAAGCAGTGTCAGATCTAGGATGCCCTGAGTGAAGCAAGCCCTGTTATAGTGCACATCTTCAGGAAACCCATACTTATCCACCTTAACCTGTTGCCATGGAGTCGATTCCAACCCATGGTAACCCATGTGTTACAGAGTAGAACTGAGCTCCATAGGGTATTTCTAGCCTCTGTCTTTGATGATGAAGATAACTGAGGATGTCTCCTGCATAACAGTTTTAAAAGATACAATATGTTGAGAATATATTATGTACTAGATTCTTTCCCAACAGTCCAGATAGATAATATATGTGAGTGTGTATTCTCTGTGAAAGCAATTATTGCTCTGCAGAACTGGAAGGTTGCTGGGGGATTGGTGGAAAATTTTGTATAGAGAGCCCAGGGATCCTCTTGAAGCCAAAGGACCTAGACCTCAGTGCCCTAGGGTCAAAGGTATAGGCATCTTTCAAGTGAGCCTGGGAGGTCCTGACCAGAGCCCAGTGACAGGAAACGGAATGAAGCCCCTGAAATAACTCTTTCACGGGGTTGAAAGGGCAGCGGATGAGGCATCCCAGTCCAGCCATCCCAGAGGGCTTAAAGAACAGCTACCGGGAAGCTCCCTTGGATGCAGGAGCACTGTCAGGAGGAATCCACTTTCCCTGAGCTTTGAAGAACTCAACAGAAGGGTCAGAGATCTTGACCAGCCCTGCTGTCAAGCACAACCACATTGTTTAAGACAGTGGCCTCTGGCGGCCTCCAGCTTCATGGAGCGGCAGCCTAGTCAGAGGTATTCAGCTTCAGTGAGGGTAGCACTGTTCTCTGGGTCCACATAGTCTGAGTCCTGGTTCCAGCCATGAGGCAGGAGCAGACATGTGTCTCTGAGTCTTGGGCACATCAAGGGAGGGAAGTCCAAGAGCTTGGGCTTATAACTGGGCTACGTGGGGCCTACAGAGGAGGCCTTACTTATACCCTAGATTTGTACACAGCTCATTCTATGCTCACACCAACCCTATGAAATATGTACTGCTGTTATCAGTATTGCACTGGTAAAAGGACTATGGCCCAGAGGGGTCAAGCAGCCTGTCCTAGACCACACAGCTAGTAAGGCAGGACTGCCTAACATGCAAGGCCACCTTTTTCACCATGCGTCCTGCCACCACTAACACGGGCCCAGTACCTGATGACTCAAAGGAAACCAGCAATGAAAACTTTTGACCCCACTGGCTCTCTAAATTGAGGAACTCTTCCTCTGGATGGGGAGGGCTGACACATAGAGAAGCAACACAAATCAATCAGAAGATAGGAGCTGACATCAGGAGAGAGAACTTTAGCATCTGCAAAGCCAAAGCCATCACTCCCACTGTCCTGCAAGGCCCCTGGAATATGTGTCATTTGACCTTCTGACACCAGGACTCCCAGGAATGCGTTACCAGGGAAGGAAGTACTGACTGGCCTATCAGCGCAGATGAAATTGTACGTTGGATTATTTACGGCAGACTAAAACCTGGAGCTAGTGGAAAAGAAAAACACAGTGGCTTCATGTGATGAAGGGAATTTCAAAAGTCTAATGAGCCCATGCTTAGGTGAGCTGCCCGAGATGGCCAGGCAGCCAAGTGGGCAGCTTGGGGAATGATAGAGAACATCATAAGATTCAATCCCATTTGTGACTAGAAGTCAGATGATCACACCACAGGTCATCATGACTTGACTTGTGCCCTTAACTATTGTCAAAGCCTTTCAGGTTACTCAGCAAATGAAATCACCAGTCATTTCCACTGGACAATCTGCCAGGCTCTACTTTATTTTCCCGACACAGAATTGATGATTATTTGACTAGAGGGATGCCACACGCTGACTGTTCTGGAGTCCCTTGGATACAGTTTTAGTCCATCAGCATCTATTAACTGAGCACTGAATGGATGCAAGTCCTCTATCAACAGTAGTCCTGACCAGGTTGTCCTAGAGCCTTTGGAAGGTCTGGAAATTAATCTGCAGTAGAGAGGCCACCGGGCGTCCCTGGGTGGCGCAAATGGTTAATGCCTCCGGCTGCTCGCCAAAAGGTTGGAGGTTCGAGGCCACCCAGAAGTGCCTTGGAAGAAAGCCCTGGTGATCTCCTTCAGAAAAATCAGCCACGAAAACTCTATGAGTCACAATTCTACTCTGACACACATAGGGTCACCGTGAGTTGGAATCAACTTGACAGCCTATCGTCTATTTAGTAATAGACAGGCTGCCCACTTTAGCCATGGCAGGAGCTGCCCGCTATTGGACTCGCCTCTGATTATGACTCAGTGGCTCTCCACCATAGCTGCACGCTGAGATCACCCAGGGGCAGAGGTAAAACAATGTGTCTGTGTCCCACCTATGGAGACTATGATGTAATTGACCAGGGAAGCAGCCTGGCATCAGGAGTTTTTAAAATCTTCACAGCTGATTTGAATATTTGAATATGTAGCCATCTTCATGGAAACCACTGGTTTCTCTTGAAACCCTTGCCTCTGGCCCAAGAGATATTTGTTACTAATTTGCCTGTCATAGTCACTTTGCTTTTGTAGATTTCTACATCTGGAGCCTAGCAATGGAACTGGGGTGGAGAAGGCTATATAGATGGGAGGAATACCTTACCTAATACGTCCAGCACATTCTGTGCTTGTCTTTCCAAATCACTTTCTGTTTTGCTTTACTTCTTTGTTCTTTTTTCTTTGAATAAGCTACACTCCCCACCATTATCAATGCTCTAGCCTGTTGTCCTCCCTTCCTGATCAAAGTCCAAACTGCATATGATCTCATTTATTCTCAAAATATCCCAAGTGAGGGAGGAGCCAGGCCTTTGTTCCCTAAAGCATATCAGGGACATGCAGATCCAGGAAGGTTCTATCTGCTACGGATCTCATATCATTTTTGAAGTCAGTGTGTTTACAGCCATTTTCAATTTACAAAGTGCTTTCACTTTTTTCTTCACTTATATGTCCCCGTGGACTCCTCACAGCAAGTCTGTGATGACTATTTTCATAACTAGAGTGGCTCCACATCCTGATTTCCCGTAAACAAAGCCCGGTACTCCAGTCTAATCATTGGGAGCACCCCCTTTTACTCTCAAAGTATCTTGGCTTAGGTAATAAATTATGTGGTCTTTCAGTTTATAGCCTTCTTCTTGTTTTAAGAGGAGGCTCATAGAAGTTAAATAATTTGTTCAGAGTCATTAATTAGAGGCAGAGGCAAGACTTGAACTCAATTCCCTTTTCTCCAAATCTCTGCCCCCCTCCACTCCCATCCACCGTATCACAGAACAGTGGAATCAGAGTGATCTAATCTAACACTTCTTATTATCATTAAAGAAACTAAAAATTGATCTCTTAAAAGTCTTCATTAGAATGTAGATGTTCTTTGGGAGGGAAAGACTTGGAGTGCAGAGCAGGGCAGGGTGACAGTCTCTGGGAAAGCTCGTTATTGACACATCAGATTAGAAAATTATAAATAATTATCATCTTGGATGGTATTTGAGAGCCTAAATTGGCAAAACAAGGTACAAAGCCAACCCGTTGCCATCAAGTCTATTCTGACTCATAGCAACCCTATAGGACAGAGTAGAACTGCCCCATAGAGTCTCCACGGAGTGGCTGGTGGATTCGAACTGCCATTATTTTGGTTAGCAGCCTGAGCTCTTAGCCACTGCACCACCAGAGTGCCAATAAAATACAAGGCCCAGCAAATGGGTATTTAGGAAAAAGCAAGAAATTTAGAGTTTAAAATGTTAGATTTGAGGAGTGGTCAGAATCTTATTTGCTGTGTCTGTTGTTGTGTGTTGTTAATTCTGCCTCATAGCGACCCTAGGGCACAGTAGAATTGCACCATAGAATTTCCTAGGCTTCTGTAAATCTTTACAGAAGCAGATTGCCAGGTCTTTTCTCCCACAGAGTGGCTGGTTGGGTTTGAACCAGTAATCTCTAGGTTAGCAGCCAAGCATTTTAACCATTGTGCCACCAGGGCTCCTTTTATTTGCTGTCTACCTCTGGGCATTTCACACACGCTTGCTGAGCGCATGTGTTGTCCAATCATAAAACGGGACTACTCATCATGTTGATTTCCCTGGGTCATTACACAACGAGAGCAAACTGCCATTCTTTACGAAGGGCTTTCACTACACTAAGGCTCAGGATACCACTGTTAGCCAGGATTATTTATTTTCTCCATTTTCACACGAGTGAACCAAGGCTCGTGAACAAGGATGATGAGTATCAAATGAGGTATATGAGCTCCACAAATTCTAAAATGTGGCCATTTATTATTAGTAGTAGTAATAGATAATGATTACCAATTGACGTAGGAGAGAAGTGAATGTCCTTGAAACTCCCTGGGCAACTGAGGTTTAGGATGGCAGACAGGGGCCAGGTGGACAGGTTGTGGTGGGGGTAAGGGTCCCCTCCATGGGGTGCTGAAGATGACCAGCAATAGTGACTGTAACTGGCTGGGGCCCACTCTGGGTGGCTTCATAGAAACTCACTCGCCCTGCCCTACAAATCGCACCTCGGTTAACTGACACTTTCTACAAGAAGGACTTTCTCTTTATGGGAATCATATAGGTTTGAGAAACTTCAAACTTTGGAAAAGCCTGAATCTGTAAATCAGGACGTCGCTTCCCTGCTATGAAACAGTCCGAGGCCTGGTCAGTGTCTTCATTTCACAATATTTCCAGCCTTTACTTGTCCCTGTGATGACAACCCACCAGAAGTTCAGAGAGGAGAGACGGAATCAAAATAGCTTTCCTACCTGATGTTTTGTTCTTCCCATCACTTTGGTTTTTGAGCTAACCGTGAAGGCCTGCCTGGCTCTCATGGATTGCTTTCCTTTAGGGAAAAACAAATCACAACACAGGCATTTTAGAATTCTTTGGGGGCACTGGGGACTGTGCAGTGAGCTTTTTGTATAAATGGAGAAAGCCTCCAAAGCTGCCAACGCAAAATTGCAAAGGTGCAGATAGAATTGGCCTCCACGCCTAGTGGTGGGGCCAAGAGCTCCTTTGGCTCTAAAGGGCCAATTTGTGTTTCAAATATCTTTCAGGAACCTGACACCCTGAAACTACCTACTCCCAGGGGATCTGAGTGAGGTCCTAGAATAGCTTTCTTCAAGGAGAGCAGCAAGGCTCATCGCTTTTTTAAAGCTTCCCTTATTCACTCCCTAGACTGCAGGCCTGGACGTGGGGGTTAAGGGCACCTCCTGACTGCCCTATGGTCCAGCACTGCCCAGCTCAGCCACAGGACACAGACTCAGAGAGATACGACTGTGTCTGCCAGACTACCTGGAAATCCTGCCCTGAGAGGTCCCGGTAATCACACGAAAGCAACAGAGGTAACTAAACAGCCTGAGGAGCATAAGTGTCAGTAAATTACCAGCATGATTTTTATGGATAATTTTGAAAACTAAATACAAAGGATGTACAACGCATTAGAAGAAGTTTCGCAGACGGAAGGCTGGGCCAACCGGGATGGGTCACTTCTTAAGTGTAAAATAAGTCACAACTGATATTATGTTGTTAGGAGTCAAAATATATCAAAGACCAAAAGGTTGTTATCAAGGTTTGTCTAGAACTTAACAACTTCTGCAAAAATCTCTAATTATTTAATTAGCTGATAGATAGGGCCCCTTTTCACAAAACGAAGTCTTCTCCATTCCAGAGTATATGTGCATTTTAAATTCAGCCAGAAGGCCCCTGGCAGACACCAAGGACTCTTCCCATCTCACTTACCTGTATATTTCTAGGAAAACTTTGCACTCTAAGGGCCTTTTTTCCCCCGATTTTTGAAAGGTCTTGACATACGGGCAGCCTGCTGAGTCCCCATCCCCCAAGTCCTGGCCACTCTCTCTGCTCAGTCCTGGAGGCAACGCTCCTGAGGCCTCAGGTTTCCAGGCTTCTGCGGTGTCGACTCTGAGGACTGATCAAATGTTTCTTTCTCATTACACCAGCGGACTGGAAACGCTGCCTCTGGCCTCCATCCTCCCTCCCGCAGGTCACAAATGAAGTACAGGAGCTTTGACGCTAGCCCGTTTCTGCACAGGCAGTAAGGCGATTTAATTTTGCACTGTACCCCTGCATCCCAGTCTGCCCCGGGCTGACCGGGAGCTTTTCCTTATTACCGAACCCACAGCATTTCCTGATACTACACTGCCTACTTAGACTTTTGACAATAACATCAGGGAAGAGGTGTTCGTTTTCTGCTTCGCAGGCCACAAAGCAAGAAAATACCTATGTTTTCCATTGCTTTTATTTTAGCTCTAAGTAAAAGAGAATTTTAAGAAGTATGTTATTTTTTGTTTGCACAACTTAATTATATCAATAATGTTTCCTTCTCTCCTACTCCCTCTCTCCCCGCCCCATTTTAGAAAAAAGAGTCACGGGCGCAGGCTCTTGCCATCTCCCTACACCGGGAGATGCCCTTCAGGACAAGCCAGAAGCGCGCTCAGCCCGGGCTCTGAACCCGTCCGGCAGCGGGTTTGACAAACTGCCCGCCGAGTCTTCAAGAAGACAGCCACCTGCCGAATTGCACCTGAGTCCATTTGTCCCGGGAGCCCGGAGGCGAGGCGCTGGGTTGTGGAAAGGGCACCTAGGGGACCGCGAGGGTCCTGTGCTGCCGTCCCTGGGGAGGGTACGGAGTCCCAGCGCTGTCTGCGCCCAGGACACGTGAGCCGGCTGGAGGCGCGGCAGGTGCGCGCTGGGCTCCGGGACGTCGACCTACCTTCACGAAGAGCTCGATCTCGGGGTCCCTGTCGTCCCCGTTAGCCGTCACCGAGTCCGTCATGCTGTCTACGCCCAGGACCACCGTCCCGGGCCTGGGAGGCACCACCTCTGCGACGCCCAGGCCAGCGCTCTGCACTCCTGTTCCTGCCCAGCGAGGCCCCTCTTCAGAGCTGTGTTTAATTTTTTTTTTTTTTTTTAATTATCTATTTCTCAAGCCAGGGACAGCGGTGGCTGAGAGATGAATGCCCCAGGTAATCACAAGAAAAAAAAAAAAAAAAGCCAGGAGGGGAAAGGGGGCAAGGGGTAAAGTCGGGTTCAGGGGTGGCAGCAGGTCCTGGGAGCAACAAGTGCCAGGCTGCCGGGAGGTGTCACGGTGTCACAGGATCCGCGCCTGTCAGAGATCCCGCGGCCGCAGCCAACGCGCCCAAAATAGACGGTGGCCGGGGGCGGGGTCAGCCCGGGCGGCGGGGCGCTGCGCCCCGGGAGTGCCGGCCTCCTTGGCCTCCGCCCCCGCCCAGAGACCGGCTAGGACAGGAGGCGCCGACTGAGCGGATCCCCAGACGGCCACCAAGGCCAAGGGGGTGGCAGAGGGGGCACGAGGGGAGGAGGAGAGAAGAGAGGGGATGGCTTTACCGTCTTCTGTTTTTTTTAGTAAAGCATCAGCCTCTCCAAGTTACTCTACTACCAGCGTTACCCACTTGAAAAGCCCCTTCTTCCCTTAGAGATGCTCCAGATGGGGGGGTAGCTGAGGGGTACAGGGGAGGGACGGAAAGGACCCCGAAAACAGGGCATTTGCTATCCTAGCGCTGAACAAATGGAGTAGGGCATGGCAGAGGGGTGGGGCAGGAGAAGCTGGTAACCAGCACGTCAGGCAACGGGGTCAGGTGCAGCCAGAGCCAAGTATCCGTGTCTTTTATTCAGCCTTATGTGTTTGCTTGCTTCCCCTTTCCTTCTTATTCTCCCCCCTCCCCTCTCCTCTTCTTTCCCCTCATTTCTGTTCTTTTCTCTCTTTTTTCTTTTTAGTGAAGTATGGTACACAGAGAAGTGCATACATTTATGATGTGTACAGTTCAATGAATGTTCAGAAGTTGAGCCCACCCATGTAACCAGCTGAAGAAACAAAATGTTTAGCTACGTCCCCTCCCCAGGGTAACTATTATCCTGACTTCCAACAGCACAGATTAGTTTTGCATGGAATCTTACATATATATACAGTACCCTGGTAACTGGCTTCTTTGCTCACCATTGTGTTTGTGAGGTTCATCCATTCAGATGTGTGTAGTTGGAGACCATCCATTTTCATTGCCACAATTTATTTATCCGCTTCTGTTGATGGACCTTATGTGATATGGATCCAAAAAACCACAGCCATAGAGTTAATTCTGACTCACGGCAAACCCACAGGGTTTCCAAGGCTGTAAATCTCTACAGAAGCAGATGCCACATCTTTCTCCTGTGGAGCTACTGGTGGTTTTGATCAGCCAACCTTTCGATCAGCAGCCGATTGATCGCTTTAATCACCGAGCCACCAGGACTCCTGTGGTATGGATACTGGGGCTATAAACATTTTATCTATGTATCAATCAAATGGAGTCTCTGAGTGGCATAAACAATTAAGCACTCCACTACTAGCCAAAAGGTTGGCGGTTCAAACCCACCCCGATGCACCCTGGAAGATAGGCCTGGTGATCTGCTTCTGAAAGATCACAGTTTTGAAAGCCCTGTGGAGAAGTTCTACTCTGCACACATGGGGTGACCATGAGTCAGAATTAACTGGACAACAACTAACAACCAAAAAACTGAAAACCAAACCTGTTGCCATCAAGTCGATTCCAACTCATAGGACAGAGTAGAGCTGCCCCATAGAGTTTCCAAGGAACTCCTGGTGGATTTGAACTGCTGCCCTTTTGGTTAGCAGCTGTAGCACTTAACCACTGTGCCACCAGGGTTTCCGAAGTAACAACAACAATAACCTATCAGCATCATTTGGTAAACACATGAACTCTTTTCTGTTGGGTTTTGTGGCATTTATATTAACTAAACATTAAAGAGTTTAGTCTTTGCCCTCAGATCCTGAGATATAATCTCTAAAAAAAACCTTGGAATTTAAGTATCTTCAAGAAGGACTTCAGACCACAGATAACTAACAGGCTAGGTGAAATGTTGAGGTGGCCCTGGGGTAGGGGCTGGCCAGGCCAGAAACACCCACTTCATGATCACCTCGTGATATTTACTGGCCTCAGGGAAGAGTGGCTGGAATTTGCATGATGTAGTGGGACCTCCAATAAAAGCTCTGGATGCTGAAGATCCATGCACGTGAGATGGTAGCACACCCTTTGGGACATGGAAGCTCTGTGCTGGAAACCCTCCCAGACCTTGCCCTTTGCGTCTCTTAATTTGGGTCCTTTTTTTGTTATAATAAAGCCATAATTCTAAGTATAATGCTTTCCATGAGTTCTGAGTCATTCTAGCGAATTATCAAACACAAAGGAGTAGTAGAAGTCAGCAGGTCAGAAATGAGGGAGCTCAGGAGAGCCCCAGCTTGCAGCTGGAAATCAAGGGGGTAGAGGGAAATCAAGAAGCCCTGCTAGTGCTGTGGTTAAGTGCTCGGCTGCTAACCAAAAGGTCAAGTTTTCAAAACTGCCAGCTGCTCTACGGGAGAAAGATGTGACAGTCAGCTCCAATAAAGATTCCCAAAAAACCAAACCCACCGCTTTTAAGTTGATTCCGACTCATACGGGCCCTATATAGCAGAGTAGAACTGCCCCACTGGGTTTCCAAGACTGTAAATCTTTACGGAAGCAGACTGCCACATCTTTCTCCAGAGAACTGGCTGGTGGGTTGGAACTGCTGACTTTTTTTGGTGAGCAGCTGAGTGTTAACCATTGCAGCCTTGGAAACCCTATGGGGCAATTCTACTCTGCCCTATAGGGTCTCTATGAGTCGGAATAGACTCAATGGAGACGAGCTTGGTTTTGGTTTTGGTTAGAGGAAATCCCCTGAGTTTATAATCAGCAGGTTAGACGTGTGGGAGCCCAGGGGGACTCCCAAGCTTGTGCCTGGCATCCTGAAGGAGTAGAGGGAAGCCCAGAATTTATAGCCAGCAGGTCAGAAGTAAAGGTGTATAGACACCCAGACTCGCAGCTGGTATCTGCCTATTTGGCAGTCTGAAGGACAGTATCCTTTTAACTTGTGAGATCAGACCTGTCTCTGGGTGGCCAGGGACAGAGAAGGAAGTGCTGCATGGGGGGCAGCTGATGTCAGAGCTGAAGAAAGAAATAAAAAGGTGGATATTTGATTTACCTTCACAGATATACGCTCAGGAGTAGAACTGCTGGGCCACAGAGGATGTGAATGCTCTTCCTGAGTAAATACCACCCAACAGTTTTCCAAGGTGGTTGTACAGATTTACATGCCCACCCTTTCTTTCTTTTAAAAATAGGTACTACGACTTTTGTGTCTGGAATCTGGTCAACTTCTTTGTTTTCTTTTCCTTTTCTTGAATTAATATCCTCTTTGTGCTCTGCCCTGCTTTACTTACAAATATAATAAATTATATGTTTATTTCATAGCTTTATAGGGAAAAAAATTAACCACTTAGTTAGTAAGAAAAATAAATAACAGTACTTTAGTACCAAGAAAAAATGCTTTGCTGTTGTTAGTTGCCATTGAGTCAGCTCTGACTTATGGGAACATTATGTATAACAGAAAAAAAATTGCCCAGTCCATCTTGGTGATCATCATTATGTTTGAGTCCATTGGTGTGGTTATTGTGTCAATTCATCTCATTGAAGGTTTCCTCCATTTTTGCTGACTAGAGCTCTTCTTTAGCAAACATGATGTCCTTTTCTAGCAACTGGTCTTTTCTGATAATGTGTCCAGAGAAAGTAAGTCAAAGTCTCACCATCCTTGCTTATAAGGAGTACACTGGTTGTATTTCTTCTAAGACTGATTTGTTTGTTCTTTTGGCAGTTTACCGTATATCCAGTATTCTTCACCAATGCCACAATTCAAATGCATCGATTCTTCTTTTTTTCATTGCCTAGCTTTCAGTCTTGGTTAACTAGTGCTGCTATTAACAGAAATACTACCAATGGATGGCTTGAACAAAGAGAAATTTATTTTCTCACAGTCTAGTAAGCTAGAAGTCCAAATTCAGGGTGCCAGGTCCAGGGGAAGGCTTTCTCTCTCTGTCGGTTCTGGGGGAAGGTCCTTGTCCTCAATCTTCCCCCAATCGAGGAGCTTCTCAGGCGCAGGGACCCTGTGTCTCTGCTCCTGATGCTGCTTTCT
The DNA here is from genome assembly GCF_024166365.1 of Elephas maximus indicus. Classification (NCBI taxonomy): domain Eukaryota; kingdom Metazoa; phylum Chordata; class Mammalia; order Proboscidea; family Elephantidae; genus Elephas; species Elephas maximus. The sequence continues at coordinate 110,725,158 of NC_064819.1, forward strand.
CGGTGGTATGAGGTCCCCAGCACTCTGCTTGCTTCCCTTTCCTTTTATCCTTGTAAGATGAAAGGTGGTGCAGACCACACCCCAGGGAAGCTCCCTTTACATTGGATCAGGGATGGGACCTAAGCAAGAGTGATACATCCCATTCTAATCTTCTTTAACTGCAGGCAGAGATTATGATTTATAACATGTAGGAAAATGACAAAATGGAGGACAACCACACAATGCTGGGAATCATGGCCTCACCAAGTTGGCACATATTTTTGGGGAACACAATTCAGTCTATTACACTTTCTGTGCTAGGTTAAAATGGCAAATTTTGTGCTATACATTTTTTGTCACAATAATTTTTTTTAAAAAAAATCTAAGCACTTGACATGCCTTAACTAGTAGTTCTATATCCCCAAGTAGTGTTATATCACAATTTTTTATGGTGGGGGAACTGAGACATAGCATTATTAAGTAACTTTCCCCTAGTCACCTGGCTAGGAAATAGTAGAGTTGGGAATTGAACCCAGACAGACTGAGCCCATGCTCTTAATTACTCTTATCAACTGAATCTTTCTCCAACTTAACGCACTCTGGGTAAGTTGCACTGGGGAAACAAAGACACGGCCCTGGTTTTAACAGAAATTAAAATCCATTCCAGGGTAATAGTCACATGAAAGAAAAACTAAGGCTGCCGCATGAATTGAGCAGGTGGAGAGGCTACACCATGGATGGGGTGGGTACGTGGAAAGGTTTCATGGAACAGAAGACAGTTCTAGAATGGTCAGGTACTGGATAGGCAGATGAGAGGGCAAAGTACCCTGACTAACTTTTACATTAGGCTGTTTCCCCACAGACTCCAAGAGCAAATGTTTCCTTCTCATTGAAGGAAGCTGCTACCAAGCCCGACTGCAACCTTTATGGCCCACCTATAGTTGAATCAAGGTGAAGTTTAATTGCTTTCGTCCTCCTTGGTTTCAGGCTTACATCACCAAACATCCGAGAGAAGCAGTCACCTTCATAGCTGTACATTCCTAGCAAATGACTGCACACCCCGGGGAAGGACCAAAGTTGCAGAGGGAGATTGGTACCCTCATTGCATGCTGCACAGACTCACCACTTCCCTGCTCCGGGCCCAGAACATCTAATGGGAAGTGTGGGCAATATTTTCAAATGGAATGTGGCAGAGGTAAACAAAATCATGTGCATAAAATTACTTTGATTTTTTTATTAGAATGAAAGATGCTTTACAAATGTGATCATTTTCGTGGCTGGATCTAAACAATGTATGATATGAACTCTACAATCCTTAACTCCAAACCTGGAAAGTTTAGCTTTCATTTGCTCTTTCCCAAATACCTACCATTTATTGGAAAATGAAACAGTTCCCTTTCCATTTCCAGATAACACCTCCCATTTAGACAACCCTGAAGCTGTTGGTTTGGATACTGTAAACCCTCATGTTTCAAAAAATAAAAAAAAATTAAAAATTCTGCTTTGATCATAAAATATCTCTATGAATATCTCTAGTTTTTAATTCTACATTCTGCTTTGGTTCAAGAAAAAATACTTAATTTTCTACCCTTTAATGTCAAAATATAATTGATTAGAGTCAAATCCAGCTCTGTCCAGAGAAAACACTTCCTTGATAATGAGCTCTATTTCTAATTTTAGCTCAGAGTTGCACAAACTTGGTGCAAGTTCTGGATAAATCTTTAAGAGAAAAGCACTTCAAGGTGCTCCCTTAAGTAGCATATAAAATAAAATTGGAAAAACACAGAAAATATTAGCAAGATCCCTATGCAAATATGACATGCAAATTCATATATTTTTGTATTTCACTAAAAGCAAAAGTTATATTTTCTGATTGTGTTCTCAGTATATCTAGATATAATACAAATGAAAAGTGCAACTTAAAGAGTGGAGGACAAAGGAACTTGTATCATTGCAAGATTTCTATATTTCACTTGAAGTCACAAACTACTAACTCTAAGTGTGACCAAAAGTTAGGTATGTAGATATAGGGTCACTATGAGTTGGAATCGACTTGACAGCAATGGGTTTGGTTTTTTCAGTTTTATTGTAATCCCTATAGCAGTAACTATAAAAGTTGTGCAAAGAGGTATAGTCAAAAAAAAAAAAAATAGATAAATTAACATGGAATGGTAAAAACATTGAAATAATCTAAAAGAAGCCAGGAAAGGAAAAACTGAAGGAAAAAAAGGATAGCAAACAAACAGAAAATCTGTAATAAAATAATACACCTAAATCCAACCGTATCAACACTTACTAAATATAAATTTTCTAAGCACCTAATTAAAAAAATGGAGGTTGTTGGATTGGGTTAAAGAACATGACCCAGCTATACGTTGTTATAGAATTTCACTTCAAACATAATGATATAGATAAATTGAAAGGACGAAAAAAGCTATATCAGATAAACACTAATTGAAAGAAAGTTAGTGGCTATTTTAATATCAGACAAAATGGACTTCAAAATGAAGAAAATTATCAGAAATAAAGAGGGATGTTACACAATGATAAAAGAAT